>NC_052146.1:62520963-62827213 GCF_902713615.1 Scyliorhinus canicula
CTCACTCCCACACCCCACCGGTCAGTCCCTCACTCCCACACCCCACCCGGTCAGTCCCTCACTCCCACCCCACCCGTCATCCCTCACTCCCCCCCCGGTCAGTCCCTCCCTCCCACACCCCCACCCGTCAGTCCCTCCTCCCACACCCCACCCGTCAGTCCCTCGCTCCCACACCCCACCCGGTCAGTCCCTCACTCCCACACCCCCCCTGATCATCATTCACATTCCCACTCAGTCGGTCTCTCACTCCCACACCCCCACTCACTCAGTCACCCACATCTCCACCCGGTCACTCCCTCACTCCCATATCCATAAGAACATAAGACAAAGGAGCAGAATTAGGCGACTCGGTGCATCGAGTCTGCTCTGCCATTCAGTCATGGCTGATATTTTCTCATCCCCATTCTCCTGCCTCCCTGATCCCCTTATTAATCAAGAACCTATCTATCTCTGTCTTAAAGACATTCAGTGATTTGGCCTCCACAGCCTTCTGCGGCAAAGTGTTCCACAGATTCACCACCCACTGGCTGAAAAAATTGTTCCTCATCTCTGTTTTAAAGGATCTTCCCTTTAGTCTGAGATGGTGTCCTCTGGTTCTAGTGGAAACATCCTCTCCACGTCCACTCTATCCAGGCCTCGCAGTATCCTGTAGGTTTCGATAAGATCCCCCCTCATCCTTCTAAACTCCAACGAGTACAGACCGAGAGTCCTCAACCGTTCCTCATACGACATGTTCTTCATTCCAGGGATCATTCTTGTGAACCTCCTCTGGACCCTTTATAAGGCCAGCACATCCTTCCTTAGATACGGGGCCCTAAACTGCTCACAATACTCCAAATGCGGCCTGACCTTATACAGCCTCAGAAGTACACTGCTGGTCTTGTATTCTAGCCCTCTTGACATGAATTGCACTTGTCTTCTTAACTGCCGACTGAACCTGCACGTTAACCTTAAGAGAAGCGTGAACATGGACTCCCAAGTCCCTTTGTGCTTCTGATTTCCTAAGCATTTCCCCATTTAGAAATAGTCTATGCCTAAATTCCTCCTTCCAAAGTGCATAACCTCACACTTCCACATTGTATTTCATTTGCCACTTCATTGCCCACTCTCCTAGCTTGTCCAAATCCTTCTGCAGCCCCCTTGCTTCTGTTTATTTCTGTTTATTTCCCTGACTGAATTCTTGCTTATTTCCACTCCCTCTGTCCCACAACCATTCTGTTGCTACACCCAGGGGTCTGTTATACATGAGGAATTCCAAACAAGTGCAATTCACAGCTAATGTTGCTTTTAGGAAACACAATTATACCTCTGTTTGAAAGACAAGTGTTTCACTGCTCTTTGAAGAAACAGACCTGCAGGTGCTGCTGAACCGGGCGTTTGAATGGAGGCAGCTTCCAAAAGAACCTCCTTACCGCTAAACTTTAAGGGATTTGATGGGTAACTGGATCACGAGCACTGAGGTGTAGTTTAGGCATAATGTCGCTGGGATTAATGTGGGAAAGTGGCAGCCGTCATGTTGACCCTCCCACACCCAACCTTTCTTTCTCTTGTAGCTTTCCCTGGTGTTCTTGTTCTGACCCTCATTCAGGCCTGTCAAGACGTAGAATATTAACCACGTTACAATTCAGTGTTTTGTGTGTGTCATTCCCCCCCCCCCCCCCCCCCCCCCCCCCCCCCCCCAAACCTCCTTTGCTGTCCAGCAATTGAAGACCTGACATTGTGTTAAGAGCACAGCTGGTGTGAAACGCCAAGGCATTGCACATCCCGGAAGGGAAGCTTGAACCACCTGCTCTCAACTGTATTTTGCAATTTAGTATTATATGAGGAAAGATGTGGAAACCAGAGAAGGATGTCCCAGACATGATTTTAAATAAAATAAAAATTTATTAAGCAATAAAATTTATCATAAGAAAGTCAACTAGAAATGCACCTAATTCAATGACTATACGCAGTACCTTTAAAGTTACCCAGTTCCAATCCCTTTATTTTCCCTAACTTCAGAGCTAATCGTCCCCAAACATCATCCTGTTGAGCTTTAAAAACTATAAGCAAATTCCAGTAATAGTTACCATACCAGGCAGTTGTCTTTTGGTGTTGTTTCTGACGTAGGGCAAAAAAAATGGTTGTTCAAACAGACATTCCTACCGACACAACTTTCTGGGAGTTCACACAGCTTTTCCTGCCGTGGGCTGAATTCTAAGAACAGCCAACTTGCATAGGTGGAAATTGTTCCTGATATACTGTTTTCCCTTACCTGAACTAATGCTTTTGAAGTCACTCTTAATTACCCCCAATTCCGTGCATCCACCGTTTAGAATGTAATTGTGAAGTTCACACCTCATCTCCTCCTTTGAAACTTTTTTTTTTTTTTTTTTTAATTTTTTATTGGAATTTTTTACAGAAAATATAAAACATAACGACAAACAATGAAATGCAACAAAATAACCCATAATAACTGTGACACCCCCAGACCGTATCGGCGCATGTATCACATCCCCCCACCCCCCCAACCCTAATGAACAACAAAAGAACTTAAAAAATATTAAAATTAAATAAACAAACATAGTCATTGTCGGCCCCCCCCTTTTCCCTCCCCTTTTCCCTCCCCTTTTCCCTCCCCTTTTCCCTCCCCGGGTTGCTGCTGCTGCTGTCCCCGTACCCTATCGTTGAGCCAGAAAGTCGAGAAAAGGCTGCCACCGCCTCCCTCCTTTGAAACTCTTAATATCCACTCAAACCCTCGACTTTCTTTTCTCCAAGTTACCAACTTGCCTTAGGTAAACATCTGTTCAGTATTGCGAGGCTTATCAACAGATCAAAAGCACTAGTTCCATAAACCTACCCAAACTGTCTCTGCCACTACACATTTGTGTTTTTAAACAGTTTTTTAAAAAACAACACATTCCCAATGACTGGATTTTTTGATTTTTCACGTTATCACGATTTCCTGGCAACTGTTATCCTGATTGTTCTTAAGGGAAACAAAAGAATTGTATGTAAAAAGCTATTGGTCCAGTAGTTTTCTTCCTGTCCATGTGGAATTGCCTTGAATGGTATTATTAAAATCAGGAGGTGTGTGAGAAAGCGCAGGAGTGCACCTACATCTTGTTACCATGTGCTGTCCATTCCTGATGTTGACCCAGCAGTGAGAATCCCTTTGATATTTTAGTACTCGGCACAGGAACCTGTGAGTGATTGTGAAATATGGCAAGAAAACAGTGATGAATAATGAAGACTTGGACGTGGCAGTCTTTGCATTTTAGTTTACATGGAAGCCACTTCCCCATAGCAGTTGGTGAGTAGAGCCCTATAAATTGCATTTTGTTTGAACTTTTAAAAAAATCCTTCAGAAAGATGTGCACCTGTGCAGTATACTGCAGTGAGGGTGTTTGACTGGTAGATGGCAGTCTATGCTGCATTTCCAGTCCTTTTTCTCATTTCTGACCAGTTTTTACTGCAGCAGTAATGTTCAGTGTCGATTTTCGCAGTGTAAACCCTTGTTAATGACTATTAATGCGACATTCAGATCATTGACACTGTGGCCTGCAGCACCGCTGTAAATTGCTGAACCAAGCCAAGTGTTAATTGAGGCGACAGCACCCTGGTCGGAATTTGACTGACTTTTCACACATGGAAAATGCTTATAATCTAATAAAGGGGAAGATGAGTGATTGCACTGTTGATCTGCACAGATTATGCAGCCAAGAGTCTTGCCAACGACAGCTCTAGCTAAAGTAGTAGCACTGTCTATGTGAGGAATATTGCTGCTGATGGAGAAGCTAAGACGAGGTTACTGTCTAAAGAGCTTTAGGTGGCAGCTAGCGGCAGATTCAAATCATTGTTGATGGTCATTGATGCTAACTGCTGTCATGCTTTCAGACCACAAATAGACTAAGCTACCAAGAAAGAAAGGATGTGTGTATATATATCGCCTTTTGTCAACTCCGGGCATCTCAAAAATATTTTGCAGTCATTTTATTGACTCACTAGTTTGAATTGCATGCAATTGACGTTCATAGTTTAACTTTAAAAAGCATCACTACAGAAACTGTATCTACTGTCATTCCTGAGTATCTTTGTGTCTGTGGAAACCCTGCATATAACTGAGAGGCCACATTTTGCATGCTTGATGGTCGTTTACTTACGTTGCCTGACCCAGCATTGTAATTAATTTGATCAATTTTTGGGAAGAATTGTACAATTGAAGGTATGCATATAAGAAGCATATATAGGTTTTTTTGGGGGGGAAGGGGACAGACAAAACCAATCGTGTTCATCTTCCGATGTTCAAAGCTATATTATCAGATCCTTTCTTGGACTAAGTGTACATTGCTACACTTTGAGATGGTCCTAAATGCATAAAATGATTGCAGTTTTACTAGGTTAACTCTGTTTCTATTGCAAGCGCATACCACAAGTTCTTAACCACTCTGTGTCAAATATTACAGTGATTCCGACAGTGAGTGGGAGCGGTTGAAGGAAGCGGCAGTCTCGAGCAGTGACATACTCCAGCAAAGCTCCCTCCTCAGCACGCAGTCAGAGACAAACCAGACCAAAGACCTCACCGAGGCCGAAGATGAAGGAAAAGGGAAGAAGAAGAAGAAGAAAAAGAGAAAGAGAAAGTTGGCTGCAGAAGGTGCAATTAATTTAGTTAAAGACAGTGATCGCAAAGGAGGTGAGCAAGTGTCCAAGCAAGATAGCTTTGATTCCAGTTCAAAAAATAAATCAAAGCAGGCGTGCAAAGCCCCAATGAGTGTGCGGGGACAAATTGAACTTGTGGATAGAGCTACTGTGGGACAAGGATACTTTGGAATGGAACAGGCCGACCTTGAAAGGAGCAAGAAGAAAAGAGTGAAATACAAAAATGTCAAATCTGAATTTGAAAGAGTTGAATCCAACTCCTATCAAACAAAGAAAAATAAAATTCCTGTAACGTATGGGTCTTGACAGGGCACCATAGTTCTGTGAGCTCTTATTTTTCAAAAAACAGTGTTTATTTCAAATGATGTTTTGCAAACTCCTTTGTTCCTCTCATTATGTATAGTTTTATTTTGAAAATTACTTTGAAATAACTCTATTCTCAGAAGAGATGAGGAAGCAATGCCTTCCTGTTTGTTGCAGTCCTGCCTTTGGGAAAATGTCTTTGATTGGAGAGCTGCTAGGCTGATTCAACAAAACTATATAAAATGGACTGCCACTTTGACTGTAGAACTCATTGTTTCATTTATCTCCAAAGTAGCTGAATTGATAATAGACCATTTGTTCATTGATTTGAATGGCAACAATTTCAGTTAATTTTCTTTCGGTTTCAAGAATGTTTTGGTGTTCTGATTTTTAAAATGGCTACATTGTTAAAATCTGTTGAATCCATGTGGTTAAAATGCTGTAGTAAATTTATTATTTTCTCTGAAACAAACTTTACCATTGTAACTCCTATCACATTAACTAACTGTGGGGTGATTTGTTTACACCTATTAAACGATGATGGATTTCCTTTCCCAGTGTAAGACGATGCAGTCTTTGCAGCAACATATCCAATACCATCTGAACTCCCTGATGCCGCACAAACAAAATTCAAATTGTTTGTCAAATTCTCCTCATTCCCAAGGCACGTCAAATCAGTGCCTTACATGGTGGATATGTCAGTCTTCGCCATTTTCCCACATGCTGGCTTTTTCTTTCCTCTCCTTAACATGGTGATTCTTCCAGCACTTCGTTCAAGTGGTCATTCTTCATATGTAAGCTCAGAAAAGTGAGCACCGGGGATGTATTCAACCAAGGAGATAATTAAACCTAAAAATCTCGACTGAAAGTCCATGTCAGCTGTTTCTATTAGGAGAAAATGAATAGCAATCAGGAGCGAAACCCTGGCTGATCTTTTTTCTATTAAAAATAAATTCTCGATGGCACAGGAGAGCTCAGTAGCTTCTCCACTCTGTGTTCCTGAGATCAAATAAATCAACACACAATGGATCATGGCTGAGACCTTCCCCACCTGATCTGCTTTATAAGGCTATATTTATATGGTAACCTTATCAGATACTCTGATGGAGTTAGATGAAGTAAAATGGCAGAGGCGCGTGTGGAATATAAACGGCAGAATAGATTAGTTGGGCCAAATTATCTGTTTGTGCTGTAAATGTAATAATCTTTATTGTCACAAGTATGCTTACATTAACACTGCAATGAAGTTACTGTGAAAAGCAGCCGAGTCACCACATTCCGGCGCCTGTTCGGGTACGCAGACGGAGAATTCAGAATGTCCAATTCACCTAACAGCACAACTTTCAGGACTTGTGGGAGGAAACCGGAGCACCCGGAGGAAATCCGCGCACACACAAGGAGAACGTGCAGACTCCGCACAGACAGTGACCCAAGCAGGAATCAAACCTGGGACCCTGGAGCAACAGTGCTAACTACCGTGCTACCGTGCCACCCTGATGTAATATGTTTAATGAACTGAGCCACCATGGTGCATTTGTTACTAACTGGAAAATCCGATGTTGGTAAGCTACCTGAAGTCAAGACGTTTGCCACTGTGCCCTCTAGATAATACTAGGTCAGTTATTAATTTTATAACTAATATTTGCTTTTCGTTAGCCAAAAGTATTGAGGGATCCAGGTTTATAGAGATAGGACGTAGATCATCCATGACGCAACTGGCTGGAAGGGCTAAATAGCCTACGCCTGTTCCCATATTCCAGTGTTCCTATGATTCTTCCTGCATGTTCTTGTTGCTTCATTGGGGAAAATCACATCCCTGGTACTGTTATTTTGTTGCATTATGTGCCAAATTGCTCACTGCTTTTACTTTCCAATTTTTAAAGGATATTCAGTTGTTAAAGGAAAACATGTCTCTTTAATTGGTACAAGCAGTTTACTGAAAGTGGGGCCTTTGTGTGTCTAATTAGTTGATCATTCTCCACATTGAACTCCTGTGTTAATTCTATTTTTTACAGCATTTAACATTAGTTGTCCACATTGGCTCATTTTGAGAAGGGGATTCTCAGGTGATTCAGATAATGCCTCACTTGATGTTAATTCTATTTTGAACACATATGTGCAGGGCAGCACGGTAGCATTGTGGATAGCACAATTGCTTCACAGCTCCAGGGTCCCAGGTTCGATTCTGACTTGGGTCACTGTCTGTGCGGAGTCTGCACGTCCTCCCCGTGTCTGTGTGGGTTTCCTCCGGGTGCTCCGGTTTCCTCCTACAGTCCAAAGTTGTGCAGGTTAGGTGGTTTGGCCATGATAAATTGCCCTTAGTGTCCAAAATTGCCCTGAGTGTTGGGCGGGGTTACTGGGTTATGGGGGTAGGGTGCTCTTACCAAGAGCCGGTGCAGACTCGATGGGCCGAATGGCCTCCTTCTGCACTGTAAATTCTATGTATGGAATGAGCTGAAAGCTATGTAAAGTAAATTCCCTTGTCCGTATTTTAGTCTAGCTGCTTATCCCTTGTATCAAATGGGTGAACATCGTTGTTAAAATGATAATGCAATATCAATTCAATTTCAGACGAGCCACTTAGCATTCTATTGTTATACTGACAAATGGTAAGATCTACTTTCCGAAAAGAATGCAACCCTTTCAGTAACCCAAAAAACGCACAAGAGTCTCAGTTGGAATCAAAGCATGAAACCTTAGTTATAAATGTGATTCTTTTAAATATATATTGTTGACATGCCTCAGTCCAAGTTCTGGATTTTTGATTTAGCTGTTTACAAGTTTGACTTGAAACTTCCCTTGTTTTATTCCTTGGCCAGATGCAGTGTTTTTGTTTTAAAAATATATCCCTTGAAGCAATACCCAATAGAGAAACCAATCTAGTAAGCTGCTGTCACTTTTCAGCTGATGCTGCGTTGTATCAAACTGAGTGAGTGACTAAACCACCAGGACTAAATTTACAGAAAACGTTAGATATACACAGGCAGCATCCGTGGAGAAAGAAACCGAGTTAACATTCCTGAAACAGTGCAGGAGGCTGAGGTAAAGTGAGAGAGGGGTGGAGGATTAAATAGCAAGTGGATAGAAGCAGATGGTCATGCTTGCAGTCTAAATGGATGGGTTCGGCAAAACAGTCACCAAATCTGGGTTTAACTTCTCCAGAATTCAGTACACTAAGTTGAAAGCGAGGCAGTATTTAACCAATTACAGAAACTCTACGCTTGCCTAATTATAATATCCCATAGTTAACAAGGCACATATAGCTGTATTATCAATAAACACATGTCTATGGTTTCTTAATGGCTCCAAAAAACGTTTGCATTCCTGGGTTGATATCTGAAAAGCAGTGATATATATGTGGGGCTGGATTCTCCGCAGCACTGCGCCGAAATCGCGTTTGGTGCGGAGGCGGAGAATTGACCTTTATGCCCAAATCAGGCCCGGCGCCGTTCGACCAGAGAATCGCTCGCCTGTGAATCACGCCGTGCGGCTGGGGGCCATTGCCAGAGGCCCTCCCAGCGATACTCTGATCCTGACCGGCCGATTTCCCGACACCGTGTTTCTAACCACGTTTGGCCAGTCAGGACTCGCGCATAGCAGCTGTGGGGGGGCTGGGGAATTCATCACCAGAGGGGGCCTTATGAGCGGCCGGAGCAGCAATAGGCCGGGTCAGATGAAGCAGCGCGGGACCAATCGGGGGCACCTTCTTTGTTGCTGATGGTCCTCGGTCTGAGTCGGCCATGGCGCTCGGCGCAGCCGCTGGAGGCCGCCACCGTGCGCATGCATGGACTCGGAACCGGAGGTGCGGGGGCCCATATCTGCAGCCAAAGCTGCGTGAAGCTCCCCGAGTCCCTGCTAGCCCCCTGCAGGTAAGTGAATTGCTCTTTTTTTTCAGGAAAGTCTGGAGAGAGGGCATCATGTGCACCAGGAACTTTGTACCTGCACGTTCTGGTACCACCCCTCTCTCTGCCCTCTTGGCTTACAAGTTTTGAATTGTGACTTCTGAATGGTGCTCCATACCAGCAATTGCACTGGGCCGGGATTCTCCCCTACCCGGCGGGGCGGGGGGTCTCGGTGTATTGGAGTGGCGTCAACCATTCCGGCGTCGGGCCTCCTCAGAGGTGCGGAATTCTCCACACCTTTAGGGGCCAAGCCCTCACATTGAGGGGCGAGGCCCGCGCCGGAGTGGTTGCCGCTCCGCCGACCGGCACGAATGGCCATTGGCGCCCCGCCAACGGGCCGAAAGGCCTTCGCAGGCTGCGCCGGTGCGTCAGCGGCTGGTGAAGGCCATGGCGGGGCGGAAGAAAAAGAGTGCCCCCATGGTACAGGCCCGCCCGCCGATTGGTGGGGCCCCGATCGCGGGCCAGGCCACCGTGGGGGCACCCCCCGGGGTCAGATCGCCCCCCCCACCCAGGATCCCGGAGCTCACCCGCACTGCCAATCCTGCTGGCCCCAGAGGTGTTTTGATTCCCGCCAGCGGGAGAGGCCTGTCAGCGGCGGGACTTCGGCCCATCACGGGCCGGAGAATTGCCGTGGGGCGACCGGCGTGGCGGGACCCGCCGATTCCCGGGCGGCGGAGAATTCGGGCCACGTCGGGGGCGGGATTGACGCCGGGCCCTGGCGATTCTCCGACTCCCCGGGGGGCCGGAGAATTCCGCCCCGGTATCTAACATGGAGGCTGTGCACATTTGCTGTCTGGATCCTGAAAGGCTGGTATAACTTTTCACTTTTATCACCGCCAAACTGCAAATGTATAATCTGACTTTGGCTCTGAACAATACAAGCTTGTATTTCATCTACAACCCAACTAATTCCTTATTTGACTTGACCACACTTACAATATTTTCAAAACTTGGTTTTAATATTTCCCCACAGATACTTAAAATTTTGTAATTCCCAATTCCTGTAAAAATCTAAATACATCTTCAGCCATTTGCTGATGACTTAATTCTCTGCCCTTTTGAAAGGGATGGGGCAAAAGTTCTCAAATGGATGTCGTTACATCACCACCCTTTTATTTTAATCTAACAAAAACACGGTCAGGGACCCATTTTATTTAATAATTTCTCCATATTTTTTTTAACCCAATCCCAAAATTTTCCTTCTTCATTGGGTCAATTGTGTCAGGAATAATTCTGAACCTGACCAGACGTTTTTAACCCAAAACCAATCCAACACAGGATTGGTCATAATAATTTCAAATATCCCGAATTTTAATTAACCCTATCAAATTAAACCTATCACATTCCCACATGCATGAATTTGTATCCGGATTAAAATTCCCTCATGATTATCATATTATCCTGAAATCATAATTCTGGACAGTAAGCATCACTCCAGGTTCATAGCTTTGTAAAAAAAACTTTTATTAGTTACACTTCCCTTTTGTTAGCTGCTTGACATAAATCATTTAGACTATCACAATATCAGAAAACATTAAAGCGGACTTCCCATGACGGCCATGGAGTGAGTGGTCGCATACAGGGCAGCTCCAGCTCAAAGGCCTTGGTTTAGGTAATTTACATCCGGTAGTGGGATAGCTCCGGCAGGAAAGTGGTGCAGAGGGAGAGGTTCTCCCCAAGATTGGTATGTCTGCTGGCTACGGGACCTGGCAAAAAACGGTCAAAAACCTGGGTAAAGAAACTGGAAGGGACCTGTGGTGTATCAATAATTGAGAAAATGGAGGAGGGGTAAAGGTAGACGGCAGTGGGAAAGGACCAGATGGAGCAGTTGAAGACCTTCATCAGATGAATTTTGACAGTAGGGGAAAGTGATGCATGGGGACCGGTCGAAGGCCATCGAGGGAGCAGTGGAACCTCTGCGTGGGTCGATGGACGGAGTGGAAAAGTGCCTTGAGGCACAAGGAGCAAAGTTATGGGAGGTGGGACAGTGGTGTCCTACAAGAGCGACAAGATTGTGTCCCCAGAGGTGGAGGCCCTGGGGAAACCTGTGTAAGTCGCTGTGGGTGAAGGTGGAGGAGCAAGAAAACAGGTCCAAGCGGCAGAACTTAATGATTGTGGGATAATAGATGGTATGGAAGGTACGAACACCACAAACTTTGTGTCAAGGATGTTGGCTGTGCTGGTGGAGCAAAGAGTGCTGGTCAAGGATCCAGAGGTGGACATGGCGCACAGTTCTTTAAGGCAGAGGCCGAGAATGGGGGAGCCGTCGCGGGCGGTGATTGTGCGGATGCGCAAATTCTTGGACAAGAAAAGATCTTGCGATGGGCCAGTGAGAAGCGAGACTGCGAATGGGAGTGGAGCTGTGTCCGAATATAATCAAGATATTTGTACTGAGCTGGCGAGAGGCGTGCAGGATTTAACAGGGTCAAGACGGTGCACTGAAGGAAGATTTGGTTTGGGTGTTGTACCCGGCGAAACTGGGTTGCATTTGAAGACCAGGAGTATTATTTTGAAACACCAGAAATGGCTAATGACTTTATAAGACACCATAAACTGGGGGAGAACTGAAAATTGGTGTGAGATGGAGGAGCTGTAACGGTTGGAGGGTATTGTTGATGTCTGTTGCTGGAGGGTGGGAGGGGCACTTTTTGTCTTGTATGTTGGTTGTTATTACTGCATATTGTATTTTGCGGAGTGGGACAGGTATTCCATGTGGGGTTTGATTCAAAGTCTCAGGTGGTGGCCATTTTGTTGGAAAAGAGAATCGGATTTGTGGGGACCAAGGAAGTACGGGAATCGGGGGGGAAGGTATGTGTGATGGAACCGAGGGTGGACAGGTCGAGCCCCAAGTCAACTGGGAGGTTGAAGATGGCGAAGGTGTTGGGCGGGTTTATGCAGCGGTAGGGAATGGTCGACCCATGGAGGTTTAAGACCGGGGGAGGGTGTTGGTGGGGGGAAGGAGCACTCCTTTTTCTCACACGTGTATAAAGTGTACTCGAGAATTGATTTCTTTGTGATGAGCTGAGCGATGCTGTTTGGGGTGGTGGGGGCGCAGTATCCAGGAATTGAGATATTTGATCACTACCGTTTTGGATGTAGGTGCGTAGGCTGGGATGGAGGCTAGATTTGGTTTTGTTGGCGGATAAGGGGTTCCGTGAAAAGGTGAGGTCGGCGATCAGGGAGTATGTGGAAATCAATCAGAATGGGGAGGTGCCAGCGGCCACATTCTGGTGGTGGTCCAAGGGGAGATTATCCCGTTCACGGCACACAGGGACAGGAGGCGGAGGGAGGACTATGGATGGCTGTTGGATGAGATCATTGAGATGGACAGGAGATACGCAGGGGGACCCACTAAAACGTTGCTGGCAGAGAGGAAAAGGTTGCAGTGGAAGTTTGATAGGTTGACAACGGTGAAGGCAGTGGGGCAGTTAAGATGGGTGAAGGGGGTTCAATACGAATATGGGAAGAAGACGAGTTGCATGCTGGCCAATCAGCTGAGAAGGCAGGCTGCGTCCAGAGAAATTTAAAGGTAAGAACAGAGAGGGGAAAGGTAGTGTCAGATCCGGGGAGATAAATGAGGCGTTTCATGGGTTCTGTGACACATTGTGTAGGTCGGAGCCGGTGGAGAGGAAGGGGACATGAGACGGTTCCTGGACGGTGTAGAGTTTCCAAAGTTGGATGAAGGAAGGAGACAGGCATTGGAGGAGCCGCTGGACCTAAATGAGGTGATCGATAGTATTGGGGGATGAAGTCGAGGAAGGGCCCAGGGCCGGATGGCTTTCTGGCGAAGTTTTATAAGGCACTTGCAATGAGTTGGCTCCACACTGTTAATAATAATATAATGATAATCTTTATTAGTGTCACAAGTAGGCTTACATTAACACTGCAACAAAGTTACTGTGAAAATCCCCTAGTCGCCACATTCCACCACCTGTCCTGTACACAGAGGGAGAATTCAGAATGTGCAATTCACCTAACAAGCACATCTCGGGACTGGTGGGAGAAAACCGGAGCACCCGGAGAAACCTCATGCAGGCACGGGAGAGCAGACTCAGCACAGAAAGTGACCCGAGCCAGGAATCAAACACAGGTCCCTGGCGCTGTGAAGCAACAGTGCTAACCACTGTGCTAACGTGAAATGCTTACATGTAGAAACCTGCAAAATGACATATTAGGTTTTAACGGAACTGATAGTCTGACAGGAAGATATTAATCTTCTTCCGTTTGCTGCATTTTTGTGGCTCCTGTTCTTTTAATTGCTGCCACTTATTTTCATAATGCAAACAGCATTTTGTTAGAGAGGCCAGGATCTGTACTTATCCGGACTCCCTTGTATTGGTGTATATGTGCATTGATGCGACAGATAGTGTTGCAGAATTTTCATTTGTTTTTCATCTACTGGGAAAAGGAACACTCCAAGGTCACATGTGTATTGGATTAGATACATTTCCTCGGGGAGATAGTTTGAAGCTGTCTGAACTAATTCAATTCATTAAAAAACAATCCCACCGGTTTGGGTTTAGCGAATGGACAGATTAATTACCCTTTCATCTTTGACCTGGTGTAGAGAGATAACTGTCCATGCTAATGCAGTTTCAGATATCGATGCACATGGAGGTTCACTCGAGCACCATTCTTGATAACAAGAATTTTGCTGTTTAAAGTTCATATTAAATGCTCTCCATTCTGCAGGTATGTGTGAACCATGCATTAATTCTGTCACATAGAAGCAGAAATGCACAGCAGGCCATCAAAGGGGATTAACATTTAAGTGTGGTGGAATACTTTTCACGTGCCTGGAGAGCTGCAGCTCCAACAACACTCCAAGTAGCTTAACAACATTCAGGACAAAGCTGTCCTCTTGATTGCCATACCATCCACCACCTTCAACATTCACTAGCTCCACCACCAACACACAGTGACAGCGATGTGTCCCATTTACAAGATGCACTGCAGCAACTTACCAAGACTCCTTCGACATGACTTTCCAAACCCGTGGCCTCTACCACCTAGAAGGACAAGGGCAGCAGTCCCATGGGAACACCACCACCTACATGTTCTCCTCCAAGCCACTCGCCATCCTGACTTGGAACTATATTGCCATTCCTTCACTGTCACTGGGTCAAATTCCTGGAACACCCTCCCTAACAGCACTGTGGATGTACCTACACCACACAGACTGCAGCGGTTCAAGAAGGCAGCTCACCACCAGCTTCTCAAGGGCAATAAGAAATGACCTGGCCATGCCACCCACAGCTTGTGTAAATAATTTTTTTAAAGGGAACATACTCAGAACCGAGGGCCTTGAATCTGCCTTTTCTCTTTTAAATATTGACTGACCTACTTGTACTTCCAGCACACGTTTAGTTCAGATTTCCAATTTTCACAGACTTTTAAAAAAAAAACTCACTATCCTCCTTAAACATGGAAACAACCCCTTTCCAGACCTTCTCCCAACCCATGGCCTGATTACTGCCAGTTGCTTTCATGTTATTGAGGAGCCAATTGCAGAGGGCAATTGCTGGAATGCTGGCAGCAGCAACTCAGTCTCACCTCTTGAAGCCGAAATACCAATATAAGTTTGCTTCTTTGTCTTCATGTGGATTGTTAACCCCGAATTCTGCCTTCAACCTTTATTGATAAAAGGGGAAGAGGGTCACGACATGGTACAGAGAATGAGAGATGCAATATCAGCTCTACCTGGCATGCCTTTTTGGTCACTAAGGGCAATTTATCCTGGCCAATCCACCTAGCCTGTACGTCTGTGGACTGTGGGAGGAAACCGGAGCACCCGGAGGAAACCTACACAGACACGGGGAGAACGTGCAGACTCCGCACAGACAGTGACCCAGCGGGGAATCGAACCTGGGACCCTGGCGCTGTGAAGCCACATTCTTTAATTTTGAGAATACGAAAACAAACAGTGATAAATTGGAACATAGGACTGAGGAGCAGGAATAAACCATTTAGCCCTTTGAGCCATCTCCGCCATTCAATAAGATCATGGCTGATTTGGTTGTGGTCTCAACTTCACTGCCCTGTCCACCAACTACCCCCCCCCCCCCCCCCCAACTCTCAATTCCCATGCCAATTGAAAACTGATCAAAATCAGTCTTGAATAAATTCATGACCCAGCCTCCATTGCTCTTTGGGGAAGAGAACTTCACAGACTAATGACTGAGAGAAAATATCCTGTTCCTCTCTCTCAAACAGTAGACCCCTTATTCTTAAACTGTGTCCCCTAATTCTAGTCAACACCAGGGGGAAACATCCTCCAGGTATTCATCCCATCAAATCTCTTCAAGATTCTAAATATTTATGATTACCCCGCATTCTTCTAAACTCAAGTGGGTATAGGCCCAAGCTGTTCTGCCTTTCTTCATATGATAGGCCTTTCAGCCCAGTAATGAGTCAAGTGAACATCCTCTGAACTGCTTCTGACGCAAAGATATCCTTTTCCAATAAGACCGAAAGTGTGACAAGCTGTTCTATTGTCAGAGGTTGGGAGGGGGGCCGGGTGGGGTGGGTTGCAGGGTGTGGTTAGGTAGCCCAGCCAAAACTCAATCCTTGAAAGCTAAGAGACCCCGAGGTAATTTGTTCCCCCCATTCCAAGTCAAAAGGATACTGAGCTCAACTGCAGTACATTTGCCACTGCACTGGCTGGGAATGTGATTAAACCTGCTGCTTTCCTAGTCTGTACCACACGGGAAAGTGCCTTTACCTTCGGGGGTGTCTATAGTAAGTTTCTTTTTGTGTCTTCCTTCCAGACATAAATCTTCAGTTTGTTGCATCAGGATTCCATCTAAAGTGAGAGGTTATAGGTCAAACACATTTGTGGTACAGCAAAAATGCGTAACTTTATGCAGGCTAATTCACACGTACACCAATCAGTGTTAATCATCTACCTTTGACAAGAACCTAGTTGTTAACTATGTAGGTAATCGAAAGTGGATATATTGCGACGAGTTGGCATTTTAAATCCTAACATCGAGCCATAAATATAAGAACTGTATTTAATTGGTTTTGTTTCGTGAAGTTATAGGGGTGTCAATGGGAAGGAGTTCTTTTGCTCTTTGCTGATGAGACTCTTACTACAGGTACTGCGAAGTAGAATAACTTACTTAAATATAACTACGTCTGAGTGGGACCACTCAAAGCTAACTATACATCAGTTATAGTAATTGCATATCGAAGGCTGGTCATTTGTAATGCAAGCTTTTACTTATTTAAAAGTGGCATCATTCAGTTAGCAGAGTATATCATGGTAGTTTCTACTGACAATTATTAAATTGCTGAGACATTAGTGAAAGATAATTAACCAAAATTAACCCCTTGTTTTTACAGTAACTAAGTAAGTGCTGCCAGTTCTTCTCGTAGGCATTAGTGAAACTCTGGGATATAGGATCAACTGCAGCGCAACTTGAAATAAAAACGGAGGGATGGCATGGTGACGCAGTGGTTAGCACTGCTGCTTCACAGCGCTGAGGACCTGAGTTCGATCCTGGCCCGGGTCACTGTCTGTGGAGTTTGCATATTCACCCTGTGTTTGAATGGATCTCATCCCCACAACCAAAATATGTGTAGTGTAGGTGGATTGGCCACACTAAGTTGCCCCTTAATTGGAAAAAAAGAATTGGGTACTTTGAATTTTAAGAAAGAAAGAAAAATGGAAAATGCTTGACAAACTCAGCAGGTCTGGCAGCAACTGTGGAGAGTAGCAAAGTTTAACGGTTCTGATCTAAATGACCCTTCTACAGAACAACTTGCCTTTCTCCTCTCTTCCTCGCAGGAGTATACTCCACATGTTAAGACATCTGAACAGTTAACCAACTAATTGACGAGGACTACACTGCCAACCTGGTCCTGTGATTCACCTGCACAGGTCTCCAGTAGTATAGCAATCATGCGCTAGACTGTCAGCTGACTTAAGCAGGGGCTACGACAGTCAGCCTCTTGCACAGTCTGGAGATTGTACCTTGGTCCTTGATCAGTATGCTTCAGAGATGGAAGTTTTATTCCTAAACCAAAGATAAGGCAATATATTACTTTTAATGTCACCCGAACAAAAACATCAATATTTTTTGATTCATGAACTTTCAGAACAACTGTACAAATTGTAATATGAAATCACAATATTTTTAATACTTCATCCTAAGCATTTGAAAAACCTTGCGGAATGAAGGATTTGGTGTGGAATGCACCATATTTGACTAAACATGAATTAACATGAGTATAACTAATACAAGCCTGGAAATGTTAAACATTTTTGATGCACTTTGTTAGATTTGATGTAGAATATGAACAATATGTTAACCAAAAACGTGAGTTTTTTTACCTATCATTAAGCTCTTTTAGAATGTCCGAGATTTGTATACATTGTATTTGTGGTGGCTTGAGACATACACTGGAGGCTTCCAGTAGTTAACAAAGGGGTTTATTGATGAAAGGCAAATGCAGATAAGTAAAAGGCACAGAACACAATATAACAGGTCTCAAAACTTTGGCTCTCTGGTCCACACTGCCTGGGATCCTGTTCCCAGGCCTCCACACAAACTCACTTTAAGCCGGGGTTTGCGTGCTCCTACGCAATTAGCCCTCAGCCGGTCATGTGGTCCGTGGAGCTGGTCCCCTCAAAGGGGCCATGCTACCACAGTATTATATCTATATAATGTGTGTATGTGTATATTCTGTAGATATAAACCCAGATTTCTATTGCAATAATATAACTAAACCAGTGTGGCATTTGAGTAGTTACAATTGGGCTTAGTGCTTTTGTTCAGGTGAAATTAGAAATAAAACCATAAAATGTTGGAAATACTCAGCAGGTTAGGCAGCATCTGTGACCCATCATCAGAAACTGAGGAAAGATAGAAATGTAATAGGATTTGAGAAAGTGAAAGGGGGGTGGGGTAACATAAGGGAACGCTTGTGATAGTGTGGAGGGCAGGAGAGATAAAAATGCCAAGGGAGTGGTAATGGGACAGATAAAGGATCAAAAGATGTATCCAGGTCAGGTGTGAATGGCTGGATAGCAGCTGTCTGAATGCAAAGTAAAGGAATAAAGAAAGGAATCAGAAATAAAGAACCAGCAATAAAAAAAGGGGAAAAAATGGAGGGATTATTTTTGAACTCAATATCAAGTCCAAAGGGTTGTAGAGTGCTGAGTGGATGAGTTAGTAGGGCCCCCAGCTCAGGAGAGACCAGAAATGTGCAGAAAAAGTCACCAGATGACCGGGGCCTTCATGAATAACCTCAGGTCGGGGAATTGAACCTGTGCTGCTGGTTTTGATTCGCATCACAAACCAGGGGCGGGATTCTCTAATCCCGCGGCAGAGTGTCCACGCCGTTGCGTTTTACGACGGCGTGAACGGGCCGCTGCCAAGACTAATTCTCCCCTGTAGGGGCCCAACACGGCACTGGAACGGTTTGCGCCACCCCAGCTGCCGATCCTGGTGCAAAGTGCGCCACGGGATTCACACATGCGCAGTGGCGCTGGCGCCAATGTGCGCATGCGCAGTGGCCTCCTTCAATGCACCGGCCCTGACACAACATGGCGCAGGGCTACAGGGGCCGGGGCGTAGGACAGGAGGCCCCCAGCCAGAGAGGCCGGCCCGCCGATCGGTGGGCCCCGATCACGGGCCAGGCCACATCGGACCCCCCCCCCCAGGGTCGGACCCCTCCCCCACCCACAGGCCACCACCCGACCGTTTAACGCCAAGGTCCCGTCGGCTCAGAGCAGGTTAGAACGGCGCCGGCGGGACTCGGTTATTTTCCCACGGCCGCTCAGCCCATACGGGCCGGAGAATCAGGAGCCCGTGACCGGCGCTGCGCCAACCACACTGGTGTCAATGGCGCCGATTCTCCGCTCTGCGGAGCATCGCGTGCCGGCATTGGTGCAGCGTAGCCCGGTCGCGGGGATTCTCCGGCCCGGCCCAGGGCTGGGAGAATCCGTGCCCCAGCTGTGAGCTAAACCAGCTCCCACAAAGTAAAAAACTAATAAGCACAGACAGGAAAGGATGTAAGCCAGTTCCAATCGGCTGACTCTTGCATAAACTGACCAAATGATTGAATTCAACCAAAGTACACATTTTTTGAGATTGCTTAGATTGAAGTTGATTTGTCCTGGAAACTTGTGATGTTCAATGTCTGCAAAAAGATGTCTTTGAATAACACAGAAATTGAGACAATTTCCATTCTAAGCTATGGATTTTGTTTATTTGTGAACTCCATTGAAAATGTCTAAACTCAATGAATTTCAATACTGCTTGGAGAAAGAAAGCTTTTGGTTCATTACCCTAGGCAGATGTGAACTCCTTTTGCATAGGTGGAACAATTTTCTTATGTAACTCATGGGCTCAGTGCCGTATTACTGACAGTTTGTTTTGGTCCACATCCCCCCTTAGCTGCTGGATTAAACAGGGTACCTGCAATTGTACTCTTCTTTGATAAGGCAGTGTGGTCTCTTCATTTGCTACTTAAATTGAAAAAGAAAATGTGGGGCTGGATTCTCCACACCCCGACGCTGAAATCGCGGTCGGTGCGGGGGGCAAAGAATCCATTTTCCCGCAAGGAATTGGGACCGGTGCTGGTTCCCCGATCCTGCGGGCCCCGAAAAACGGCGTACTCCATGCCGCCTGGGACCTACCTTGGGCCAGCCAGAGTCCTGCTCCGCCATTGTCCGCCACCGACCATCCAAAGTCCCGACGGCGTGGATCTAATGGGCTGGATTCTCCATTATTGGGACGATGTCCCCAAGCTGGTGTCAAAACGGTGGGGTATCACGCCAGGAAAACTGGCATGAAAGGGACTCAAATTCCTAGCCCTGCCGGGGGCAAGCAGAGACCCGGAGTAGATCTCGCAGCTTTTGCTGCAGGTACGAGCTCTGTACCTCCGGGTCGGAGGCTGCGCACAGTGGCGACCTCCAGCGGCCGTGCTGTGCTCCATGGCAGACCCAGACCGTTGAGCTGGACCCAAAACAGAAACCCCCGATTGGCCGCACACTTGACACTCAACACCCGCACAAACAGTCCCT
This sequence comes from Scyliorhinus canicula, assembly GCF_902713615.1. Taxonomy (NCBI): domain Eukaryota; kingdom Metazoa; phylum Chordata; class Chondrichthyes; order Carcharhiniformes; family Scyliorhinidae; genus Scyliorhinus; species Scyliorhinus canicula. The sequence continues at coordinate 62,540,839 of NC_052146.1, forward strand.
GGCCGCCTATATGGCCCCCCCCGGCCTCCGATCGGCCCACCCCCGACCAGGACGGCCGTGGACTGAGCCCGCAGCCACCACGCGAGTATCCCGACCGGATAGACCATATTAGATCTACGTCGTCAGGACTTCGGCCGGTCGGGGGCAGAGAATGGTGGAGTGGGCCTCCAGCAATGGCCCCAGGTAGGTCCCAGGCGCCGCTTTTCGGGGCCTGCAGAATCAGGGAACCGGCGCTGATCCCGATTCATGTGGAAAAATGGATTCTTCGCCTCACGCCGGCCGCTCTTTCGGTGTCGGGGTGTGGGCAATCCAGCCCCATATGGTCCAGCTGGTCGGGATACTCGCGTGGCGGCTGCAGACCCAGTCCGCGGCCGTTCCGGTCGGGGGTGGGTCGATCGGAGGCCGCGGGGGTGCCTTATAGGTGTCCAGGGGAATGTTTGTGTGGGCGTTGAGTGTCGGATGCCCAGCCGATTGGAGGGAGTTTCTTTTTTGGGTCCAGCTCCGCGGTCTGAGTCTGCCTCCGACCCGACGTGCGGGGGCCCATATCTGCAGCAAAAGCAGCTAGATCTATGTCGGGTCCTTGCTAGTCCCCGGCAGGGCTAGGAATTCGTGTCCCTTTCATGCCAGTTTTTCTGGGGTGAAACTCCTCCATTTTGACGCCGGCGTGGGGACATAGTCCCAATAATGGAGAATCCAGCCCGGGGTTTTTACAGAACTCTGCAGTGTCACCAAGATGATACTTGGCATCAGCGGCAACACTGGCATTTATTTCTCATTTTATAAGAATAAAACCCATAAATTATTTATAATCATTAAAAGACAAACAACAAGGACCTGTTCAATGTACTAACTTATTGTTTAAGCATCATGTTGGCAGTTGTTGGCAGCTTACACCAGGTGCCAACATTTAACTTGTGTGTAAAGCCTCCATCGCTCTAGAATTAAAAAAAAAAAATTAGAGTACCCAATTATTTTTTCCAATTAAGGGGCAATTTAATGTAGCCAATCCACCTAACCTGCACATCTTTGGGTTGTGGGGGTGAAACCCACGCAGACACGTGGAGAATGTGCAAACTCCTCACGGACAGTGACCCAGGGCCGGGATTTGAACCCAGGTCCTCAGCGCCGTAGGCAGCAATGCTAACCACTGTGCCACCGTGCTGCCCTCCATCGCTCTAGAATTGGATGCCAACACACTTTTCTCATTAGTTTCATATTGATGTAAGCTATTTTATTAAGATCAATGTTCTTGGAGCAGCAGGATCCAAAAACATACCTAGCTAATGAACTCACTGGGACAGACTTCTAATTAAACAATGGCTGGAATTCTCCGGCCATGGCTATTCGCTTTTCCCAACGGCAGTGCAACCCTTCCTGTGTGTTTCCCGGTGGCCTGGGGTGGCTTCAATGGGAAATTCCATTGACAAGGGCGTAATGAATCCACTAGTGAACAGCGCGTCACCAAGAAACACGTGGCTGGGGGAGTGGAGATTGAGATTCCAGCCCTATATCCAGGGCCGGCCCAAGGTACCGGCAACTCGGGCAGTCGCCCGGGGGGCCATGTGCTAGGGGGCGCCAGAGACTCGGGTCCCGCGCATGCGCAGTTGGGCCGGTGCCAACCAGCGCATGCGCGGTGGCCGCCCTCCCCCAGGGCGGCCCCCTCCGCCCCCCCCCCTCCCGCCGCCCCCCCCCCCTCCGGCCCCCCCTCCGTCCTCCCCACCGCCGCCCCCCCTCCTTCCCCCCCTCCGTCCGCCCGGCCCCGCCCCCGCCCCCCGCCTCAGCCCCCCCCCTCGGCCGCCGCCCCGTCCCGCCCCCCCCTCGGCCCCGCCCCCCCTATCCTCCCCACCGCCGCCCCCCCTCCGTCCCCCCTCCGTCCCCCCTCCGTCCGCCCGGCCCCGCCCCCGCCCCCCGCCTCGGCTCCCCCCCCTCGGCCCCCCCCCTCAGCCCCGGCCCCCCCCCTCGGCCCCGCCCCGTCCCGCCCCCCCCTCGGCCCCCCCCCCCCCCCCCCCCCGAAGGGCGCTGAGGTTCAGCTTGCCTGGGGCGCCAGCAACCCTAGGGCCGGCGCTGCCTATATCATACATCTATTCACCGACATAATCTCAATAATCTCTTAAAACAGATTGAGAAGGAATTTCTTCTCTCAGAGGGTAGTGGATCCGTTAGATTCTTTACCACAAAGAGCTGTAGAGGCTGGGTCATCAAGTGTGTTCAAGGCTGAGATAGACAGACTTTTAATCAGTAAAGGAATCAAGATTGATGAGGAAGAGGCAGGAAAGTAGAGTGGAGGATTGTATCCGATCAGTTATGATCTCATTGAATGGCAGGGAAGACTCAATGGGCCGAGTGGCCCACTTCTGCTCATACGTCTTATTGGTTAAACAATAGCAAAGGAAAAGCCGACCTTATGTCTCCTGAACTCTCTGCCTTTGGTATCTAATCATTGTGTAAAGCAAAACTGGCAGGTTAATACTGATGCTTTCTCCAACTCTCCTGTGATGATCAACCAGGCATCACTTGCAGTGAGTACTGATTATAGCTGATGTTTGAGTGACGGCTGTGTGGTGGTATGATTAACATAGCTGCCTGACATTGGTGCAGAACACCGGCTTATCATTGGCCCTGGTTGGTCATGTGCCTCTCGACCGATTGGTTGAGACCAGTCATGTGATGGCTCCCCGATTGGTCGAGAGGCTGAGTTAACCCCGCCTCCAGGGTGAGGTATAAATACCCAGTACGCCCGGCGGTCGTCCATTTACTGTAGTCGACCGCAGGGCTAACATCTAGCTTATTAAAGCCTAACTTTTGTACAGCAACTCGTCTCGCGTTCAATTGATGGTTCATCAGGCTGTAGATTCCTTTCCATGGCTATTGGCTTTGATAAACTGTCTGTGTGCCAGATTGATATGTGACGTGACCAATGTGCATCATATTAAAGATGCTTTTTATTTCCCTCTCGATAAAAGCAAATTACTGCGGATGCTGGAATCTGAAACAAAAGAGGAAATGCTGGAAAATCTCAGCATCTGTCAAAGCTTTGACAAAGAGTCATCGGACTCGAAACGTTAGCTCTTTTCTCTCCCTGCAGATGCTGCCAGACCTGCTGAGATTTTCCAGCATTTTCTCTTTCATTTTTATTTTCCTCGATTGAAATAAGAAGACAGGGCTAGTTGTTGGAAATTGCTCCCTTTTTTAAAAAAAATAATTTTAATTCAAATTTTCACATTTTCACAAAAAAGAAACCAGTAACAGAAAATTCAAAGAACAAAAAGACCAACCCCTCCCCCCCCCCCCCCCATATATACAAAAGAGAAACAAAAAATAAACGCCTGTCGTTAGCGAAGATTCATCCCAAAACAAGAACAAAGAGACCCCCCGCCCCTGGTTGCTGCTGCTGCTGACCTTTTGATTTTACCGTTCTGCCAGGAGATCTAGGAATGGTTGCCATCTCCTGAAAAAACCCTGCACTGACCCTCTTAGGGCAAATTTCACCCTCTCCAATTTAATAAACCCCGCCATATCATTGACCCAGGCCTCCACGCTTGGGGGCCTCGCATCCTTCCATTGAAGCAAGATCCTCCGCCGGGCTACTAGGGACACAAAGGCCAGAACACCGGCCTCTTTCGCCTCCTGCACTCCCGGCTCCACTGCAACCCCAAATATTGCGAGTCCCCAGCCTGGCTTGACCCTGGATCCTACCACCCTCGATACCGTCCTTGCTACACCCTTCCAAAACTCCCCCAGCGCTGGGCATGCCCAGAACATATGGACATGGTTTGCTGGGCCCCCAGAGCACCTAGCACACCTGGCCTCACTCCCAAAGAACCGGCTCATCCTTGTCCCGGTCATATGAGCCCTGTGCAGCACCTTAAACTGTATGAGGCTAAGCCTTGCACATGAAGAGGAAGAGTTCACCCTCCCCAGGGCGTCCGCCCATGTCCCCTCCTCTATCTCCTCACCTAGCTCCTCCTCCTATTTACCCTTCAGCTCCTCGACTGATGCCTCGTCCATCTCCTGCATCCCCTGGTACGCTTCCGAGGTCCTCCCCTCTCCAACCCACACCCCCGAGAGCACCCTGTCCTGAACCCCACGCGGCGGCAGCAGAGGGAACCCCACCACCTGCCGCCTGACAAACGCCCTTACTTGCATGTACCTAAAGGTGTTCCCCGGGGGGAGCATGAACTTCCCCTCTAACTCACCCAGGCTCACGAACTTCCCGTCTATGAACAGGTCCCCCAGCCCCCTGACACCTGCCTTGTGCCAACTCAGGAAACTGCCATCAATTCTCCCCAGAACAAACCGGTGGTTCCCCCGTATCGGGGACCCCATCGAGGCCCCCCACCTACCCCCTGTGCCGCCTCCATTGCCCCCAAATCTTGAGGGTAGCTGCCACCACCGGGCTCGTGGTATACCTCATTGGAGGGAGCGGCAGCGGAGCCGTTACCAGCGCTTCCAGGCTCGTGCCCACACAGGATGCCATCTCCATCCTCTTCCATGCTGCCCCCTCCCCATCCATTACCCACTTACGCACCATCGCTGCGTTGGCAGCCCAATAATACCCACAGAGGTTGGGCAGTGACAGCCCCCCCCCCCCCCCATCCCTGCCCCGCTCCAGAAACACTCTTCTCACCCTCGGGGTCCCGTGCGCCCACACAAATCCCGTAATGTTCCTGTTAACCCGCCTGAAAAAGGCCTTCGGGATAAGGATGGGGAGGCACTGGGACAGGAACAGAAACCTCGGGAGCACCGTCATCTTGATTGACTGCACCCTACCCACCAGAGACAGCGGCAGCATGTCCCACCTCTTAAACTCCTCCTCCATTTGCTCCACGAGCCTTGTAAGGTTAAGCTTATGCAAGGCCCCCCAGCTCCTGGCCACCTCAACCCCCAAGTACCTGAAGCTACTCTCCGCCCTTTTCAGTGGGAGCCTCCCAATCCCCCCCTCCTGCTCCCCCGAGTGTATCACAAACAGCTCGCTTTTCCCAAAGTTAAGCTTATACCCTGAGAAATCCCCAAATTCCCGGAAAATCCCCATCACCACCGGTATTCCCTCCACCGGGTCCACCACATACAACAAGAGATCGTCCGCATAGAGCGACACTCGGTGCTCCTCCCCACCCCGGACCAGCCCCCTCCAATCCCCCGACTCCCTCAGCGCCATAGCCAGGGGTTCAATTGCCAGCGCAAAAAGTAGGGGGGACAGGGAACACCCTGCCTCGTCCCTCGATATAATCGAAAGTACTCCGACCTCCTCTTATTCGTGGCCACACTCGCCATCGGGGCCTCATACAACAGCCTCGCCCAACTGACAAACCCCTCCCCAAACCCAAACCTTTCCAGCACCTCCCACAAGTACCCCCACTCGACCCTATCAAAGGCCTTCTCTGCGTCCAACGCCACCACTATCTCCACCTCCCCTTCTACCGCCGGCATCATTATAACGTTCAAGAGCCTCCGTATATTAGTGTTCAGCTGCCTCCCCTTCACAAACCCCGTTTGATCCTCGTGTATAACCTGCGGCACACAGTCCTCAATCCTCGTGGCTAAGATCTTTGCCAACAACTTGGTATCCACATTCAAGAGTGAAATCGGCCTGTATGACCCACACTGCAGGGGATCCCTGTCTCGCTTAAGAATCAAGGAGATCAGCGCCTGAGACATCGTTGGGGGCAAAGCCCCCCCCCCCCCCCCTCCCTTGCCTCGTTAAAGGTCCTAACCAACAGTGGGCCCAGCAGGTCTGCATACGTCTTGTAAAATTCAACCGGGAACCCATCCGGCCCCGGCGCCTTCCCCGACTGCATGTTCCCTATCCCTTTGACCAGCTCCTCAAGCTCAACTGGCACCCCCCCGACCCTTCACCCGTCCCTCCTCCACCCTCGGAAATCTCAGCCGGTCTAAGAAGCGCCCCATCCCCCCCTCCTCCGCCGGAGGTTTGGACCGATATAGTCTCTCATAAAAGTCCCTGAAGACCCCATTAATGTCTACCCCCCTCCGCACCACATTTCCTCCCCGATCCTTAACACCACCAATCTCCCTGGCCGCATCCCGCTTACGGAGCTGGTGTGCCAGCATCCTGCTCGCTTTCTCCCCATACCCGTACACCGCACCCTGAGCCTTTCTCCATTGAGCCTCCGCCTTCCTGGTGGTCAACAAGTAGAACTCAGCCCGAAGGCTGCGCCGCTCCCTCAGCAATCCCTCCTCTGGGGCCTCCGCATACTGGAAATTGCTCCCTTTAATAACTCCTCTTTCCCATGTTTCCCTGCTGGCACTGGGAATGTTTCTTCTAAACTGTCAAGCTACAAACTGGCTTTCACAGAGAGGGATGAACTTTTGTTTCAAGACCATGTTGAAACTACATTTTTTAAAAATATGGCCGCAGTCAACAGTGCCCAGGCAATGTCATGTTCTGTTAGTCAAAACCGTTGTCATTCTACCTGGACATCAATGCTCATTTAAAGCTAAAGTTAAAAACAATTACAGTATCAGACAAGGGAGCGATACATTTCCGACTTTAACAAATTGTAAGTATGATAAATTATCTTGCAATTAACTTTGCTATGACACAATTTCAAGTTGTGCATCTATGCTTGTGTTCTCAGTCATAAGTGGTCCATTAAACAAACAGCCTATGAGTCCAGATTGTCTGTGCAGTTGTTCTTTTCTACATGAGCCACCTAATCTGATATGTGCCTGCTGCGTACTCCTTATATCCTTTAATATTTCAGTCTTTTTCAAATAACCAACTAGTTACCTTTTAAAAATGAATTATGAACCCTTTTTAAAAATAAGTTTAAAGTCTGTTTTAATTCAAATGTTCGGCAGAACAATCCGCATTCAACCCATCCTCTGCGCAAAAATCTTTTCTATCTTTTAATTCTTTGCAATTTAAAAAATTGTCTCCTTATTTTTTATAATATAATCATTTTTGTTGGCACAAGTGGGATTACATTAACACTGCAATGACGTTCCTGTGAAAATTCCCTAGTCGCCACACTCCTGTGCCTGTTTGGGTACACTGAGGAAGAATTCAGAATGCCCAAGTCACCTAACAGCCCGTGTTTCAGGACTTGTGGGAGGAAACCAGAGCACCCGGAGCAAAACCACGCAGACACTGGGAGAACGTGCAGATTCCGCACAGTCAGTGATCCAAGCCGGGAAGCGAAGCTGGCACCCTGTGCTACCGTGCCGTGATGTTGTGCTAACCAGTGGGAACAAAGGCCGGGATTCTCCGAGCCTCCATGCCAAAATCACGTTTGGCGCGGGGGCGGAGAATGGGGTCTCAGACACGCGATCGGCTCCGACGCCGGGACGCAATTCTCCGGTCACCGGAGAATTAGTGGCAGTCGCGCACTCGACACGGCACCGGTCGTATGGTTTCACCCGGCGGGAGTTCGGACTCGCGGCCGCGGTGGTCATCTTGGTGGGGGGAAGGGGGGATCAGACTCAGGGGGTGGCCTCCACGACGGCCAGGCCCGCGATCAGGGGCTACCACATGCGCGGACCTGCGGCTGGAGGTGCAGAGCCCCGTATCGGCAGCAGGAGCCGCGCCATACACGCCGGGGCCCTGCTATCCCTCTTGAAGTTGAAGAACTACTCCGAACTTTTTGAAAGAAGTCTGGAGTCATTCGCGCCCGTTTTCCGGCGGGCGTGGGGACATCGCCCCATTTTCGGAGAATCCCTGCCAATGTGTCAGCAGTATTACCATAGTGTAGCCTGCAACTTACTGTCGTCCACTGAATTTTCACTTTGAAATGCTGTGTGAAGATTCCTGATAACAAAGGAAAAAATGCTGTATTTATGCAGTACCTTTCAGGACTTTCTTGTGGCATGAGTGGGTCGTGTCCCTACCTCTGGGCCAAAGGCTCCTGGTCTGAGTCCCACCTCAGAACTTGAAGACCAAGGAAGACAAGTTTGTGATGTAGCCAAACAGGTTGAGCATCAACATGCAAATCTTTCCAAACAAATTTTCGAAGTTTAAAGATTGTGATTTCTTGGGCCTTCCACTTAATTCTGGCAAGATTTTCCCTTAAAATTTCCTCCAACCATCCCATAGTTGAAGACTCCCTTTTCAACCCAGGTGCCGCTTGCAACTTAAGCATGGGTTGGAACTCTTTAGATTCCAATGCTTTTTATCTCTGGGGTCTTATATCTAGAATTACCGCTCTCTCTCACCCCCCCCCCCCCCCTTCTCTCTCATCCCCCCCCCCCCCCCCCCCCCCCCCTCCACTCTCTATCTCTCTCTCTCTCTCTTTTCAGCTTGGATAAAACTGTTAGCACAGCTTTCAGTTATCAAGATGTTTTAAAACTCCTTTAGCGAGCACACACAATTTCTACTGAATCCTGCTGAATCCTGAGATGCTGCCAAGTTATTCTGAACGAAAACAAAACTGCTTGAAAACAGAACTATACCCAGGGACCCATCCACCCCAATGTAAAATAAATATGTTACCACTGATGTGGAATTATGCTATTGAAGTGTATTCAGGCGCAATTTATTGAAAATAACACTGTTCTGGAGTGTCAGATCTTTGCACCTACTGTTCACAGTACCGAGCATGTGTTGGCTCACCTTTGAAAGGAAACAGTAACATTGTTAGAACTAGCATTTACTGTAAGAGCAGCTTTCTGTTTCATGGTACCTTTATGTTCTTTCATGGATGTGCTGTCCCCTCTGTAAATAGAACATTCTGACTGGCGTATTGTATGTCATAGAGATTTATCTTTTCTGATTGGTCATAAGGATGTAAAATCCTTATCAAGCTGGTTGATAAAACAGCAATTACGCTTTCTTTGACAATGCCATTTTTCACTTTACACTGAATCCTGAATCTTGCATAAGCTCTACGTCACACCATTCAGTCATATCATAACTACGATAATGACAATACAGTGTTGTGCCATCTATTTTATAGTTAATGGTAATAATAACAACAATAGAAATCTTCTGGATATTTCTCCCCAATGCATTTATTACTATTATATAGCAGACACCAAGGCAACTTATACTACACACTCTGTACTGTACTTCACCTCAGCATGGGGCAAACTCCAACATGAAAAATTAAAAGCTCAGTGATGCACAATCAATGGACACAAAAACAAAGGAGTAGTCCGAATTGAAGGCTTTAATCAGCAAGAAGTGTGCCCAGCAGCAGGAGTACAGAAATTACCTGGCTCCTGGTGAACACGGGTTCCTATACCCCGCCTCGTAGGCGGAACTACCTTCCTCTCGACCAATGAGAATATAGAGAACACTGCACCAATGGCAACTCACACTCCCAGGTACCGTAATACCCCTAGTCATACTGCCACACTCAGCTATTCACAGAATCACAGAATAATACATTGCAGAAGAGGCCCTTCGACCTATTGAGTCTGGACCGACACATGAAAAACACCTACCTACCTAATCCCATTTGCCATTTGAGGCTGAGATTCATGATTGCGGATTCATTTGGAGATATTGTTTACCCGGGGACGTAGCACCTCGTATGATCACTGTCCCAGAGAACAGAGGCCTGTGGTCACCTTAGTTTAGGCTCCATTTGAGACTGCTCCTATCCTTTATTTAACCCTATTAGCATAACCCTTCTCCCTCGAATGCTGATCCACCCACTCCTGAACCGCGTCTGTAAAATTCTCTTTGGGCAGAATGGTGGCGCAGTAGTGAGCAATGCTGCCTCACGGTGCCCAGACCCGGGTTCGATCTCGGCCCCAGGTCACTGTCCTTATGGAGGTTGCAGATTCTCACTGTGTCTGCATGGGTCTCACCCACACAACCCAAAAAGATGTGCAGGCTGGGTGAATTGACCATGCTAAATTGCCCCTGCTAAATTGCCCCTTGATTGGATAAAAAAGAATTGGATTCCTACTCTAAATTTATTTTTTTTAAATTCTCTTCAACCACTCCCTGTGGAAGGGAGTTCCACATTCTCTTCACTCTCTGAACAAAGATGTTTCTTCTGAGTTCTGCATTGTGAGCCTGCACATCTTTTTAGGTAGTGGGGGTGAGACCCATGCAGACACAGGGAGAATGTGTAAACTCCATACGGACAGTGACATGTGGCCGGGATCAAAACAAGAAAGGTTTTGTTTGACTCCATGTCTTGTCACACGGCTTCAGTGATGTAATTTGTAGGTGGAGCTGTGTTGTGGTTGTCAGGTGAGAGGGGGTTTAGTGCTTTGGGTTTCAGTTTTGGTTTGTTGGTTTGGACTGCAGAGGCTGTACGAGCTGGAGCTGATTGAGGAGGGCGAAGCTGCAGCAGCGAAGCCTGCCCCAGAGGAACAGCAGGCAGCCGCTGAAGATGGAGAACCGACCGCCCACCCGGCTGAGGAGGAGAAGGAGGAGGAGATGTTGCAAAGGATGTGCCACATGAGGCCCCGCGTGTACCGGCAGTGCCTGTCATTAGAAGATGCCGGACTGGCATGCCATTGCACACTCAGGCTGAGCAGGGGGCTGGGACAGTGCAACATACCTGCCAGATCATGGCACCGCGGGGGAATGGAGGAGGACACCCACTTCCAGTGGCCGTCATGGTGACAGTCGCCACGAACTTCTAGGCAACGGGGTCCTTCCATGCACTGTGCACAGAGCTCAGTGCACAGGCGCATCCACGTGTCACGGACGCCCTATATGTCACTCGGCACAATACATCCATTTCAATGTGGACCAAACCAAACAGGATGCCCAGGCAGTGGGGCTCGCCGCCAACGCCGAGATGCCCTAGGTCCAGGATGTGATCGACGAGATGCCCTACGAGCACCTGCAGATGAATGAAAAATCTTCACAAACAGAAAGGGGTTCCACTCATTGAATGGGCAGCTGGTATGTGACCATCAGATGCGCATCATGCATGTCTACGCCCAATACCCGGACAGTGTACACGGCATCATCATCCTGTAAGGTTCCTGACCTCTTAGAGATGGGGTGTTGGTTCATGGGTGACAGGGGTTATCTGCTGTGGTCATAGCTGATGATACCTATCCGGAGGTCACAGGCCAACGTGGAGACCCGCTATAATGATGCCCATGCAGCAACCTGGGACGTGATCGAGCTTTGTCCTGAAGATGTGGTTCAGGTGCCTGGACCGCTCTCCAGCAAGTGGCCCTCCAGTAAGGTGCTGGGAGGGTGCCCACAATGTGGTCCTCCACACCATCGTGCAGCAGAGGGGTGACATACTGGAGGAGGAGGATGAACGGCAGGCCTCGTCCGATGAGTAGGATACGGGGGACGGCAAGGATGGGCAGGAGATGGGGTCCGGGCAGGCACGGGAGGCCACACAGCATGTGCGTCAGGGCCTACGCACACGGGATGCTCTGATCACCTCCAAGTTCACCAACTGGTGGGAGTGGGACTGGCCAAGGGCACCACACCCCCCCCCCCCCCACTCCAACCCCCCCCACTACTGCCGGATACAACCCCGCCTGCAACCCCCTCCGTGATACATACCTGCCGCACAATGGGGTGTGGGCCTGGGTTGACTGTACAGCGGGCCTGGTCTATGGGATGGGGGATGATGACAACCCGCTCTCATGCACTGCGTCGTATGGCAATGTCTGATTCCTGCCCTTGGGAGCACTTTCCACCGTCCACCTGGGTGATCCCTGCATGCTAGCTGACCATTCTATCACACTATGCCATCGAATCGCTGGGGCAATGGAGGTGGGGTGGGGTTGATGGGGGTGGGACACCGGAGCGGTGAGTGCAGGCTGAACTGCAGTCCCTGAGCCAAGCCCATCCACAACATCTGCCCATTCCATGCCACCCCCTCACCTGTGCCTCCTCTGCATCCAGCCCAAACCAGCCCACGCTTCACACCGTTCTGACAGAGTACCGACGCAGGTAGTAAATACATTGTACGCAGGTGTTTAATCTGAAAACATATATACAAAATAATGCCCCAGCCCCTGTCACTAAACTGTGCCCTGCACCCGTGCCAACTTAACTGGTGTGTACTTTTCTGGCCTTAGGGGCCCTAAAGGTACTTGTAGATGGATCCCCAGATGGCACATCAGGAGTGGAGGCGGCCTGCTGTGATTCCCGCCCTTTGACTTGGGTCCCCTTTGGCGGGCGTCTTCTGGGGCGACTGGACCTGGATGGGTCCAGCTGCTGCTCAGGTGTCCCGGGTGGCATGGTACCGCCCTGTTCTGCCCGCTGCCCATGTGATGCACCAGGGACAGGAGTGGGGGGAGTCCGAGGTCATGCGATGTTCTGGCACCTTCCCTGTGGGAGTCACCAGCAAGGGCCCCATCACCTCTTCTTCCCTCGGGGCTCCTGATGGCCCCTGGGCTACTCTATTGGATAGGGGTGCGTGCGTAGCTAACTCCTGAGGCCCATTGCCTCCAGGTTCTGTATTATCGTGGCCATGGAGAACAGGGAGTGGACCACCTCCGTCTGGGACTGTACCACTTCACGCTGCGACTGTGCTACCACCTTCTGAAATGAAATGAAATAAAAATCGCTTATTGTCACGAGTAGCCTTCAAATGAAGTTATTGTGAAAATCCCCTAGTCGCCACATTCCGGCGCCTGTTCAGGGAGGCTAGAATGGGAAGAAGATGCAGTGCAGATACAGTAAATGCCATAAATACCGAATATGTGAATGTGTGGCATGTTCCACAGTGTTTGAAGTGGAGCAAGGACTTCTCCTAGGGTCTGAGTTTCAAAGGGTTCTGGTTTCTGTAATGTTAATTTTTGAAATTTTACTCACTGAGAGATACTGGCTATTTTAACACCAATGGGTTTCGGATCCTGACTGCATTATTTTAACATATTTACAGCAACGCCCTTCTGTGAACTTTTAAGACAGACATTAATCTTTTTAAAACAAATGTTCAGTGACTCTGTTTAAATAGCACAGACAGGCACTTCCTCAAATCTGTTAATTGGTGTGCTGAAGTGCAACACACAAAACTGAAAAACAACAGAAATACAACGCAGTGAAAGAGCTATCAAGCAATCTCCATAATGCCCGAAGAAAGGTGCAGTGAGTGATCTTCTGATATTGTTATCTTGGACTTCACTGCTAGCTGCACAATTTTCTCTGCTCGTCAATGCAAGTGAGGTTAGCAATTGGAAATTAAATCTTTGTCGGGTGCTCAGTGTTGGTACCAGACATTCCCATGGATTAGGTGATGAATCATACTGTCTTTGTTTTGCGCCATAAACATGCCTCCACCTCAGCCTCGGCCGTGCATCCTTTACTCTGGGGTTTCCCAAGCTTTTAGCAGAAACCTTAGTGATCTCCCAAGCGCATCAGGGAACCCTAAGCATTCTCATACCCGACGTCCTTTTTGCCGTGAAGTAGGTGCATACACAGAAATCAAATGTAAACAAGTATTTTCCAGCTATATCTGTGTATACAGTATATTAGGAATTGGAAAGATGCACAAGGTCACAAATATATTCACCAGCGACATGGCGCCCTCACATTAACCGCTGGCCAAGCCACCCTCCAAGGGCACCTTAACATTAAAAACAAGAGGGTTCCGGCGGCGGCTATGAAGGAGTAAGTCACACATTTGGTGGCTCCCGCTCGGGTCGGACTTTTGGACCTATCCCCCTGATTTTTTACTGGACTTGAATTGAAAAATCGATGACAGAGGCAATTGTGTACTGAATTCCCACATCGGTTCATGGAGAGGAGGTCTAGAAGTGCTCCCAAAGGCAGAAACAGATGAACGGAAAAGGCTTGGACTGAAGCTGCGGTGGATCGAAGCAGGGTGGAGGATCGGACCTCTGGCTCGTTGACCCAGCCGTCAACGGAGCAGCTGATGCAAGTTATCCAGGAGGGCTTCGCCAAGCAGAAATGGGACCGCTTGGACCCGATTAAAGAGTCAATTGAGCGGCTGGAGCTTAGATTGGACTCCCAAGATCAGGCGATCCAGAAAGTAGAGAAGGCGCTGGCTGACCAGGAGGATCATCAAACTGCGGTGGAGTTGGAGGTGGGGATGCTGAGAGACCAGCAGAAGAAGCTCCTGGAGAAGGTGGAGGACCTAGAGAATAGGTCCCGCTGGCAGAACTTGAGAATCGTCGGGCTCACGGAGGGATCCGAAGGAGCGGACGCTGGGGCATACATAGCGGACATGTTTGAGAAGCTGCTGGGGGATGGGGTATTCTCCCGATCCTTGGAGGTGGACAGAGCTCACAGAACACTCGCGAGCAAGTCGCGAATGGGAGACTCCCCGAGGGTAATGGTGGTGTAATTCCACAGGTACTTGGATAAGGAGCGCATTTTACAGTGGGCCAAGCAGACACGGAGCTGTAAGTGGGACCATAGTATCCTGCGGGTCTATCAGGACCTGAGTGTGGAGGTGGCCAGGAGAAGAGCAGGCTTCAACCAGATTAGGTCAATCCTTGTTAAGAAAAAGGTGAAGTTTGGACTGCTGTATCCGGCCCGTCTCTGGGTCACGTATGAGGAGCAACACTTTTATTTCGAGTCACCTGAGGAAGCGCTGGACTTCGCGAAAAGGAAAGGACTGATGGTGGACTGAGAACTTTTGAACTTTGCTGCAACGTTCATGTTCAAAAAAGTTTCTCGTTTTTAATTTTGTGGACGTTATTTGTAATGCCTTCTGTATTAATTTGGGGCCAGTTGCAGAGCTGAGTGAGTTAAAGTTTACATTTGCACTGTTGGTGGAGCGAGGTGTCTTTGTTTAGATGCTTGATCTCTTGCTTGATCTTTTCTTTGTTTAGCGTTTTTTTTCTGTCGGGCAATTGTGTTGGGATTGTTTGTCAATGGAATATGTGTGTTTAAGGGGGTGGGTGGGTGGGAGACTTTCCGGTGCCAGGGGTGGGGGCCACCAAGCTAGCTGGGCGGGCTAGCTCACGGAAATGTAGTGGGGGGTGAGCAGATGTTAGGCTCATCAAAGGGGTCGATTTACCTTGTGCTGTTACTGGGGCGGGGGGGGGGGGGGGGGGGGGAATGTTCTGCTGACAAGGGAGGGACTTTTGCTGAGGGATAGGGAGGAGGTTGGGGGCAGAGGCTGCCTGGGGGCAGGCCGGTGGAGGTGCAGAGCACGGACTGGAGACTGGCCCAAGAAAGGTGATGGCTGATCAGTGAAGGCGGGAGCAATGAACCCCCCAACTAGGTTGATTACCTGGCATGTACGAGGGCTCAACGGGCCGGTCAAGAGGGCACCCGTGTTCGCGCATTTGTGAGGACAGAAGGCGGTGGTAGTAATGCTGCAGGAGACGCACCTTAGAGTAACTGACCAGATTAGATTGAGGAACGGTTGGGCCAGTCAGGTCTTTCACTTGGGACTAGACTCGAAGACTAGAGGGGTTGCGATCCTGATCAATAAGCCGGTGGTGTTTGAGGCGGGTAGAATAGTTTTGGATGTGGGAGGCTGGTATATTATGGTCAGTGGGAAATTGGAGGGGGTGCAGGTGGTACTAGTAAATGTGTATGCGCCAAATTGGGACGATGTGGAGTTTATAAAGAGGATGCTGGGGAAGATACTGGATCTGGACTCGCATAAGTTGGTCATGGGAGGGGACTTCAACACAGTTATTGACCCTGGTTTAGACCGGTCAAGTTCAAAAACGGGCAGGGTGCCAGCAATGGCAAAGGAACTAAAAGGGTTAATGGAGCAGATTGGGGGGGTTGGATCCGTGGAGATTTGGGCAGCCGAGGGTGTAGGAGTTCTCCTTCTACTCACACGTGCAGAAAGTGTACTCCCAGATTGATTTCTTTATTCTGAGCAGGGCTTTACTGATGGGTGTGGTGGACACGGGATACTCGGTGATCACAATCTAAGATCATGCTGGGTTGACCTACAGGTTAGTAAAGATAGTAACCAGCGCCCTCACTGGAGGTTAGATATGGGCCTTTTATCTGATGAAGAGGTGTGCGGGCAGCTGAGGAAATGTATTCAGAACTACCTGGATGTCAACGACACGGGGGAAGTTTCAGCAGCGATGGTCTGAGAAACATTGAAGGCGGTGGTTAGAGGGGAGTTGATCTCGATACAGGCCCATAAGGAGAAGGTGGACAGGGCAGAGATGGACCGACTGGTTAAGGAGTTTCTACAGATCGATAGGAGGTATGCGGACACCCCAGAGGCAGGGCTTTTAAGGGAATGGCGGGGGCTATAGGCGGAGTTTGGCTTGTTAACCACAGGGAAAGCGGTAGAGCTACCGAGAAAGGTGAGGGGGGCGATCTATGAGTATGGAGAGAAGGCCAGCAGAACGCTTGCACAGCAGCTTAGAAAGAGGGAGGCAGCCAGGGAGATAGGGAAAGTAAATGACAAAGATGGGAACCTGGTTAGAGATTCAGCAGGGGTGAATAAAGCATTTAGAGATTTCTGCAGTAGGCTGTATAGGTCGGAACCCCCTACGATGCAGGAGGGGATGAGGCACTTCTTGGGGGGGCTGAATTTCCCAAGGGTGGACGGGGAGCTGGTAGAAGAGCTGGGGTGCCCGATCGGGTTAGAAGAGATAGTGGAGGGTCTGCAGTCTGGTAAAGCCCGGGGCCGGGCGGGTACCCAGTGGAGTTCTATAAAATGTTCTCTGGGATATTGGGACCATTGTTGATGAGGATGTTCAATGAGGGAAAGAGGGGTGCTTCCCCCGATGATGTCACAGGCCATGATTTCGCTGATCCTTAAGCGGGACAGGAACCCGGAGCTGTGTGGGTCCTACAGGCCGATATCCCTGTTGAATGTGGACGCCAAACTGCTGGTCAAAATTTTGTCCTCCAGGATTGAGGATTATGTTCCGGATGTTATTGGGGAGGACCAGACAGGTTTGTTAAGGAAAGGCTGTTGGTGGCCAATATAAGAAGGCTATTAAACGTGATCATGATGCCCCCGGAAGGTAGGGAGGTGGAGGTAGTGGTCGCAATGGACGCAGAGAAGACCTGTGATCGAGTAGAATGGGAATATCTGTGGGAGGTGGTGGGATGGTTCGGATTTGGGCGGGGCTTTACTGACTGGATCAGGTTGCTGTATCAGGCTCCAGTAGCGAACATGAGGACGAATAGGGCAACATCGGACTACTTAAGGCTGCATCGGGGGGGGCGAGACGGGGATGCCTTTTCTCCCCACTGTTGTTCGCGTTAGCCATAGAGCCGTTGGCAATTGCATTGAGAGCTTCAAGGGGCTGGAAGGGGCTAGTCCAGGAGGGGTGGAGCATAGAGTCTCGCTTTACGCAGACGACCTGTTCCTGTATGTATCGGACCCAATAGAGGGAATGGAAGAAATCATGAGGATTCTGAGGGCATTTGGCTGGTTTTTAGGATATAAACTAAATATGAAGAAAAGTGAGATGTTTGCGGTCCAGGCGAGGGGACAGGAGAAGCGATTAGGGGAGCTGCCGTTTAGAGTAGTTGGGGGGGGGGGGCTTTAGGTATCTAGGCATCCAAGTGGCGGGGAATGAGAACGGCTGCACAAATTAAATCTGGCCTGACTAGTAGACCAAATGAAGGATGATTTTCAGAGGTGGATTGCGCTCCCGTTATCACTAGCTGGGAGGATGCAGACGATGAAGATGACGGTCCTTCCGAGATTCCTGTTTGTGTTTCGGTGTCTCCCCATCTTTATTCCGCGGTCCTTTTTTAAACGGGTCAACAAAGTGATCACAGGCTTTGTCTGTGTGGACAAGACCACGCGGGTAAGGACGGTAATGCTTGAGCGGAGCTGGGGAGAGGGCGGGCTGGCGCTGCCAAACTTTAGTAAACTACTACTGGGTGGCGAATATAGCCATGATCAGGAAGTGGGTGGTGGGGGGAGGGTCGGTATGGGAGCATATGGAGGCGGCTTCATGCTGGGGCACCAGTTGGGGGCGATGGTAACGGCGCCTCTGCCGTTCCCGCCAACACGGTACTCCACCAGCCCCGTGGTGGTGGCAACCCTGAGAGTCTGGGAGCAATGGAGGAGAGATGTGGGAGCATCGGTTTGGTCTCCAATCTGTAATAATCACCGGTTTGCCCCGGGAAGTATGGACGGGGGGTTTCGGAGATGGCAGAGAGCAGGGATTGAGAGGATGGGGGATAAGTTTATAGAGGGGAGCTTTCTGAGTTTGAGGGAGCTGGAGGAGAAGTGTGGATTGGAGAGGGGAAACAAATTCAGGTATCTGCAAGTGCGGGACTTCCTACGTAGACAGGTTTTAACCTACCCGCTCCTACCACGAAGGGGGATTCATGACAGGGTAGTTTCCAGAGGGAGGGTGGGAGAAGGGAACGCCTCTGACATTTATAAGGAACTTATGGGGTCGGAGGAGACGCAGATCGAGGAACTGAGGCGCAAGTGGGAAGAGGAAGTTGGGAGGAGAGATAGAGGATGGTCTATGGATGGATGCGTTGAGTCGAGTCAATGCGTCCATAACATGTGCCAGGCTCAGCCTGATACAATTTAAGGTTGTTCACCGGGCTCACATGACAGTGACCCGGATGAGCAGATTCTTTGGGGTGGAAGACAGGTGTGCAAAGTGTGCGGAAGGACCAGAGAACCATGTCCACATGTTCTGGGCATGTCCGAAGCATAGGGGATTTTGGCAGGGGTTTGCAGATGTCATGTCCACGGTGTTAAAAATAAGGGTGGCACTGAGTCCAGAGGTGACATTTTTCGGGGTGTCGGAAGATCCGGGAATCCAGTAGGAGAGGCAGACATTCTGGCCGTTGCTTTCCTGATAGCCTGGAGACGGATACTATTAGCTTGGGAGGGACACAAAGCCCACAAAGTCGGAGATCTGGCTATCAGACATGGCTACCTTTCTCTGTTTGGAGAAAATCAAGTTCACCTTGAGAGGGTCAATATTAGGGTTCACCCGGAGGTGGCAACCATTCGCCGACTTCTTTGTGGAAAATTAATCGGCAGCAGACGTAGGGGGGGGGGGGGGGGGGGGGGGGGGTTAGTTTAGCTTAGAGTAGGGGGTTAATAAAGGTGGGACCTGTAAGGAATGGAGACGGCTTTTGCACTATGTTTATAGATTCATGTACATTGTTTATTTTGTTGCTGTTGTAAATCCAAAAATACCTCAATAAAATGTTTATTAAAAAAAAACAAACATTAAAAACAAATTTAGAGTGCCGAATTCTTTTTTTTCAATTAAGGGGCAACTTAGCGTGGCCAATCCACCTACCCTGCACATCTTTAGGTTGTGAGGTGAGACCCACACAGACACAGGGAGAATGTGCTGTAGCAATTTCAGATGGCCACCTGCAAAGGACCATGGGATTTATGGCCAACCCAGGACTCAGACAGACTCAGAGCTTGTGTGTATATTTGCAACCCAGATAGCTAGACGCAATCGAAACCCCCGCTTGTTTGCATTCTAATGGCCCATTTCCCCAGAACAAAAGAACTGTACTCAGGTAACCAATACAGATACATACTAATCGGCGCCACTCCCTTTACTCAGGGAGCCCAAACAGCCAAGGTCAATGACCGCTAAGGGCACGCCCAGCCATCAAGGCACCCATCCCTTTATTGGCCAAAATCGAAGGCAGTGATCAAAGCCTGTTGAATTATTGGGTCCAAGTTAAGGACCGCCCCAAAGAGTGCGAAATCGCAGAGGGATAAGAAGAGACACAGCCATGTGCTCGGTTTCTCTTGGATCCGGCCTATGCCAACCCAAGTGCAGCATAACGACCAGACAGACAAGTTCAATACCAACGATCGCTACCAGACGGATGAGCCCAGCAGAAACAGTCACTTCTTCCACCCAGCCACGCAAGATCCGGACAAAGGCCTTGTCCATCTGCATAGAGCCGGTTGCCCTGAAGTTAAGTGTAGGTTATTGTAGTTGTTAGGTGTAGTTTAACCTGTAGTGTTTTGTGTTACATCTCAAAGTAATCCTTGTCTGTAAATAAACCATCTTTGAACTTGAGCTGACTAACTGGTTGTGTGGTCCTTTGATCGATATCCAGTAAAGCCTTGTGGTGGTATCATTTGATACCTGGCGACTCTTAAAGAGCATCATTATTAATTGGCAACATTACTCCGGTGCCGATTGGCAACAGTGCAATCTTCACACGGACAGTGACCCGGGGCCAGAATCAAACCCGATTCCTCGGTGCCGTGAGGCCGCAGTGCTAACCACTGCACCACCCTATGGCACCTTAACATTAACCCCTGGAATAGTATCCACTTTAGGAGTGGGTAATCTAAAAATGTTCTCTTATTAAAAAAAAATTTAAGTCTTACCTTTGGCTATCTTTAATTGGATGGGTGATGCTGGAAAGCTGATACTCAAACCGGACACATGCACCCTTCTCTCCCTCACTCACACACACACACACACACACATACACGTCTCCCTCTCTCACAAACTCACCACGCTCTCATACTCACCACCCTCTCTCACGCTCGTCACCACCCTCTCTCACACTCACACCCCTCGCTCACAAACTCACCCCATCTCTCACACATGCTCACACCCCTGTCTCACCCATTCACTCCCTCCCCTTCCCTCACTCACCCACACATTCAGTCACCCCTTTCTCCCCCACACACACAAACTCACTCCCTCTCTCAAACCCTCCCCTCCCCTGATCCGAATGCTCTCAGCCCAACTAGAAAGGAGACATTTCTGGATCTGGTGCTGGACAATAAAATGGGGCAAGTCTTTGTGTGGAAACACTTAAATTAGAGTAATATCATAAGGTTTTAGGGCAGCACGATGGTGCAATGGTTAGCACTGCTGCTTACGGCGCTGAGGACCCAGGTTTGATCCTAGCCCTGGGTCACTGTCCGTGTGGAGTTTGCACATTCTCCCCGCGTCTGTGTGGGTTTTCCACCCGCAACCCAAAGATGTGCAGAGTAGGTAGATTGGCCATGCTAAATTGCTCCTTAATTGGAGAAGAAAATAATTGGCTACTCTAAATTGATCAATAAAAATGTCATAAGGTTTGGATTTGAACTAACGAAAAGGAAGGAACAACATAAAGTAAAATGTCTAGATTGGAAGAGAGCTGATTTCAAGGATCGAGCCAGGGTAAATGGAAACAAAGACTGCAATGGATAATTACATAAGATAATGGGTTATCTTAAGAGATGTTTCAGCTGCAAGTTAGGGTCATTTAAACAAAGGTGAAGGGCAGGAGAAACAGCAACTCTTTGGATAGTGAAGGAGAAAGGTTATGATGAAAAAAGAGGGTGTATGATACATATCAGGTGAATTCTTCAAGTGAGAACAAGGTTAAATACAATAGGGTGAGGGTGGAGGTGAAGAGGAAAATAAGACTGGCAAAGGGAGAGTAGGAGAATAGAATGGCAGCCAACATAAAAGGGAACCTAAACAAATAGTAATCAGGTAATAAAAGGTGGGGGAATGTCCTAATGCAACAAAGGTATATGCTTAGAGGACATGCAACCCTCTACACCTCATCCCCCACCTCGGGGTCCTCTGGACTCTCCGCATCTTCCTCGAGCAGAGGCCTGAACAATCGCCGTCCACCACCACTCTCCTCCACCCTGCTCAACTTGTTCTCTCACTCAATAATTTCTCCTTTAAGTGTTCCCGCACAAACACCTGTGCTCGCTTCGGCAGCACATATACTAAATTTGGAACGATACCAAGAAGATTGGCATGGCTTCTGCACAAGGATGACCCGCAAATCCATGAAGCGTTCATATTTTGGGGCGACATGGTAGCACAGTGGTTAGCACTGCTGCCTCACAGCACAAGGGACCCGGGTTCAATTCCGGCCCAGGTGACTGTGTGGAGTTTGCACTTCCACCCCGTGTCTGCGTAGGTTTCCTCCGGGTGCTCCGGTTTCCTCCCACAGTCCAAAGATGTGCAGGTTAGGTGGATTGGCCATGCTAAATTGCCCCTTAGTGTGCAAAAGGTTAGGTGGGGTTACTGGGTAACGGTGGAGGCGTGGGCTTAAGTAGGGTGCTCTTTCCAAGGGCCGGTGCAGAATCGATGGGCCAAATTGCCTCCTTCTGCACTGTAGGGATTCTATGATTCTATCCTAACTTGTCTCATTTCTTGCAAATAAAAGGTGTGGCTATGGGTACCTGCATGGGCCGCAGTTATGCCTGTCTTTTTGTGGGTTATGTTTAACACACCTTGTTCCAGTCTATTCAGACTCGCACCCGCACTCTTTCTCCGTTACATTGATGGCTATATCGGTGCTGCTTCATGCTCTCATGGTAAAAGTTATCGATGTGCTTCCAATTTCCACCCCTGCCTCACCTTCACATGGTCTATCTCCAACACGTCCCTTCCTTGACTCTCTGTCTCCATTTCCAGAGATAGACTGCCAACAATATTTATTACACACTCACCGACTCCCACGGCTACCTTGACGACAGCTCCTCACATCCTACTTCCTGTAAGGACTCAAGCCCATTCTCCCAGTTACTCCGCCTTTGTCACATCTGTTCTGATGCTACCACCTTTGAAATCATAGTTCTGACATGTCCGCCTTTTTCCTTGACTGAGATGTGGGGCGGGATTCTCCGTTGGCCGTCGGCGAATCGCGAAGGGCGGAGAGTAGGTTCCGAAGCTAAAATTGCGGCAAGCACCGATTTGACGGCAAATCGCAATTCTCCGTCACCTCAGGAGCGATGTCAATGCGTTCTGTAATGCACTGACAGTAAACACCTTTTGCAAATCAGTACCAGCCGACGGTACACCTGGCACCAGGAACGGGCGCAGGGCCAGAGGCCCCCACAGTGCCAGGCACCGACGGGACCAGAGATGCGGGGAGGGGGCACATATGGGGGCGGATGGCAATGGCCTTCCACCTAGTTGCCGCAGCCCTGGGAATTGCTCTGCGGCTATAAGAGGTGGCGCTGCTTGAGGAGGGGGAAGCTGCAGCAGCGGAGCGGGCAGCAGCAGAGCGGGCAACAGTGGAGTGGGCAGCAGAGGAGCGTGCCGTAGAGGGACAGGTGGCAGCTGGCAAGGATGGAGGGCGAGCCGCCCAGCAGGCGCAGGAGCAGGTGACAAGGAATTGCCGCATGAGGCCTCGTGTACACCGGCAACGCCTGTCATTCAATGTAAAGCCTGTCTTAGACTCCGGTTTAGCAGAGAGACAGTGTGACATATCTGCCAGATGATGGCACACCTGGCACCGCGGGGGTATGGGGGAGGACACCCGCTCCCGGTGGCTGTCAAGGTGACGGTCGCCCTGAACGTTTATGCCACAGGGTCCTTCCAGGCACCGGGTGGGGACCTGTCCAGCATCTTACAGACCACGGTGCACAGATGCATCCATGCCTTTACGCAGGCTGTACAAGCCCAAGCGGCTCAATACATCCACTTCAATGTGGACTGAGCCCATCAGGCTGCCGGGTTGTGAGGCTCGTGCCATCACCGACATACCCCAGGTCCAGTGGGTGATCAACGGGATGCATGGGCTTTTCACAGTAACTTCATTGAAGTCTACTCGTGACAATAAGCGATTTTCATTTTCATTTCATTTCATGTCCCCTCACGAGCATCTGCGATAACAGGCCGCTCTGCACCATCCGAAAGGGGTACCTCTCAATGAACATGCAGCTGATATATGACCATCAGATGCGCATCATTCACCTTTATGCCCGATACCCGGGCAGTATGCATGACGCCTTCACCCTGGCACACTCGACGATTCGTGACATGTTCAAGATGCCTCTCCGGCTGGGGGGTTGGCTCCTGGCGACAGGTATTATCCACTGTGGTCGTGGCTGATGACACCTATTCAGAGGCCACAGACTGACATCGAGAGTCAGCTACACCAGCTGGGAGTGCAGGAGGCGAAAGAGACCGATGTTCTGGCCTTTGCGTCCCTAGTAGCCCGGCGGAGGATTCTTCTTCAGTGCACGGATGCGAGGCCCCCAAGCGTGGAGGCCTGAATCAATTATATATGGCGGGGTTTCTCAAATTGGAGAGGGTGAAATTTGCCCTGAGGGGATCAGTACAGGAGTTTTTCAGGCGGTGGCAGCCTTTCCTAGTGAAAATCTGAATAAAACTTATTTTTTTAAAAAAAAGATGCGCATCATTCACCTTTACGATGAATTTGTGACATGTTCAAGATGCCTCCTTGGCTGGGGGGTTGGCTCCTGGGTGACAGGTGTTATCCACTGTGGTCGTGGCTGATTACACCTATTCAGCGGTCACAGACTGACATCGAGACCCGCTACACCGACGGCCATTCAGCGACCAGAGCGGTGCTTCGGCCTCCTGTAAATATGTGCGGTTCAGTTGCCTGAACCACTCTGAATAGACTCTCCAGTATGATGCTGAGAGGGTCGGCCACATCTTGATGGCCGACTGCGTCCTCCACAACATCTCGCAGCAGAGGGAGATGTGCTGGAGGAGGAGGTGGAACACCAGTCCTCGTCCGACAAGGAGGATGTGGTTGGACTCCTCCAACTGTACCTGCAGGTACTGGATGCTCACCCAGAACCCCTCATGTAAAATCATAGTATCTACAGTGCAGAAGGAGGCCATTCGGCCCATCGAGACTTTCTCAGCCATTGGAAAAAGCACCCCACTTAAGCCCACACCTCCACCCTATCCCTGTAACTCAGTAACCCCACCTAACCTTTTTTTTTTGGACACTAAAGGCAATTTAGCATGGCCACCTAACCTGCACATCTTTGGACTGTGAGGAAACCGGAGAACCCAGAGGTAACCCACGCAGACACGGGGAGAACTGCAGACTCCACACAGACTGGCCCAAGCTGGGTATCGAACCTGGACCCTGCAGCTGTGAAACAACTGTGCTAACTACTGTGCTACCGTGCTGCCCATTAGTAGTCCCTGGCTCTGTGACTTCATCTCCATGATTGATGGGACTGTATGTTCCACAAACCTGAAACCCATCTGGGTGGCAGCTAGTCCCTGGGGTCAGCCTGCCTTCTGACCATTCGCCCCCTCGGGTGTTCCTACCTGCACCTGATGTAGCAGAGCAGCTGTGTGGTGAGAACCAGATAGTGTACCAGGAGCCTCTTCACTAAAGTGCCCAGTCGAGGTGAGTCTCTGGGATGGTGGAGGGTGTTGGAGGGAGCTGTGACGGAAAGTCACTACCATCCTCCGACTCGAGCTCCGGGGTGTCCAGAGTCTCGGGTGGGGTGGCTGGTGTCCAAGTTGCTCTCCTCGCTACTCGGTTCGGGATGGGGGCTCTTGCTGTGGCACTGGCTGGGGCCGGAGGACGCCAGATGTACCCACCCCATCACCAGAAGGTCCTGTAAGACACAGGACAAGATGCATGATTAGACCGCGGGTCGGGGGGGGGGTGGGGGTGGTGAGCGTAGGAGTGGCGGGTGGTGGAGTGGGGGTGGTGTAGGGTGAGGGTGGTGTGGAGGTGAGGGTGGTGTGGGAGTGAGGATCGTGTTGGTGGGGGTTAACACACGCGTCATGGGGAACCGCAACTCAGCAGGGTCTCACTTTCCAGCCCGCGGCCAAACTCCACCTCGGTGACCTCCCTTTCCTTTGGGCCAGCGACCACATCCAGGGCCCTCTGCTCTGCCACAGTGAGGGGCTGCAAGTACGGCGGTCCCCCTCCTGTCTTCTCTTGCTCCCGGAGGTTGTGCGTGGCCTTTTCCTGGTGGGAGGGGGAGCACAGAAAATGATAGTGTTAGACAGTCCAATGTATGCGACACAGGGGATGGGTAGCTGTTGGCCTCAGTAGCCAAGGCACCTGGCTATGCCGGATGCTATGGGTGCTGGCATATGGTGCAGGATGGGGGTTCTGTCGCCCTCCAGGTTGAGGGAGGATGGGGGTAGGGTTACAGGTGTGAGTGATGGGGGTTGGTGCCAGAGGCACAGCATTGTCTACTCATCGTGGCTGCCCTGAGTAGGTCGTACAGTTTTTTACGGCACTACTGGCTGATCCGTACGACGTTGCCCACGGCGCTGACCGCCTCTGCCTCCTGCGCCCAGGCATACCGAATGGCAGTGGCTGGTAGCCTGCTTTGCAGGCCGGGGTACAGGGTCATACTCTACAACGACCAGGAGGGTCTCAAGTCCTGCGTTTGCAAAACAAGGGGCATCCTACTGCCATCTTGTTGGCTGGGATGGTGGTGTGGGGAGTGGAGTGTATATGTGAGGCTGCAGCTTGTCAGCCCTCTGAATGTCAATTGCGAAACCGGTGAATCGGGCACCGTTTCTCATTAGAATCGATTGTGTTTCATGTGGTGTCAGTGCTAGCCCCTTAACAGTAGCAGAATCGGTCCCGGCACCTGTTTGCTGTCGTGAAAGTCCACAAATTCTGCATTGGCATCCACACTTAGTGGGCAGCACAGTGACGCAGTGGGCTAGCCCTGCAGTCTCACGGCGCCGAGGTCCCAGGTTCGATCCTGGCTCTGGGTCACTGTCCGTGTGGAGGTTGCACGTTCTCCCCATGTTTGTGTGGCCCCCACAACCCAAAGATGTGCAGGCTCGGTGGATTGGCCATGCTAAATTGCTTCTTAATTGGAAAAAAATCATAGAATTTACAGTGCAGAAGGAGGCCATTCGGCCCATCGAGCCAGCACCGGCACCTGGAAAGAGCACCCCACCCAAGGTCAACACCTCCACCCTATCCCCATAACCCAGTAACCCCACCCAACACCAAGGGCAATTTTGGACACTAAGGGCAATTTATCATGGCCAATCCACCTAACCTAATTGGTGCTCTAAATTATTTTTTAAAATTAGTAACATTTGTTCCTTCTGTCCATTCCCATGGATATAATGGCATATATAGCGGCAGATTTCAACCCTTGCACAAGCTGAACACACACCCACCTTCTCCTCGATTTCGCTATTGAGCTCTTGCCACAAAAAATTGCTTCTGACTACCTCCTGCATCCTTACCTATGCCACAATGACATTCATGAAGTTGGTTTAGGTCATGTTCCCTTAACAATGGCAGAATGATGACCCTCATTCCCCAGAGGAGGCAACGAACCTGTATGGATAGTTTGAGTCTTTGGGTAACATGCGGCTTCAGCTCTGGGTCTGCTAGTCAGCCAGTGGTCACTTCCATTTTCACCGGTAATCCATCCAGTAAAGGATTGACCCAGTTACAATTTGCTGTGGCCACAATGGCCGGTATGATCAGTGACAATTTGTCATCTGACTGTGACTCTGGTCCCTTTTGGCGCCCTTTTCATATCACATGGATATTCGTCTCTCCATTTGATTTTTCATTTGATTATTTGGTTCTTGCTTTTGATAACTCTTGGTTGGAAACTTTTTATTGGTTTTAATGCTCAAAGTTAATTGCTGGGCTTCCCTAGTTGCTAATTTCATACAGATTGTGATTTCTAAAGCTTCTTTAGGTTTAAGTTGTTTTCTGTTAACTGCCTTTTTTGAGTAACTTCACATCTTAACCCACACACTAGTCTGTCTCTAATGGTGTCATTCAAGACATCCAAATTCACAGTGTTCAGCTAATTTCTTCAAAATAGCTAAACGTGGGGCAGCACGGTGGCTCAGTGGATAGCACTGCTGCCTCACGGTGCCAAGGTCCCTGG
Organism: Scyliorhinus canicula; assembly: GCF_902713615.1. Taxonomy (NCBI): domain Eukaryota; kingdom Metazoa; phylum Chordata; class Chondrichthyes; order Carcharhiniformes; family Scyliorhinidae; genus Scyliorhinus; species Scyliorhinus canicula. The sequence continues at coordinate 62,568,225 of NC_052146.1, forward strand.
TTCGATCCTGGCTCTGGATGTGTGGAGTTTGCACATTCTCCCCGTGTTTGCGTGGGTTTCGCCCCCACAACCCAAAGATGTGCAGGGTAGGTGGATTGGCCACACTAAATTGCCCCTTAATTGGAAAAAAATGAATTGGGCACTCTAAATTTAAAAAAAATAAAAATAAATTAAAAATAGCTAAAAGTGCATGATTAATTGACCGTCTTGTTGGTTACGCCTATGGTACCTGAACTTTTTGGCAATGATCAACGGTTTAGGTGAGAAATAGTCCTGCAATATCACCACAATCTCATCATAGGTTCTGGAATATGTCCGCCAAGAATTGTTTGCCTGGATTTCGGCATTGAATCTTTCAGTGTGTGAGCTCCAGCGCTCGCCGCTGTTTTAATGTTTCCAAGGTGCCAAAATCTCCTTCCCTTTTACTGTGGAAAGGCTTGTAGAAGTACAAATGGGCCACAAAGTTATTAGCATTATCTTGCTTCTTTTCTGTCCTTTCAAACAAGGTAACCTTGAGTCTGTTTCCTTCTGGATTTGGAACACCTCCAGCTCTAAACTATTGTTGCACGGTATTTGTTACCTTACTTGCTACTCACAGTAGAGTGAGCACAGTAACAGAACTTTCCAGGCAGAGCACATGGGAAGCTTCTTTTGATACTGCTTTTGCCAAAATCCCTGTTTAAATTTTGGTTCCTTCGATGGTTGCTACGATTTTTCGACACGTCACCATTGCCAGCTTTGGTGTCCCAAAGCTTCCGAATCCTTTTCAGATATGTGCATATAGATCGATGATTTTTCGATATATTTTTTTCTTCCCAGGGAGTCTGCCAACGTAGTTCAGTCCTCCTCATCGCCAGTTTATTTATGATTTTTTAAAGAATAGGCTTGCAGACCACAAAGGTACAACAAACACGAGCTTTATTGAAAAGGCGTTTTCTCACAGGCTGCTTGAATAGACTAACTGGTGGCCCGCTGAAACTGCCGATGATATCATCAGTACATCTCGTGATCGAACGCTTAAAGTGACCGTGTTCCAATTAGGAACAAACATGAATACACAATATAAGGTTCCCCTCCCACTGTAGTTATCAGGGCAAAAAACTGGGTTTGATCCATTTCCCGTACCTCTGCGCTCAACTCCTTCCCCTCCCCCTCAGATTCATTATAGGGCCACTCTTGTCCTCACTTTCCTCCTCACCTGCGTCCGCATTCAAAGGATCATACTCCACCATTTCTGCCAACTCCAGCATGATGCTACCATGAAATGCATATTCCTCTCACCCCACTGTCAGCATTAACCAGTAATGCCTTGGTCCGCTCTGCTATCATACTCATCACCTTCCCATGGCATCTTCCCTTGTAATCACAGAAGGTGCAACGCCTATCTCTTTCCTTCCCCTTCCTCACCATTCAAGGCCCCAAACACTCCTTTAAGGTTAAGCAGTGTTATACCTGCACTTCCTCCAATTCGGTTTATTATATTCACTGGTGCCAATGTGGTCTCCTGGGGAAACTAAACGCAGACTGGGTGACCGCTTTGTGGAAAACCTCCGCTACAGCCTCAAGCATGACCCTAAGCTTCCTGTTGCATGCCATTTTAACTCAGCACCTTGCTTTCATGCCCATATGTCCAACCTTTGGCCTGCTGGAATGTTGCAGAGAGGCCCAGTGCAAGTGGAAGGAGCAGCATCTCTACTTCCGGTTGGGCATGTTGCGGCCCTCAGGACCCAACATTGAGTTTAACAACTTTAGACTATGACCTTTCCCCTCCACTTAATTTTTATTTTAGTATTCCAGACATTTAGGGCGCGATTCTCCGCCCCCCACGACGGGTCGGAGAATAGCGGGAGGGCCTTCCCGACATTTTTCCCGACCTCCCGCTATTCTCCCCCCCACCCCCCCCACGGCCATCCCACGACACGAATCGCTGCTTGCTGTTTTTTTAACGCGAACAGCGATTCTCCCCTATCCGATGGGCCGAGTTCCCAGGCCTTTACGGCCGTTTTCACGAACTCAAACACACCTGCTCTCACCGTTCGTGAAAACGGCCGCAAAGTGCCATTCTGGAGAACCATGGCACCGATTGGCATGGCCGCACCACGGCCGTGCCAAGGGTGGCATGGGCCCGCGATCGGTGCCCACCGATTGCGGGCAGCGGGTCCGAAACCCGCGCACTCTTTGTTCCTCCGCTGGATCAGTCCGTGGGGCGGCTGAGGGACGTTCGCTAAGCCTGCGATGCCGTGGTTCACGGGGCCCTGCTGCTAGCCCCGACCGGGGAGCAGAATCGGGTCCCGGGAGGAGGCGCGGAGGCTGCCGTGAAACACGGCCAGTTTCACGGCAGCCTTTACGACTCTCCGCATTTGCGGAGAATCGCGCCCTTACTTTTTCAATGCAAAAACCCTCCCTTCCAAGATCACAACCAGGCCATCTGTGTCTTCTTCTTAAGATTGCTACATCTTTTTGCAATCTCTCCCAGCTGCAGTTTAGTATTCCACACATTCTCCCTCGCTTTAGTTCTGATAGAGTCAGATGGACTCGAAACGTTAACTCCGTTTTTCTCCCGACAGATACTGCCAGACTTGTTGAGTTTTTCCAGCGTCCTCTGTTCTTGTTTCAGATTCCAACATCCATAGTATTCTGCTTATAATAAGTCAAGGGTATTTTGTATCAGTGTTTACTAAGGACGAAGAATCCGCTAAAATATTGGTAGAAGTGAAGTAGCTACAATGGATAGGGTGAAAATGAGAGGGAGGAGGCACTGGAAAGGTTGGCAATGCTTAGGGTAGATAAGTCACCTGGTTCAGATGTCTTGCATCGCAGGTTTCTAAAGGAAGTGGGGGTGGAGATGGTGGAAGGGCTTGCTATAATCTTCCCTAGATATGGGGGAATTGCCAGAGAATTGGAAAGTGGCAAATGTGACATTCTTTCACAAAAGAACATTCCTAGTGACTGCAGGCCAGGTAGTTTACATTCAATAGTGGATAAGGTTTTAGAAACAATAATTCGGGAAAAAAAATCAACAGACACTTGGAGAGGTTTGAGTTAATAAAGGAGAGCCAGCATGGATTTGTAAAAGGCAGATTGTGCAACTAATTGCATTTTTTGATGAAGTAACAGAGAAGGTTCATGAAGTGTGATGAATGTAGGAAATTGTTATATATTATATTTTATTGTAGTAATGTTATTAAAAACCCTGGGTTTAAAGACACACAGGTAGCTTGTCTGCTAGAGCTGTGATTAAGGGGCCATAAAGAGAGGTAATAATTGATTTTAACCATTCACTTGTTTGCAGAGAGATGGAATATTGTTTTGATTTTGGGGGATCCCTGGGGTGTAGATCATTTATGAGGGGACATCATAGTGGGAAGCGGCTGGAGAATGCCTAATGTTTGGGATACGGATAGAGTAATTAATAGGAGGAGCTAGGTCTGTTTGTAGTTTGGCAGTTTGCCGTAGGATTTTAGTCTGACAAGACAGAAAGGTTTTCAGGTTGTTCCTGAAAGGGTCTCTCTTCAAATGTCTACAGAGACTCAAGTAACTCTGAACTTAGAACATAGAACACACATACAGTGCAGAAGGAGGCCATTTGGCCTATTGAGTCTGCACTGACCCACTTAAGCCCTCATCTCCAACCTATCCCGGAACCCAATAACCCCTCCTAATCTTTTTGGACACTAAGGGTAATTTAGAATGGCCAATCCACCGAACCTGCACGTCTTTGGACTGTGGGAGGAAACCGGAGCACCCGGAGGAAACCCACGCAGAAACGGGGAGAACGTGCAGACTCCGCACAGACAGTAACCCAGCAGGGAATCGATGCTGGGACCCTGGCACTGTGAAGCCACAGTGCTAACCACTGTGCCACCATGCTGCCCTTCATTCATAAGTGACATTTGAATTGTATTCAGTTGCTCAATTGGAATATATAATGGCAGGTGTAGATAGGGAGTTATAGTTTTTTAAAACTTTCATTTAAGAACTGTTTTAACTGTTAATTGGAAAATTATTACTGTGTTGCTGGTGTGATTGATTCTGTGTTTAAATTAAAGTTTGTTTCAGCATAAAAGACACCTATTGGTCAGTGTTATACCTGTGGCTTAGTAAACTTTCCACACAGTCTTACAAATTGTAAATTGTTGGGATTCTTGTACGGAAGTCTGAATGGAAGACAATGCGGTGGATGTTATCGTCATGAGTTCTAAGAAAGCCTTCAACAAAGTATCATATAAAAAGCTAGTTAACAAAACTAAGGCTCTTTGAATAGGAGGGCCTGTGTCTAATGGGATGAAAATATTGGCTTAAGGACAGAAAGCAGTGAGATGTGGTAGATTGTTGTTTTTCAGATTGGAGGGAGTGATCTTCTCCAACAATCAGTGCTAGGGCGAATGCTTTTTCTTTGCTATGTATAGAATGACTTGGATCTTGGAATACAGAGTAGAGTTTCAAATTTTCCAATGATACCAAACAGAGGAGTTGCAAACTGTGAGGATGATACACAATGGGCTGGATTCTCCGATTAGAGGCTGATTTAGCTCACTCAGCAAAATCGCTGGCTTTTAAAGCAGACCAAGCAGGCCAGCAGCACGGTTCGATTCCCGTACCAGCCTCCCCGGACAGGCACCGTAATGTGGCGACTAGGGGATTTTCACAGTAACTTCATTGAAGCCTACTTGTGACAATAAGCGATTTTCATTTCATTTCATTTGGAGGCTATGTCGGAGGATCCATGGCATTTTATGTGGGAAAAATCGGCGCGACCCCAGCACCGATACTCCGACCGGTGAATGGTCATCAGCTGCACCACCTAAAACGTCCATCCTCCACAACAAAAACGGCTATAGAATTGACGGGTCCGTGGCCATGCGCACGCACGGTGATGACCTGCAGCGTTCGCACCGTACAGCATGACACCGGCCATGTGTGGACCCAACTTGCCAGATAGTGCCCCGCTGGACACCCCATTCGCCACACCCTACCAGTAACCCCCAGCCCTCGCCAAAGCCCCCCCCCCCAGCCAGCAGCACGGCTCCCGCCCGACTGCGGTGGCGCTGGACAGTCCGCAGCCACCAGGCTGGGTTACTGACTGCACGTCAACCACGGTCGGGAACTCGGCCCATCAGGGGGCGGAGCATCGGGGGAGGGCCTTCAGGTGATGCCCTGAGGCCATCCCATGGCGTGCAGCGCGCTCCTCGATGACGCTGTTTTAGAGGGGGTGGAGCTTGTGAAAACAGGCTCCGCCCCCGATTCCATCGTAAAGAGGGATTCTCCACCCGATCACCGATTACGAAATTGGCGTCAGGGAACGGAGAAGCCCGCCCATGACCTGCAACATAACACCAATAGGCTAGCAAAATGGACAAACAAGTGGCAGATTTTTTATAGGGAAGTGTAAGTGATGCATTTTGACAGAGGGGATAGGGGAGCCAATATACACTTAAAGGCGCGGTTCCAAAGAGCATTCAGTGGTGCAGGTGCATTGATCTTTCAAGATTACATGACACCTCGAGAGAGTGGTTAGCAAAGCACGTGGGATCCTGAACTTAATAAATAGAGGTATTCAGTACAAAAGCAGGGAAGTTACACAGTATCTTCATAAGACTCTGGTTACATCCCAACTAGAGAATTGCATCCAGTTCTGGTGGCCACATGCAGGAAGGATGTGAGGGATAGTTGAGAGGGGGCAGAGGAGATTTACAGGAATAGTTTCAGGGATGAGGGATTTTAGTTACAAGGTCAGGTTGAAAAAGTTGGGGTTGTTCTCCTTGGACCAAAAGAGTTTGAGAGGAGATTTAATAGAAGTGTACAAGATTATGAGGGGTCTGGATCAGGTAGACAAGAAAAGCCTTTCTTATCAGCCGATAGTACATGGATGAGGGAACATAGGTTTAAGGGGCTGGATTCTATGTTTTTGGTACTATGTCCCCACGCCGTTGTACAAAATGTGGCCTTTCACGAAAGAAAAACTGGCGTGAAAGAGCCACATATTCGTATTCATGGAGGGGGCTAGCAGTGACCCATCGGGAAGCTCGCAGCTTTTACGGCAAATACAGGGCCCCGCACTCCCAGGTTAGAGGCTGCGCATGTGCATGGCGGTGGTCTCCGGTGGCCGGTCCGTGCTCCATGGCTGACTCAGTCACGGAGCTGGACCTCCCAAGTAGTGCCCCTGATTAGCCGCTCGCCCGATCCTGACCACACGACTAAAAATACCCCGGGCCTGTATGAGGCCCCCTCCCTCTGGCCTCCGATCGGCTCGCCCCCGACCATGGTGGCCGCAGACTGAGTCCGCAGCCGCCACGCGATTATCCCGACTGGCAGGACCACATTAGATCCCTGCCATCGGGACTTTGGCCGGTCGGGGGTGGAGAATGGCGGAGCGGGCCTCTGGCAATGGCCGCAGGTAGGTGATGTGAGGGGCGGTGTACTCTCCAACAATGCCCATTTTTCAGGGCCCGGAAAATCGGGGAACCGGCGCTGGTCCCGATTCCGTGCGGGGAAGTGGATTCTCTGCTCCGGTGCCGGGCACGATTTCGGCGTCTGGTTTTGGGCTCGGGAATGTGAGAAGGAACCTTTTAACGCAGCGAATGTAATGATTTGCAACTCACTGTGCACGAGGGTGGTGGAAGTAGAAACAATCGACAATTTCAAAAGGAAATTAGATGGCTACTTGAAGGAAATACACCTACCAGGCTACAGGGTTTGAGCAAGGGAAGTGAGACTGACTGGATATGTCTTTGGAGGGACGGCATGAGCTCGATGGGTTGAATGGCCTTCTGTGCCATAAGTGACTCTATGTGCATGTGTGGATGTTGGGCAGCGAGAGCAGAATCTAGCTTGGCTGTAGTACTTCCACCGTTACATTAACTGGCAGTGGCACTTGGTTAATGCTCTGGAGCGTTGCCACCACCTGAGAGAATTGAAGGAGCAAAACTCTAAAGTCTTGAAGTGTCGCTAGGTATCGGAAATAGGACCAGGAGAAGGCCATTCAGCCCATCGGGCCTGCTCCACGCCATTCAATATGACCATGGCTGACCATCCACTTCAATGTGTCCATCCATCTTTAGTTTATTCTTTGCCTTTACTTGGCGATGTGCTCTACGAGTAAACCTAAAGCCTAAATTAGAAGGGGTCATCTAGAGAGGTCAAATATGGCATTTCTCAAGCAGCAGGGATCAATCTTCTCTTTTTTAACCTCCGGCCCAAGGGTGAATAAGGCCACAGGTAGTCGGGCTTCAGTAAGTCAAGAGACAGGACAACATTTTACAACAGAAGATACAATCAAAGAAAAAGAAATGAACAGCTTTAGGCAACAATACAAACTGAATGGACTTTAATACTGTTAGTGCCGTAAATTGTAAGTGAATCTACAATGTTTACAAAGTGAGCCGCAATGACATTAAACAATTTGTTAGTTAAATACTTCCGTCCAATTTTTACCATCAGTAGGGCAAGGGAAAAATAGTAAATACATATGTAAAGTGAGGAAAAGGTATTTCAAAATCAGAGCTTAAATTTTATCATGTGAACTTATTTTATGTGGGCAAAATGGCAGCACAATATGCAGGTTTGACAATGCTAAATATTTCTATAGAGTATCACAATACTGGGAATATCTGGGATAGAGGTCTGCATAATTATCTGCATTTGGACTGTAATGCTCCATCCTCATACTGCCCAAACCCTTCCAACTTTTGCAATGCTTGATTTAGACATTTGATTTGAGGAATTTCATTAAACCTATTGCACATCAACATCTCTCAAAACAGCCCCGTATAATAAAAGTAATTCTACAGCCAAAAATATGCAAGTAAGTACCGTCTTCACAGAATGTTCATGGCTTTAACTGTCCCAGGCATAATTGAGCGCATTGGAAAATTGTTTAACGCTTCTTGTCTTTTTCCCAATGACTGATCCAGGCCTAAAGCATGTTACAAGACAGTCTGCACTGGTTGGCATGGTTACGGCGCAGTGGAGGCCATCTGCTGCGGGATGAAGGTCTCGATGCTGCTGTGACTGGGCGATAGCAGGTGGTTGTTGCTGTCTGCTGACTGTGTGTTTTGATACATGACCAGACTGCCTGAGGAGACTGTGAATGAGAAAGGGAAAGAGAATTGTCACAACACTGTCATTCCAGTGGCATAAAGGTAAAGACTCCGGGAAAGATTCTTGTCTTCAGTCTGCCTGGGCCATGGTGTGCTCTATAACCCAGAAGGAAAAAACAGTAAAATGGGGAAATAGGAATACTGGTCCGAACTGTTTTTTTCCTCCTTTAATAGAACCTGCCTGATACGCACTCATTAATTTCAGGGGAAGCAGGTCAGTTTTATAAAGGGCAGATGACAGGCAATAAAGACAACAATCGAGCCCAATCATCTCTTGAGACATGTAGATGGGGATACCCTTGAATTCCTGACTTCTGTTGTGTTATTTGACATCAGTCAGATCAAGCACGTTTCTGCAGCCGAACTCCTTCCAGCGACACCCCCTTCCCCAGCTTAAAGCATGCAGGAGAAGATAGAAAGATTAGTTAGGGTGGAACGGATAGGAGGAGAAATCTGTCACCAGAGTGGAGGGGGGATCTGAAATCTCTGCCTGAATGGATTGGAGAGTCAGAAACCCTCATCACACGTAAAAAGAACATACAAGGCTCCAGATCAATGTTTCTTCTAAGTCAAGTGATTGTGCAGCAACCTAAATGTTTCCACATAGACCAGACACAAGAATGATACCCTTCATGCATGGCCTACACAAAACATGTCAACATCCCACACACATGAATGGATGGGCCGGGTGCAACACAGAAATACTTATAGAGGGGTCACGGACCAAGACCTGAAAGTAGGATCAGGCTGGATCACTTGGCGTCAACCGACAGAGACATGATGGGCCAAATGGGCCTCCTTCTGTTCCAAAATTTCCAATGATTTCTCTGTATGAAAATTGGTCATGGTATGTTGGATTTGGCAGGGACTGTTCTCTACCGTCAAATAGCCCGCCTACGCCATCTACCCTCACCCACATGGATGAACAGTGGAGCATGGCGCTGGTGTCCGTCAAACTTGTCAAGGCAATTGCCAGCTTCAGGAGAGATGGAAATGGATGATTGCTGGATAAAGTTTTTCTGTGTATCTTGCCTTAGCAGGGGTAGGTCACGTGGTGCTAATGATGGCACGAATTACAGTTCATTATGATACATCTCCGGAATATAGGGCGCGATCTACTGGCCACGTCGTGTCCCGAGTCGGGAAACACTCCGCTAAATCCGCCCAAAACGGGACTGTTCTTTTTTCATTATATCGCGTCCACATTTAATTTAGTCAAACGTAAAGCTTCCTTCGTGAATCTGTGAATTAAAACATGATTCTGCTCAGTCTGGTCCTGTGGTTTACACATTATTCCAATTACACATTATTCCACATTAATCCAATCCAATCCAATATTGGCAATGTGGTTGAGGCTCAACTGGCCTCTGAAAGGGCTCAGCAAGCCACTCGGTTTAGGAGCAATTAAGAATGGGCCACAAATGCAGATCTTACCAGTGACACCCACATTCCATGGAAGAATAAAGAAAAAAATATTGTTGAAGCACAGACAAGATGGAACATTACAGCAGGAATTGTAAATATTGTTTACGAATGCACAAGGGTTGGAATAAAGATTGAGTGACAAACATCAAAATATAAGGCTAGAATTTCCGTTCTGGTGACTAAGTGCTGCCGTCTCTGGGGGAGAATCGCGCTAACTGCATATTCCTACTAGGAGTGCCAGCACGTGATGCAAATAGGCCAGCACGCTACCATGTGCACCCCGCCCGCTTCCCGACCCCACTAGCGTCTGATTCGCTGGGGTCAGGATTCGCATTCAGAGACTGAAAAGCTGGAGCAGTTTTTAAAAGCTCCACTCACCACAGACTGTCGTTCTAGCCAAGAGGATGTCAGCGAACAGACCAGCTACAAGGCTCCTGGACTTACTTGTGTAAGTATAGTAGACCTACTTGTGACAATAAGCGATTTTCATTTTTTTTTCATTTCCCTGGGGGAAAGGGTGTCCTCCTCTCCTCAACTGGGTTCAGCGTTCAGTTAATCTCCAAGTCCAGGAACCTTGGAGCTGGTCTTTTCACTGACATCTTCTTGGTGGGGCGGAGTTTCAAGCCCGCTATACTGAACAAGACCTGAGATGAGGTGCAGAGGGTGTCAGTGCTGCCAGCCTCACCAGGAGGACAGGCACGCAGTGCCGTTAGAAGATGAACAACCTCCTTAGAGCAGCTCAGGTGAGTAACCATCTCTGTGCCCCTGGCATCACTCCCGTCCCTCACACTTCACATCTGCCCCCAATCCCCCAGAGGCCAACAACACCCAACCTGCCTGCATCTCCCTTACAACCCACCCTCCACCAAATCCCAACACATGTGTTGCCCTCTTTGGCCAGGAGCTTTGCACACACATGCCACCGCTACAAACCCCGCATAAGATTTGTGTCCCAGCGTCTCACTATGTCCTTTCTGCGTTGCCATGGTTAAAGCGGCCCATAACCACCAGGAGTGGCAGAGGACGGGGGAGGACACCCCAGATATGCAAGTACAGCTGGAGGAGTCCAGCCGCCTTCAGGCATAGGAGATGGTGCTGACAATGCATGGTCCCAGGCCAACACTGAATGGGTGGCGTCCGCAGTGGAAGGCCTGGGAGAAGATGTCAGAGCCATGTGTCAGGACGTTCAAGAATTGGGGCACATTTGCTGCCCAATGCTGAGGCACATGGCAGGAGAGCCCAGTCACTGACGAATATGGGCCCACATGGACATTGCTGCGACAAGAGTTCGGCCCATTCACAAAGGGTCATAGCTGAGGGCATTGAAAGCATTCGCTGAATGCTGAGGGACCATAACCAGACACAGTGGGGCATGTCACAGGCACTGAGAGACATGACACAGTTACAGGAGAACACGACCAAGGCTGTGAGGAACATGTCTTACTCGCTGAGGGTCATGTCTCAGTAACCCTTGCTGAGGGTTCAGATGAGGGTGGGCCTCCAGGGTTGGCTGCGCAGGTAACAGTGGCATCTCTGGATCTCACTCCAGCCACTCCAGATGGCCCGGGGGCCAGCGAGCACGTCAACAGAGGAGAAAGTGATGGGCCCATGGAAATGCCTCCCACAAGGACACTGTCACAAGGCTGCGTTCTTAGCCCCCTACTATACTCCCTATACACACACGACTGTGTGGCAAAAATTTGGCTCCAACTCCATCTGTAAGTTTGCTGATGACAAGACGCAGGATCTTGCACAACGAGGAGTCAGAATACAGGAGGGAGATAGAGAACCTAGTGGAGTGGTGTAACAACAACAATCTCTCCCTCAATGTCAGAAAAACTAAAGAACTGGTCATTGACTTCAGGAAGCAAAGTACTGTCTACACCCCTGTCTGCATCAACCGAGCCGAGGTGGAGATGGTTGACAGCTTCAAATTCCTAGGTGTGCACATCACCAAAAATCTGTCCTGATCCACCCAAGTTAATGCTATGACCAAGAAAGCACAACAGTGCCTATACATTCACAGGAAACTAAGGAAATTCAGCATGTCCACATTGACTCTTATCAGCTTTTACAGATACATCACAGAAAGCATCCTATCTGGCTCCACCACAGCCTGGTATGGCAACTGCTCGCCCAAGACCGTAAGAAACTACAGAGTTGTGAACACCGCCCAGTCCATCACATGAACCTGCCTCCCATCCATTGACTCTAACTACATCTTCCGCTGCCTGGGGAAAATGGGCAGCATAATCAAAGACCCCTCACACCCGGCTTACTCACTCTTCCAACTTCTTCCTTCGGGCAGGATATAAAAAGTCTGAGAACACGCACGAACAGATTCAAAAACAGCTTCTTCCCCACTGTTACCAGACTCCTGAATGACCCTCTTATGGACTGAACTGATCTCTTCATACATCTTCTCTACGGAATAGTAATACACTCCTTTTTAAAAAAAATTTAGAGTACCCGATTATTTTTTTTTCTAATTAAGGGGCAATTTAGCGTGGCCAATCCACCTTACCTGCACATCTTTTGGGTTGTGGAGGTGAGACCCACGCAGACACGGGGCAAATGTATCAGCGGGTCTTGTCCAAGGGACGGAGGACGATGATGACTCGCTGTGAGATGAGCTCTGGTGCTCCACAATCTGACAGTGTCAGACTCCTGTCTTTATGATAACATACTACCGTCCGCCCGGATGATCCATGGAGGCTTATGAAATTATGAGACGTGGTGGTTCAGTTAGGGCACTTGAGAGTTACAAGTTAGCTAGGAAGGACCTAAAGAGAGAGCTAAGAAGAGCCAGGAGGGGACATGAGAAGCTTTGGCAGGTAGGATCAAGTATAACCCTAAAGCTTTCTATAGGTATGTCAGGAATAAAAGAATGACTAGGGTAAGAGTAGGGCAGTAGTGGGATGTTGTGTGAGGAGTCCGACGAGATAGGAGAGGAGCTAAATGAGTATTTTTCGTCAGTATTCACATAGGAAAAAGACAATGTTGTCGAGGAGAATACTGAGATACAGGCTACTAGACTAGAAGGGCTTGAGGTACATAAGGAGGAGGTGTTAGCGATTCTGGAAAGTGTTAAAATAGATAAGTCTCCTGGGCTGGATGGGATTTATCCTAGGATTCTCTGGGAAGCTAGGGAGGAGATTGCTGAGCCTTTGGCTTTGATCTTTAAGTCATCTTTGTCTTCAGGAATATTGCCAGAAGACTGGAGGATAGCAAATGTGGTCCCCTTGTTTAAGAAGGGGAGTAGAGACAACCCCGGTAACTATAGACCAGTAAGCCTTACTTCTGTTGTGGGCAAGGTCTTGGAAAGGTTTATAAGAGATAGGATGTATAATCATCTGGAAAGGTAATTTGATTAGAGATAGTCAACATGGTTTTGTGAAGGGTAGGTCGTGCCTCACAGACCTTATTGAGTTCTTTGAGAAGGTGACCAAACAGGTGGATGAGGGTAAAGCAGTTGTTGTGGTGTATATGGATTTCAGTAAAGCGTTTGATAAGGTTCCCCACGGTAGGCTATTGCAGAAAATACGGAGGCATGGGATTCAGGGTGATTTAGCAGTTTGGATCAGAAATTGGCTAGCTGGAAGAAGACAAAGGGTGGTAGTTGATGGGAAATGTTCAGACAGGTGTCCAGTTACTAGTGATGTACCACAAGGATCTGTTTTGGGGCCACTGCTTTTTGTCATTTTTATATATGACCTGGAGGAGGGTGTAGAAGGATGGGTGAGTAAATTTGCAGATGACACTAAAGTCGGTGGAGTTGTGGACAGTGCAGAAGGATGTTACAAGTTACAGAGGGACATAGATAAGCTGCACAGCTGGGCTGAGAGGTGGCAAATGGCGTTTAATGCAGAAAAGTGTGAGGTGATTCATTTTGGAAGAAATAACAGGAAGACAGAGTACAGGGCTAATGGTAAGATTCTTGGTAGTGTGGACGAGCAGAGAGATCTCGGTGTGCATGTATATAGATCCCTGAAAGTTGCCACCCAGGTTGAGAGGGTTGTTAAGAAGGGGTATAGTGTGTTAGCTTTTATTGGTAGAGGAATTGAGTTTCGGAGCCATGAGGTCATGTTGCAGTTGTACATAACTCTGGTGCGGCTGCATTTGGAGTATTGCGTGCAGTTCTGGTCGCCGCATTATAGGAAGGATGTGGAAGCATTGGAAAGGATGCAGAGGAGATTTACCAGGGTGTTGCCTGGTATGGAGGGAAGATCTTATGAGGAAAGGCTGAGGGACTTGAGGCTGTTTTCGTTAGAGAGAAGAAGGTTAAGAGGTGACTTAATTGAGGCATACAAGGTGATCAGAGGATTAGATAGGGTGGACAGTGAAAGCCTTTTTCCTCGGATGGTGATGGCGAGCACGAGGGGACATAGCTTTAAATTGAGAGGAGATAGATATAGGACAGATGTCAGCGGTAGGTTCTTTACTCAGAGAGTAGTAAGGGCGTGGAATGCCCTGCCTGCAACAGTAGTGGACTCGCCAACACTAAACGCATTCAAATGGTCATTGGATAGGCATATGGATGATAAGGGAATAGTGTAGATGGGCTTTAGAGGGGTTTCACAGGTTTGCGCAACATCGAGGGCCGAAGGGCCTGTACTGCGCTGTAATAAAAAAAAATGTGTGTGCTGCTGATTCCTTCTCACGGGTCCAAAAATGTTAGGAGGGGGTAGGTGCGGTAGATGGTGAACGGTTAGGGCTCACTCATTGGGGATGCTGTCATGCAGGACGGGCTCACACAGCTGACCCATACCCTGCCACATCTCGGTGGGGGTGTAATTATCATAGAATTTACAGTGCAGAAGGAGGCCATTCGGCCCATCGAGCCTGCACCAGCTCCTGGAAAGAGTACCCTACCCAAGGTTAACACCTCCACCCTATCCCCATAACCCAGTAACCCCACCCAACACTAAGGGCAATTTTGGACACTAAGGGCAATTTATCATGTCCAATTCACCTAACTTGCACATCTTTGGACTGTGGGAGGAAACCGGAGCACCCGGAGGAAACCCACGCAGACACGGGGAGGATGTGCAGACTCCGCATAGTCAGTGACCCAAGCCGGAATCGAACCTGGGACCCTGGAGCTGTGAAGCGAATGTGCTATCCATAATGCTACCGTGAGATATGTGGTTTAGCCTGGATACCGCCAAGGTCAAACAACATCTAAAATCACGGCTGACCCTTAAAAGATGGGCCAGTGGTTAAAGGGCATCTGGTGTCTCTGGGGGAAGTGCTTGTACAATGAGTCCGGGCTTCAGGGCAGGAAGAAATAATCTTTTACAATATTTTTTGTTTAAAAGAAAGGGAGAGGAAAATGTATGAAAAAATCCTTTAAATGCGGCCCAAGCAAAGCTTTTATTCTTTGAGTGAGATCATCCTTCTTGTTGCTAATTTTAACAAGACAAACAGCTTGTGGTTACAATGAACCTTCAGCAGGAGCTGGGAAAAGGGATAAGACCTGGTTCAGTTCATTCAGTCACATTGCCTCCAGCAGCTACTGTTAAATTGGGATTGAGTTTAACAGAGCAGCCCTGCTTTAACATAGCCAAGGGAGGCACATTACATATTCTTTAAGCATTTGTTTGCTAACATTACATCAGTCTCTTCTAGGTTCCAGAATGTATATTGTGATTAATATGAAATCTAGGTTATTTTTCAAATGTATTACTGTCTTCTGTGTTCGACAGGAGATTAGTCTCCTGTCTACCACACCTGGCTGACTTGTGTTTGCCTGCTCAATAGTTGTGGGGGTGGGAGCAGCCCAGGGTGGAGTCTTCCTCTCTCTCTCTCTCCCCGAACCGTACATAGTTTACACTCAGCATTCCCATGGTGCATGCAGCGGCAGTCAAGAACTCAGTGGGTATGAGATCACCAGCACAAACTCATGTGCGAGTCCTCCGTGCTGTGACAAGACAGGACACCATGAGGATTAAACAGCCTGATAAACTACAGGCGTGGGGCTGAGAGGTTGGTTTGAGCTGAACACAGCCATTAATGCAGATTCCAGCCCTTCAAAGCCAAACGCAGTGAATTTTCCAATAATCTGCTTTGGCCTTCTGTTGAATGCACATTGGGAAGTTCCACATGGCACATGGTTCTCCATCCATTTCATAACCGGTATTGCAGTCAGAAAAATGGCCCTGATTAAGTGGTTTTATTTTTATTCTGATTTCATTCACAGTGGTTCTTCCAGCTAGTGCATCACATTAGGCAATAGATTCAATCTTCTGATTCACTGCATGTGCTGGAAGAATAAGTACCAAAATCATTTGTTAACAGGCAGGCTTACAAAGAAGGGTGACAGCCCAGCACCAGGAGGGAGCAGCATTGCACTTTGCATTCAGTCCTTAAAGATGTGTGACTTGAAAAATAATGTATTACTGGCAGCTTACATAATTTACGATTAAGAGACCCTTGACTATACTAACTCTGCTATATCTCCATCCTACAGCTCGTGTGGGTTACTAAGAGTGGTGGGTTTGCTTACGCTTGCAATGTCATTCTATTCAGAGCACATAAGAAATTTTCTCTCCCTGTTCCTGTCAGAATTTTGCAAATGGATTTGTGAGGATTTTACCCTGCTCACTAATTCGAACAAAATTGTAAATGCGATTGTTGGTGATGCATTGGTAATTGTACTCGGAATACCAAGATCTTCAATAATATATTTACAATGAGGTAAATTTTCAGCTTGCTATCCTGGGGTAAAACTGGCATTAGAGACCGACAGTCCTTCATGAAAAGGGCCCAATTTTCACTTCCACTGGTTTTGAGTGATGATATTTTTTCAAAGCAAAGTTGCTGCTTGAAAAAGGTGAATATTGAAGGACATAGTGTGAGAGTGGGATGAGACAAGGTGGTTTACATGAGGAAAATCACACATCATCTAGCTGAAAGTCTTCGTCCGTGAATTGGCATAATCATAAGGGAATACTGAGTGTTCAGCACTGTTTCGGTACTGGAATGTTGCGCTAGTTCAGTCAGCAGTGAGGAAATTTACATCCGAGTTCATCAAACTCAGAAACATTTCTATGATGGTGGTATAATTTCCAATCGGAAAGCACACTAACCTGTCCCTAGGTAACTCATTACAATGAGTTAGTATTAAATATCAAAATACTCATGTCATAAATCCTTAAGGCATCGCCAATTTCCTTCACTCGCCATTGGTGGCCATGTCTTCAGATTTCTATGATGTGGAGATGCCGGCGTTGGACTGGGGTGAGCACAGTAAGAAGTCTTACAACACCAGGTTAAAGTCCAACAGGTTTGTTTCAAACACGAGCTTTCGGAGCACGGCTCCTTCTTCAGGTGAAGAAGGAGCCGTGCTCCGAAAGCTCGTGTTTGAAACAAACCTGTTGGACTTTAACCTGGTTCAGATTTCTAGGCATTAGACTTTGGTTTTCCCTCCCTAAATGTTTCTGGCTATACCACTTCCTTTAAGGGAAACTCCTTAAAATTGATCCCTTTGAACAAGCCTTTGGTCATCAATCTCAATATCTCAGTGTCAGATTTGTCTGTGTTCAATTGAGTGTATAATCATAAGGTTCATACACCACTCGAGCCTCTGTAAATATGAACCACTCATTTGTCTAAGTGGGTTAGTTTAATTCCTCATTATTCACTCTATGCTGGACTCTAGCCAGGGTAAATGTCTTGACGTGGCCCTGTCCTTCATGAAATTCGTTTTTACACACCAGTTGCATTTAAATTTCTATGTGGGAAAATTTCCCCACTGCCTCTGTAAGTTTGTTCAGCTGAGCTGTACAGATCAGATTTAAACCCCGGTCTGCGCTGAGCTGGCAAGGCCCACCATTATAGAGTCTGATGGCCCCTCAGCGGCTGTCTCCTTCAACTGCTGCCGTCTTTAAGTTTCAGTTGTGCATTCTGAAGATTGTGGATACGACAACTGCTGTGCTAGTGGTGGAGAGAATGGGTATTAAGTTCAGTTCCAGATGCATCCACCAAGCATTGGCGATGTCAAGTGTTGAGTGTTGAATATTCCCTCACACTACTGATTTGAACCGTGCAGCTGGTGCAGAGGCATTGAGGGGTTGGGAGGTGAGCCACTTGCTGCATAGGTTTTTGCTGCTATGGGCAGCACGGTGGCGTAGTGATTAGCATTGCTGCATCATGGCGCCAAGGTCCCAGGTTCGATCCCAGCTCTGGGTCACTGTCCATGTGGAGTTTACACATTCTCCCCATGTTTGTGTGGGTTTCGCCCCACAACCCAAAGATGTGCAGGGTAGGTGGATTGGCCATGCTAAATTGCCCCTTAATTGGAAAAAATGAATTGGGTACTCTGAATTTATTTTAAAAAGGTTTTTGCTGCTCTTATATTGGTATGGCTATGCCTAGTCTAGTTAAGGATATTGATCATGTGTATCTTATTAATGGTAATGCTGTTGAACGGCAGAGACGAGTGGTTAGGTCTTCTCTTCTTGGAGATGGTCATTACTGTGCACAAATATTATCTGATGCCCAAAGCCTGTCTGCCATTTACAAGGTCCCACACCTCCGTGTCACGTGAGGGAGATATTAGGAAATTGGGTCCAGAAATGAGACCCCAATGTAGAAGGCAATTTAGAGGTTAAATAGACTGAGGAAAAGAAACCTGCTAGCAGAGAGTCAGAAGGATACGCCTATACCTGGGTAATATCCATTGTCCCAGTCAGACTTAAACTGGTTCGTGGGAATACACAGGATGCCCCAGATCCATTGTTATTCAGGACATTCCTGTCTGACCCGCTATTATATTATAGAGCCTGATGGCCTCTTTGTCCATCAGTGGGAGGTTAGCTACATATCAGTAGCATGGCTCTGTTCTTTTGTATCAATGGCAGTGGACAATCAAACAGCCAAAGTTAACGCTGATGGGTTCAAGCCTGCAAACCCCAGCAGAGAGCCTTTGTTTGGTAATAATAATCTTTATTGTCACAAGTAGGCTTACATTAACGCAGCAATGATGTTACTGTGAAAAGCCCCTAGTCACCACATTCTGGCGCCTGTTCGGGAACACAGAGGGAGAATTCAGAATGTCCAAATTACCTAACGCACGTCGTTTGGGATTTGTGGGAGGGAACTGGAGGAAACCCACACATACGGGAGAACGTGCAGATTCCACACAGACAGTGACCCAAGCCGGGAATCAAACCTGAGACCCTGGAGCTGCGAAGCAACAGTGCTACCCTCTGTGCTACCATACTGCCCCAGGGGCTTAGAGAGTGAGAATGAAAGAATCTACTATTGAACAGGTACAGGAGAAGGCTTCAGCAATCCACTGAGAAGGTCATGAAAGTTGCCACCAAGGCAGGCTTTAGAAATAGGGGCCGGGATTCTCCCCTACCCGGCGGGGCGGGGGGTCCCAGTGTGTCGGAGTGGCGTGAACCCGGGCCACCAATCCCGCCGGTCAGGTAGGTGGTTTAAACCACGCCGGCGGGAGAGGCCTGTCAGCGGCGGGACTTCGGCCCATCGCAGGGCGGAGAATCGCCGCGGGGTACCGCCGAATATCTGAGAGCGGAGAATTCGGAACACGGCAGGGGCGGGATTGACGCCGGCCCCGGGGGGGGGGGGGGGGGGGGGGGGGGGAGAGTCGGAGAATTCCGTCCCAGGTTCAGAACGATTGCCCATACCAGAAGAAAAATTCCTTCATTAATGCATGTATTGCCTTTGTCTGTCTGTGAAAGTGACATGCGAGCTGTATGTTGTTACTGTGTTATTTAATGGGAATTGGTGTGTTAAAGTTAAGAAACTGCATGTAATCTGTTATTGTTAGGGTTTTAAAATTAAGTTTGTTTTTAAAATAACCAAGCCCTATTTCATATATTGGGTGGGATTTAACTGAATGGAAACAAAGTCCCATGGTGAGCACTTTTAGTTGTGTGTTTCCTGGTGCTCGCAGCACCAAGATACACAACAGTATAAAGTGGCACCCGGGTTAGATAGGGGGCCTCAGCAGGGAATGCGTGGCTGAGGCCACACATAGCCCCATTTTGTGCACTGAAGAGCTCCACTTGCCGGAACTCCTGTGTAGCGAGAGATCGGGACGCCATCTTTAAATGATGTCCCAATCTCCAGAGCCCCCGAAGGGACCCGCGAACACCCCAAAGCCACAACGCACTATGGAAGATGGTTCTCGGCACCCACACACTGACCCAACACCTGCGCAGGGCACCCTCAATTGCCGCTGCACAAAGAATGCCAACATGGAACCTTGGCAGTGCCACTGTGGCATCTTGGCAGTGCACCTGGGCACCTTGTCAGTGCCAGGGTGACACCCAGTTGGCACTGCCAGGATGGCAGTGCCAGGTTGCCTGGGGTACACCAGTAATTCCTGGGTATCACCCTGTCCAAAGGACATGCACCTGGGTATTAGTCAGAAGCTTTTTCCCAGGGTAAAGGGGTCAATTACTAGGGGGCATAGGTTTAAAGTGCGAGGGGCAAGGTTTAGAGGAGATGTAAGAGGCAAGTTTTTTTACACGGAGGGTAGTGGGTGCCTGGAACCCGTTACCGGAGGCAGCGCAGGCCCTAGGGTTGCTGGCGCCCCGGGCAAGCTGAACTTCGGCGCCCTTCGGGGGGGGGGGGGGCGGGGGGGGGGGGGGCAGGGCCGGAGTGACCACCGGCGAGCCTGGATCCATCCGCCATGTTTGTGCGGGGCGGCCTGAGGGAGGGCGGCCACCGCGCATGCGCTGGTTGGCACCGGCCCAACTGCGCCTGCACGGGACCCGAGTCTTTTACGCGGCGCCCCTAGCACATGGCGCCCCGGGCAACTGCCCGAGTTGCCGGTACCTTGAGCCGGCCCTGACCGGAGGAGGTGGTGGAAGCAGGGACGATAGTGATGTTTAAGGGGCATC
The DNA here is from genome assembly GCF_902713615.1 of Scyliorhinus canicula. Classification (NCBI taxonomy): domain Eukaryota; kingdom Metazoa; phylum Chordata; class Chondrichthyes; order Carcharhiniformes; family Scyliorhinidae; genus Scyliorhinus; species Scyliorhinus canicula. The sequence goes on from NC_052146.1 coordinate 62,588,620, forward strand.
TTGACAAATACATGAATAGGATGGGAATAGAGGGATACGGACCCCGGAGGTGAAGAAGATTTTAGTTTAGACGGGCAGCATGGTCGCCATAGGCTTGGAGGGCTGAAGGGCCTGTTCCTGTGCTGCACTTTTCTTTGTTCTTTGTGTACCTCCGATCCGCTGGGAAACCCCCACAATTGCCGTTCCTTCTGGTCCCCGTTTGTGGAGACCAGTACGGAACGGCGCTCGACTGTGGTCTCCAAGGCAAAGGGGAAGAATCCCAATTCCTCGGGCATCTCCGGAATCTGCCTAAAAGTGATCCTGCCCACAATGGGAGGGATGTACAACGCAATGTCTCACAAGATCACGTTAGACCTCACAAGATGTTGCGAGCTGGGTAGATCCTGGGAGTGGGGTCTCCCAGCTTCTATGAGCCGTTCGATTGCACCCGTTATCACTCCTGGAACGAATTTCCACCGCCTTAAAACTTAAAATATTACGGCTCTAGTTCATTAACACCTGGATGAATGCAGCTCCAACAACACGCAAGGAGCTCGACACCATCCAGGACAAAGCAGCCCGCTTGATTGCTCCTCCTTCCACAAACATTCAGTCTACCACCGATGAACAGTGGCAGCTGTGTGTACCATCTACATGATGCACTGCAGTAGCTCAACAGCACCGTCTAAACACACGATCAGTATCATCTAGAAGGACAAGAACAGCAGATACCTGGAACCCCACCACTTGGAGGTTCCCCTCTAAGCCACTCACCACCCTGATTTCGAAATATATCGCCGCTCCTTCACTGTTGCTGGGTCAAAATCCTAGAATTTCCTCTCTAGGGGCTGGTTTAGCTCAGTGGGCTAGACAGCTGGTTTGTGATGCAGAACAAGGCCAGCAGCGCGGGTTCAATTCCCGTACCAGCTAAGAGAATTCTGAATTCCCTAACAGCACTGTGAGTGCACCTACACCTCAGGGACTACAGTGGTTCAATAAGGCAGCTTGCTACCACCTTCTCAAGGGCAACTAGAAGTGGGTAATAAATACTGGCCTAGCCAGCGATGCCCACTGGGCATAAAATATGAATTTTAAAGAATGCTTTCCAGCCCAACCCTGCATACTGTCCAAGGCTTCATATAGGTTGTCATGTAATTCATTCATAGGATATGGACTTTGCTGATAAAGAATTTATTTCCCACCTGTAACTGTCCTTGAGAAGGTGATGACAAGCTACCTTCGTGACAACTGAGTGGCTTCCTTGGCATTTCAGAGGGCAGTTAACAGTGCGTGGAGTCACGTATTTGGGCCAGACCGGGGAAGGAAGGCAGATTTCCTTTCCTGATCAGGGTGAGAATGATCTTCCAGTCCTGGGTTATTCCATATCCCCAGTGGCAGCGAGCACGTGTGACTGAGAGCCCAAGGTGTGTTTTAACAAGCCACAGTACCACAGCGCACTCTCAGGGAAAATTTGTTTTCAGGAATGTCGCACTTATTTATGTATCGTATTTTCTTCTTTGCAACAGAAAAAACATTTCATTCATCAGATAAAATTGTGTGGAAGTTTATAGAACAAAATTGGATGTCACAAGAAAACGTCTGTCATCCCATTACAATCTTTCATGCATCTTCTTGCTTCCAGCATTTCTTCTGGTAATGTATTTTCTCAATATCCTTAAAGTCAGTGCTTCCCCAAACTTCTCCATCTTGCTTCTCCAAATTTCCAAGCTGCATTCCCTTCTTTCACTTTGCATCCTCTGAGTGCTCATAGCTCGATTCAGCATAAAGTGTCCTCCTACTCTACATGGTTCAATTCAAAAGAAATAACCCAAATTTCCTTCCGAAACCTTTCTGCTTATGCAAGGTCATAGGACCCTCATGGTACAAAAGGAGGCCATTCTGCCCATCAAGTCTAGGCCGGCCCTTTGAAAGAGGACTCTACCTACCTCTACACCCCCGCTCCATCCCTACAACCCTGTAACCTAACCTGCACATCTTTGGTAACTAAGTGGCAATTTAGCATGGCCAGTCCTCCTAACCTGCACATCTTTGGACTGTGGGAAGAAACCGGAGCACCCGCAGGAAACCCACGCAGACACGGGGAGAACATGCAAACTCTACACAGTCACCCGAGGCCGGAATTGAACCCGGGTCTCTGGCGCTGTGAGGCAGACATGTTGCAGTATAATCTACACCACCTTCTGACAGGCTCAAGGGTAGATCTGCTTTGGTGTTAACTACGTTGTCACTGTGCCGCCCACATTGGTCCCCTCCTCCTCTCTGACATTCTTTGTAACCGCTCCCTTTAACCTCGGTTTTCATCACCTGTTCTCCTATCTGTTTCTTTGGCTCAGTGTCAATTTGTATATGCTTAAGATCCTGGAAAGCGTCTTGAGATATTTTACCACACTAAAGATAGCTATACAAGTGTATATCGCTCAATATGAATATATCCACTTTGATTTTAAAACGGTGCTATGTCTTTTCGTCCGACGTCATTTCGTCCAACGACACTTCGTCCACGTCTTTTGGTCCAACGTCTTTTGGTCCAACGTCTTTTTGTCCGCCCGTCTTTTGGTCCAACGTCACTTCGTCCAATTATCCAATTACAAAAAGTTTAATTTAGTTTTTCAATGTTACTGCTCAAGGATCCTCTCCACCTATTTTGCCTCTTGATGTTGAGTTCTGCATTTGTGCTGCTTGATCTCCAGACATTATTAAGATAAGCTGCAGGATATTCACCCATGTATGCTCCAGCGTGATGAGAGCCATTGTATCTGATGGAATATTTGATCATTTCAGACCTGTAATGTCAGAACCCACTGCCAACCAGAGGTTTTAATCACTCGACGAAAATCGAGAAATAAATCTGCTTCTTTCAGAACTGCACTCATTAGAACATAGAACAGTACAGCACAGAACAGGCCCTTCATGTTGTGCCGAGCAATGATCACCCTACTTAAACCCACGTGACCCGTATACCCGTAACCCAACAATCCCCCCCCCATTAACCTTACACTACGGGCAATTTAGCATGGCCAATCCACCTAACCCGCACATCTTTGGACTGTGGGAGGAAACCGGAGCACCCGGAGGAAACCCACGCACACACGAGGAGGACGTGCAGACTCCACACAGACAGTGACCCAGCCGGGAATCGAACCTGGGACCCTGGAGCTGTGAAGCATTGATGCTAACCACCATGCTACCGTGAGGTCTAAATCCAATTAGACTCCCACTTATATCTGTGTCTGTCGGAATTGTAGAATATCAAATCATCTTGTCCTCTCCCCATTATTCTCTCTCGGGTACAGTTCTGGAAATCTAACTTTTAGGGAATTTCGGGAATTTACAATTTACATCAATTTTAAGTAATTTCGGGAATTTTAAGTAATTAGTAAACTTTTAGATTTTTTAACTGCACTTTTAGATTTTTTAACTTTTTAACTGCATTTTTCAACTTGCATTTTACTTGCATTTTATCAATTACTTGCATTTTAACAATTAAATTCACTTGCTGTATTGTACTTGCATTTTATCAATTAAATGGTTTTATACGGAGTTAATTTGTAATTGGATAATTGGACGAAGTGACGTTGGACCAAAAGACGGGCGGACAAAAAGACGTTGGACCAAAAGACGTGGACGAAGTGTCGTTGGACGAAGTGACGTCGGACGAAAAGACGCGACACGTTTTAAAACAACATGATACTTTTTCCATTTGTTGGCAGTAATGCAATGTACAGGAGCCCACATGTAGGGGTGCTCCATTCCCCCATCCCAGCCAGGAAAGGTTTGAGATTTACCATGGGATATTCCAATGATGCCATTAGTGTTTCCCTAAGGTCCTGGTACCTGTCACATTAGCGCAACTCACAGCTGAATTTATGCTTAGCCTGAGTTTTTAAACCAGGTGTTGTGACAGAGAGCAGGATTGGATTCAAAAATAAATAAATCATTGCACAGTTCCCAAAGCAGATATACCCTTGAGCCTGTCAGAAGGTGATGCAGATTATGCTGCAGCATATCTGACTGAGTGTTTCAAAGAGGCAGAAGATCTACTGCAAACTCAGCTGGTAATTAAAGAAAGGTTGCATATCCTCTCATTGACCCAACAGGACTAACTATATATGTTTCATTAGAATATAGTTATCATATAAACCCTTCTACAATGAAGCAGCTAGGCTACAATCACCATGGCTTTGCAGATTATGAGCAGCATAGGCCTATCGCTGTAATAAAGTAATGGCCATCTCAACATAACTACTTGCCTAGCCTAATGTTTACAATTTGTATTTTTGGCTGGCTCGAAGGAATTCAATGCCGAGTAGCACACGGGTGGAGCGAAGAAAGATGACAAACAATTGTTAAACCTACTCCTCCTGTGAGTTCTTGAAAAATATAGGGCAGGCATCTAACCCTCAGCAAGGACAGGACTTATGCCTGGTCCTCACTGTAATATATGGTACTGAAACGTTTGGCATCTTTGTCACCTTGGCATGGTCCCAGAATGCTGGCTCTGGTACTGCTGTAAGATTACAACCAGCACTTTGACTGTGAGAATAACCCCAGTTAAAGGTTGTGACACTTTAGCCAGCAGCAAACAGAGGGATGACCCAAAGTCTCTGGGCTCACTGGGCTAAATCGCTGGCTTTTAAAGCAGACCAAGGCAGGCCAGCAGCACGGTTCGATTCCCGTACCAGCCTCCCCGGACAGGCGCCGGAATGTGGCGACCAGGGGCTTTTCACAGTAACTTCACTGAAGCCTACTCGTGACAATAAGCGATTTTCATTTCATTTTCATTTCATTTAATGGTCCACACAAACCCTCCCAGTAGTGACACCACCAGAGTACCACCAGGGGACTGATGTTTTTTTCCCCCAAAAGGGAGCTGGTATTAATGCTGAATTTGTGTTCCTATGAAATGTTTGCTTTAAACTGGTAATTAAGCACAGCAGTCTCCAACAGGATTAGAGAATCATGCCAGAGAATATAAACCAGTTTATTCTGGGAGGAACTGGGAGTGACTTTGCTTTGCTGCCTTGGAAATAAATCTAGTTTAAGGCACAGGCTTGGCTTTAGGCTCATACTTCCACAATGTTCGGTTGTTGGAATTAGGAACTAGGCCAGCATGGGCAGGGAAAACCCCGTCAATGTTACCAATTTCACCAAACTTTCCGGCACCCTCCAGACTTCAGACAGATTGATGGAAATGGGATGGAGGGAATTTAAGATCAGTAATTTTGCATCTCACATGCCATAGAAAATTACCTTCAGTTTAAAAAAAAATCAATAATGACACAAAGCAGTAAATTTCCTCTGGTGACTAGAAACCCTCAAGCTGTCCATAACCCGTAAATGATCATAGATCATAGAATTTACACTGCAGAAGGAGGCCATTCGGCCCATCGTGTCTGCACTGGCTCTTGGAAAGAGCACCCTACCCAGGCCCACACCTCCACCCTATCCCCATAACCCAGTAACCCCACCCAACACTAAGGGCAATTTTGGATACTAAGGGCAGTTTATCATGGCCAATCCACCCAACCTGCACATCTTTGGACTGTGGGAGGAAACTGGAGCACCCGGAGGAAACCCACGCAGACACGGGGAGAACGTGCAGCCTCCACACAGACAGTGACCCAAGCCGGGAATCGAACTTGGGACCCTGGGGCTGTGAAGTGATTGTGCTAACCACTAGGCTACCGTGCTGCCCAAAGGTAACCTTCCCCAGCCCTGCACCTTAAAGCTTCAGCACCTGCCAAGAAATATAGAAGCATAACTGCTTCATGTAATTGACATTAGGCGGGGTTCTCCGACCTGCAGAGTGGAGAATCGCCGCCGGCGTGGTTGCCGCGGCACCGGTCGCGGGTCGCTCTGTGCGGCCCGGCCCAACGATTCTCCGGCCCAAATGGGCCGAGCGGCCGTAAGAAAAGAGCCGAGTCCCGCTGGTGCCGTTCTAACCTGCTCTGAGCCAGCGGGACCTCAGCATGTAAGGGTCGGGTGGTGGCCTTTGGGGGATCCGACCCTGGGGGGGCCTCTGATGTGGCCTGGCTCGCGATCAAGGCCACCGATCGGCGGGCCGGCCTCTGTGGCTTGGGGCCTCCTTTCCTACGCGCCGGCCCCTGTAGCCCTGCGCCATGTTGCGCCGGGGCTGGCGCGTTGAAGGAGGCCACTGCGCATGCGCGCATTGGCACCGGTGCCACTGCGCATGTCCTCGTTGGCGCCTCGCAACTGCTCATGTGCGGATCCCACGGCGCACAGGTCGCGCAGGGATCCGCAGCTCCAGCGCCATGCTGGCCCCTGGAGGGGCCTGAATTAGTTGTGGGAGCGGCCCGTTCATGTCGTCGTAAAACGCGATGGCATTTACGACGGCGTGGAAACGCTGCCGCGGGGTTGGAGAATCCCGCCCCCTATGTCTGTTCATGGAAAGACATTTTGTACGCACACCTGCATTTTCACCCACATTAGTGAATGCAAACAAACATACAGAGCTGTACCTAACCAACATTGCTGAGATTGTGGTCACCAAAAGCCTGCTGTCCAAAGCTTTAAACAAATAATCTATTGTTTCAAGACGGTTGAGGGAAATTTTGCAAGGCAGTCATATTCGTTGGAAAAATCAAGGTAGTCGCAGCTCTGAAGGAGAGTCATAGGGACTCAAAATGTTAATTGTGCTTCTCTCTCCACGGATGCTGCCAGGTTTTTCCAGCATTTTCCGTTTTAATTTGCTTCAATGTAGTGACCCCGATCTCTTCTACAATGTACATTATAAGCGAGGCTGAATACAGAGCAACGGTTGGCAAAATATCCCTTTCTGTGTTTCCAATTTCAGTCCAAGCATGATGCTGTTCATTTTAAAATTCTGCCCATGTATTAAATACTGGTTTTATTTTGAGGGAGTCCTGAGTTGCTTTTGTTTAGGCAGCACAAAATGGCTACTGCATTTACCCAGTCACAAATAGCACCTGGGTGAGGTAACAGTGAGCTTGCAGCAACCTAAGAACTAAATGTCTGCTGCATATTGCCGTTTGCTCAAGTGTGTAAAGCTGCAACCACAGGTCACTTTTTGTAAAAGGAGAAATGCAAGGTGAAGCCCAAGACCCTGACACCGCCATATCTGTGTAGAAACCTCCAGCACAGAACACTGGACCATCTCATCACTCAGGCCAAGTAAAAACTAATCAATTACCATCCCAATTGGTGTATTTACATAATGCCTTGAACAGAGCAAGTTCTCCCAAGGCACTTCACAGGAGCATGATTGGATAGAGACGCGGTAGGCATGGAGATAGCAATATAGGAAGAAAATACTGCAGCTGCTGAAATCAAAGCAGAAAATGCCGGAAATATTCAGCCAGTGAGGCAGCATCTGTCAGGATATAAGCGCCGGTATCTAAAAGCTTAGTCACCGAGATAGGTTTTAACAAGCATCTTAAAAGAAAGATGGAGGCAGGGAGGTTGACGGAGGGAACTCCAGGTGGGAATTAGGGAAGGCCTACCAGCTCAAGGAAATCAGGCTGTACAACAGGCCAAAGTTAGACATTAGCTTTATAATATAGAATATAGAGGTATCCAAAGTTTGATTACCCACTTCAGGCACTCAGGCCTTCACAATGTGGATGAGTGCAGCCCAGTGCTAAAATGGCCGAAAAAAACAATACGATTGTATAGTTCCTGGTATAATGGGCGGGATTTTCCAGTCGGGCCTGGCCCGAAGCTGGAAATTCCCGCTCGAGGTCAATGGACTTTTAAATGGTCCGCCACATTTTCCGTTCTGCTGGCGACTGTCCTGGGCGGGATCGGAAAATCTACCCCAATGCGTTACGTAAGGACCAAGGTTTTCCTTTTCTTTAGTCCGAGATCACCTATGCCACAGCTCTCTGGGTGAAATAGTTCAGACTGATTTATATCAAACTTTCTGGTTCTTGAGTTCCTGATGTTTGAACCCTTCGGCATAGTGAATAATCTTGCCATCTAAATGTATTTCTTGTTTTTTTACTCTTTCTAAACACAAAACTGATTCTGTTCAATCTATCAAGTCTCTTAAAGACTTGAAAGCTATGACAATTTTCAATCATTGTATAGTTGCTCAGTGTTTTTGAAAGATTTTGGAGATTGCAACATTAGTTCCATCCGTTGAGTCTCAGTGAAGAATGGTGAGTTGGATTTTCTGGTCCTCCCACCCTTGCACGCAGCGTCTTTTCCGATGGTAGAGGTGGCTCAATGTGATGATCGGAATACCTTGCCCCTTTAAGAGGCTTGTGATGATCGGAATACATTGCCCCTTTAAGAGGCTTGGAACCCTGGGGGACTCCGCCTCTGGCTACGCCCCCTGGGAAACAGTACTTAAGATGAGACTCCATTTTGCGAGCACACTTCTCATGGAGGCTGTCATTGTTCACTGCTTATTAAAGCCTTTGATTACTGACCTAACTTTCGTGTCGTAATTGAGAGTGCCTCAATTTAATAAGCAGTGCACATCAAGATGGACAGCGGTCTGAAACCAGAGAGACTCAGCCTGGAAGGCAGGACGCCTGAAGCCTCGGAAATCTTTAAACATTGGCTCCGGTGTTTTGAGGATTATTTGGACTCCTCACCGTCTGATGTCGACAGCGCTCGCAAGCTGCGCTTCCTACATGGCCGGGTGAGCCACCGAATCTCTGCCATGATTGAAACCGCTACGACCTATGAGGCGGCGATCGAAATATTGAAGAAACGCCTCATAAAGACTACCAATGAGGTACATGCCAGGCATTTGCTCTCGACCTGCAGCCAGCGCTCCAGAGAAATGCTGGACGAGTTCGTGGAAAGACTCACCGCGCTCGCGAGGAACTGCGACCACAAAGCAGTGACGGCTGAAGAACACAGGGACTTACACATCCGCGATGCCCTTGTGTCTGGCATCAGGTCATCGTACATCCGGCAGCGGCTCCTAGAAGACGGGGCGAAGGATCTCCAAGGCACGGTAACGCTCAGCTTTTCTCTCGAAACGGCCCACCGTAACCTCCGTACGTACTCCGCGGACCTTACGAATCCCTCTCGATCCCCTCCAGACTCGGCCACGCTACAGGCCTGTGCCACGCGTCGATCCACTCACTCCGGGGGCTCCCCATGCTATTTCTGTGGGCAAGGCCAGCACCCATGTCAGCGTTGTCCGGCCCGATCCGCGACCTGCAACGACTGCGGGAAGAAAGGGCACTTCGCGAAAGTCTGCCTGGCTGGGCCCAAAGGCCACAAACAAAAGTCTCACCGGGCCCAGAAATCAAGCTCCCGGCCTCACAGACCCCGCAACGCGGCTGCACTGCGGCCAGACACGCCCACTTCTGACGCGTCATCGACCTCGTGCGAGTCATGGGAGTGGCCATCTTGGCGGCGGCCATCTTCGAAACCCGACACGTGCGACCGGCGGCCATCTTGTGACTCCAGGCGGCCATTTTGTGAGTCCGACTCTGACGGCCCGCACCTAGGAGCGATCACGCTTGATCAATCACGGCCGAAACACCTGCGAAACTCGATGATGCGGGTGCGAATCAATGGCCAAGACACTCCCTGCCTGTTCGACTCCGGGAGCACGGAGAGCTTTATCCACCCAGACACGGTAAGGCGCTGCTCCCTGCGCACCCATCCCGCCTCCCAAACTATCGCCCTCGCCTCAGGGTCCCATTTGGTTCAAATCACGGGGTATTGTGTCGCTGACCTCACAATTCAAGGCGCGAAATACTCCCGTTTTAAACTGTACATTTTTCCTCAACTCTGCGCCCCCCTGCTGCTTGGCCTCGACTTTCAGTGCAGCCACCGGAGCCTGACACTGAAGTTCGGCGGACCCCTGCCCCCACTCACAGTCTGCAGCCTGGCGACACTCAAAGTTGCACCACCCCGCCTCTTCGCGAACCTCACTCCCGACTGTAAGCCCATCGCCACCAAGAGTCGCCGGTACAGTACCCAAGACTTGACTTTCATCAAGTCGGAGGTTCAGCGGCTACTAAAAGAGGGGGTCATAGAGGCCAGCAACAGCCCTTGGAGGGCCCAGGTATTAGTAGTCCGCTCCGGGGAAAAGCAACGCATGGTTGTGGATTATAGCCAGACAATAAACCGCTTCACACAACTCGATGCGTACCCACTTCCCCGAATAGCTGAAATGGTGACCCAAATTGCCCAGTATCGGGTATTCTCCACGGTTGACCTCAAATCGGCCTACCACCACCTCACTATTCGCTCAGAGGACCGCCCCCACACGGCTTTTGAAGCAGCCGGTCGGCTGTTTCACTTCCTCAGGGTACCCTTTGGTGTTACAAACGGAGTCTCCGTTTTCCAGAGGGCGATGGATCAAATGGTGGACCAGTACGGCTTACGGGCGACCTTCCCGTACTTGGACAACGTCACCATCTGCGGCCATGACCAGCAGGACCACGACGCAAACCTGAGGAAGTTCCTCCAGACTGCCCGGGCCCTCAACCTCACCTACAACAAAGAGAAATGCGTGTTCCACACAACCCGGCTCGCCATCCTCGGCTACGTCGTGGAGAACGGGGTCCTAGGCCCGGACCCCGACCGCATGCGTCCCCTTAAGGAACTCCCCCTCCCCCGTAGCCTCAAGGCACTCAAACGGTGCTTGGGGCTTTTCTCCTATTACGCCCAGTGGGTCCCCAGATATGGGGATAAAGCCCGGCCACTCATTAAGACCACGGTTTTTCCTCTGACGGATGAGGCCCAGTCGGCTTTCAACCGTATCAAGGCCGGCATCATCAAGGCCGCCATGCACGCGGTGGACGAAGCCATCCCCTTTCAAATAGAAAGCTATGCATCAGACGTCGCCCTGGCTGCTACCCTCAACCAAGCGGGCAGACCAGTAGCGTTCTTCTCCCAGAAATTCGACACTCTGCAGTCGAGAAGGAGGCACAAGCCATAGTGGAGGCCGTGCGGCACTGGAGGCACTACCTAGCCGGTAGGAGGTTCATCCTCATCACCGACCAACGGTCGGTCGCCTTTATGTTCGATAACGCACAACGGGGCAAAATAAAGAACGACAAGATTCTGAGGTGGAGAATAGAGCTCTCCACCTATACGTACGATATTAAATATCGCCCGGGGAAGCTCAACGAGTCCCCAGATGCCCTGTCTCGCGGCACGTGCGCCAACGCGCAATTGGACCGCCTGAGAGCCATCCACGATGACCTCTGCCACCCGGGAGTCACCCGGCTTGCCCACTTCATCAAGTCCCGCAACCTGCCCTACTCCACAGGGGAGGTCAAGACCATGACTAAGGCATGCCAGATCTGTGCAGAATGCAAACCGCAGTTCTATCGACCAGACAAGGCCCGCCTGATAAAAGCCTCTGGGCCCTTTGAGCGACTAAGCGTGGACTTCAAAGGGCCTCTCCCGTCCAACAACCGCAACATCTATTTCCTCACCGTCATCGATTAATTCTCCCGCTTCCCTTTTGCTGTCCCCTGCCCCGATACTACCTCGGCCTCCGTGATCAAGGCACTGCGCAGCATCTTCGCTCTGTTTGGTACCCCCGCTTATATCCACAGCGACCGGGGTACATCATTCATGAGTGATGAGCTGCGTCAGTACCTGCTCAGCAAGGGCATCGCCTCGAGCAGAACGACGAGCTATAACCCGCGGGGAAACGGGCAAGTGGAGAGGGAGAACACGACAGTTTGGACGGCTGTCCTCCTAGCCCTACGGTCAAGGAGTCTCCCTATCGCCCGTTGGCAGGAGGTCCTACCCGATGCCCTGCACTCCATTAGGTTGCTCCTCTGTACGGCTACGAACGAGACCCCTCACAATCGTTTGTTTGTCTTCCCCAGGAAGTCCACCTCTGGGGTCTCGCTTCCACCCTGGCTGACGACTCCAGGTCCAATCCTACTCCGGAGGCATGTGAGGAGCCATAAAACGGATGCAATAGTCGAGAGGGTCCACCTGCTGCACGCAAACCCTCAATACGCCTACGTCAAGCACCCCGATGGCAGGCAGGATACTGTATCCCTGCGAGACCTGGCACCCGCTGGCTCTCCCACCGACCCCACCGACCCTCCCACCGACCCCCCCCTTCTACCGATGCTCCCGGCCCTACACTGAACGCCGACTTCGACAGCGCCCCCTCCATAGCGCCCCCTGCCCCCCAGCCGACACCGACCATCCTAATCACTCCTGATACCCCCCCTCTCCAAGGCGGACAAAGCTTCAGTCAACCGTGCTCCCGGATAGACCACCATCGGAACCGACCGCATCCACGGCGCCACCACCGGAGCGGCGAAAGTCAGCACGGACTATCAGACCACCACAAAGACTGAACTTATAATTTAAAAACACTTCATCACCGACAGACTATGTTTTTTTTTAAACAGAGGGTGAATGTGATGATCGGAATACCTTGCCCCTTTAAGAGGCTTGTGATGATCGGAATACATTGCCCCTTTAAGAGGCTTGGAACCCTGGGGGACTCCGCCTCTGGCTACGCCCCCTGGGAAACAGTACTTAAGATGAGACTCCATTTTGCGAGCACACTTCTCATGGAGGCTGCCATTGTTCACTGCTTATTAAAGCCTTTGATTACTGACCTAACTTTCGTGTCGTAATTGAGAGTGCCTCACTCACCATTGCTGCTCGTCTCTCCCTCCGCCAGTGAACTGGCCATAGAGGGTTCCGACGGGAAGAGCTAGAAGATTCAGCCCAGAAGATTCACAGGATCTCCCCACTTCTCTGGGGTACACTGTACCACATTTAACCAAATATTGGACTCTACCTGTGGTTATGGCTGGGCTTGAGGAAACTCGATGTATATGTTGAATGGAACCATCCAGATTCTGCAAAGGTATCTGTTGCAAGGATGTATGGATCTGGTTTTCTGACTGGCTCTCCGAATTTAGTGTCAGAATCTGAAATGGAAACAATAAGTGAGCATTAGTACATGTACTCGCTATCTCCACTTCTATCAGCTTCATTTCCTGTGACTGTTCTCCTAAGTGGCTAAGAGGAGGATTAATGGTGTTCAAAATTTCGAGGGGTTTTGATAGAGTAGATAGGAAGATGGGTTTACACTGGTAAGGAGGGTCAGTAACATGAAGTAACAGATATAAGATAATTGCCAAAAGAACAGGAGGGAAATGAGTCAATATTTTTTAATGCAATAAGTTCTTATGATATGAAATCTCCACCTGAAAGGGTGGTGGAAGTAAATTCAATAGTAACTTTCAAAGGGTTATACTCTTGAAAAGGAAATATTTGCAGGGAAATAGAGAGAGAGAGCACGGGATTGGATAGCACTCACCGTGAAGTCCCAGTGCACAGCTGACAGGAAAGGAGGATACTTGTAAGTCTAATAAATCATTTCTACTGGGCCGTCCCAAGTTTTTTGGTCCCATTGTTTTGTATATTAGTTGTACTATTTGCATGTTCAATTCTATTAAGGCAGTGGGCATTAATTGGGGACACGAGCGGCTACCAACACGGAGCATTTGATCAGGAATGCCTATGTCGGAGAACATAGGGACCGAGGAACTGAAACTTAAGTGGGAAGAGGAGCTTGGTGGGAAGTTGGAGGGAGGCGTATGGGCAGACGCTCTGAGGAGGGTAAATGCAACCGCAACATGTGCCAGGCTCGGCCTGATTCAGTTCAAGGTGGTTCACCGGGCCCACATGACGGTGGCCCGGATGAGCAAATTCTTTGGGCTGGAAGACAAGTGTGCTAGATGTGGGGGAGGGCCAGCGAACCATGTCCACATGTTCTGGGCGTGTTCAAAACTCAGGGGATACTGGCAGGGATTTGCGGACGTCATATCCCGGGTACTGTAAACAAGGGTGGCGATGAGTCCAGAGGTGGCGATTTGTGGGGTGTCGGAAGACCCGGGAGTCCAGGAGGGGAAAGAGGCCGACGTTGTGGCCTTTGCTTCCCTGATAGCCCGGCGACGAATACTGTTGGCCTGGAGGGACTCAAAGTCCCCAAAGACCGAAGTATAGCTGTTGGACATGGCAAGCTTTCTCGGCTTGGAAAAAATCAACTCCGCCTTACGAGGATCGCTATCGGGGGAACTAATCGTCGGGGGGGAGGTAGAATAGTGTAGAGTGGGGGGGAAGAATAGGCGGGTCTATTTGCGAGAGTGGTACTGTTATTTGCACTATGTTTTTTGTAATTGGTATCTGCACACTAATGTATATTGTTACTGTTTACAATGCCAACAATATCTCAATAAAATTGTCTGTTTAAAAAAAAAAGGAATGCCTATGTCGCAGGCATGAAATCCAACTACACCTGCCAGCAATTGCAAGAAGGGGGTACACTCGGCCTCCCAGAGACAGTGCAGCTGGAGGTGGCCTTCCAGAACATGGAGGCCTACACCTCCGACCACGTGGAACCCTCATGGACCTAGCGGATGCCGCCATCATCCGACTCGAGTGCGGCACAAGCCTGTGCTGCGCAACAGCCCACCAACAGCGGAAGCCCGAAGTGCAACTTTTGCGACCAGGATAAGCACCCCAGACAATGCTGCCCTGCACGGAACGCGACTTGCAACGGGTGTGGGAGGAAGGGCCACTTTGTGAAAGCCTGCCAGGCCCGATTCCTCCCTAAAACTCCTAGGCCCAGCAGTGCTGCCTGCTGCCTGTCGGGGCCGCTCCCAGCTGCCCCGCCACCCGCCATGTGCAACCCGTGGGAGCTGCCATCTTCGCCGCCATCTTCGATTTCGCCCGCCACGCGCGACCCATGGGGGCCGCCATCTTTGACGCCATCTCCGATGCCACCCGTCACCTGCGACCCATGGGGGCCGCCATCTTGGGACCACTCTGCAGCCTCCCGGGAGCCCTGCTCACCCGGTCGTACGTTGGCCGCCACTACCTCCGACCGGCCTACCCATCACCTCCCGAAGCTCTCCTCCATCACGCTCGACCGTCCTGGCCTCATCACCTCACAAAATCTACGATGACCGTCCAGATCAACGGGCACGAGATGGCCTGCCTTTTTGACTCCGGGAGCATAGACAGCCTCATACACCCAGATACGGTAAGGCGCTGCTCCCTCCCAATTTTACCCGCGACCCAGAAAATCTCCCCCGGCTTCCGGATCACACGCAGTAGAAATCCGGGGGTACTGTGTCACGACCCTTACTGTACAAGGCATAGAGTACACTAACTTTAAGCTCTACGTCCTTCCCCATCTCTGCGTTTGCCCTATTACTGGGGCTCGACTTCCAGTGCCACCTCCAAAGCCTTACTTAAAAGATCGGTGGACCCCTGCCCCCCCCCCCCCCCCCCCCTTTCACCGTCTGTAGCCTCGCGACCCTTAAGGTCGCCCCACCCTCAATCTTCGCTAATCTCACCCCGGACTGTCAGCCCGTCGCTACTAGCAGCAGACGATACAGTGCCCGGGACAGGGCCTTTATCAGGTTTGAGGTCCAGCGTCTCCTACGAGAGGGGATCATTGAGGGTAGTACCAGCCCCTGGAGAGCCCAAGTGTTCATCGTCAGGACTGGGGAGAAGCACCGGATGGTCATCGACTACAGTCAGACCATCAACCGGTAAACGTAGCTCGATGCGTACTCCTCCCCCGCATATCTGACATTGTCAATCAGATTGCGCAGTATTGAGTTTTCTCCACAGTTGACTTGAAGTCCGCGTACCACCAGCTCCCTATCGGCCCGGAGGACCGTCAATACACTGCCTTCGAGGCAGATGGCCGCCTCTACCACTTCCTCAGGGTTCCCTTCGGCGTCACCAATGGGGTCTCGGTCTTCCAACGAGAAATGGACCGAATGGTTGACCAGTACGGGCTGCGGACCACGTTCCCGTACTTAGATAATGTCACCATCTGCGGCCATGACCAGCAGGACCATGACGAAAACCTGCGACATTTCGTCCACACAGCTAAACTCCAGAACCTCACATACAATAAGAGAAATGCGTTTTCCACACAACCTGCCTAGCCATCCTCGGCTACGTTGTGGAAAACGGAGTCCTCGGGTCCGACCCTGACCGCATGCGCCCCCTCCTGGAACTCCCCCTCCCCCACTGCCCCAAGGCCCTGAAGAATGCCTGGGGTTCTTCTCCTACTATGCCCAGCGGGTCCCCAATTATGCGGACAAAGCCCGCCCACTTATTAAATCCACTATTTTTCCCCTGACGGCTGTGGCCCGCCTGGCCTTCAACCGCATCAAGGCAGATATTGCCAAAGCCGCGATGCACGCTGTGGACGAGTCCATTCCGTTCCAGGTGGAGAGCGATGCATTGGACGTTGCTCTGGCCGCTACCCTCGTGCAGGCCCGTGGCTTTCTTCTCCCGTACCCTCCATCCCTCCGAAATTCGACACTCCTCTTGTCGAAAAGGAAGCCCAAGCCATTGTAGAAGCTGTGCAACATTGGAGCCATTACATGGCTGGCAGGCGATTCAATCTCCTCACTAACCAACGGTCGGTTGCCTTCATGTTCAATACACAGTGGGGCAAAATGAAGAATGACAAGATTCTGAGGTGGAGGATCGAGCTTTCCACCTACAACTACGAGATCTTGTACCAACCAGGGAAGCTCAACGAGTCCCCAGATGCCCTATCCCGCGGTACATGTGCCAGCGCACAAGTAGACCGACTTCGGGCCCTCCACAATGACCTCTGTCACCCGGGGGTCACCCGTTTTTTTCACTTTATCAAGGCTCGCAACCTGCCTTACTCCATCGAGGAGGTCAGGACGGTGACCAGGGACTGCCAGGAGTGCGCGAATTACAAACAGCACTTCTATTGGCCAGACAGAGCGCACCTGGTAAAGGCCTCTCACCCCTTTGAGCGCCTCAGCATCGAATTCACAGGGCCCCTCCCCTTCACTGACCGTAACGTGTACTTCCTCAACATTGTGGACGAATACTCAAGATTCCCCTTTGCCATCCCATGTCCTGACATGACCTCTGCCACGTCATCAAGGCCCTGTACAGTCTCTTCACCCTGTTCGGGTTCCCCACCTACATCCACCGCAATCGGGGTTCTTACTTCATGAGCGATGAGTTGCATCAGTTCCTGCTTAGAAAGGGCATTGCCTCAAGCAGGACGACCAGCTACAACCACCGGGGCAACGGGCAGGTGGAGAGGGAGAACACGACAGTCTGGAAGGCCGTCCTCCTGGCCCTGTGGTATAGAAGTCTCCCGGTCTCCCGCTGGCAGGAGGTCCTCTCCGATGCGCTCCACTCCATCCGGTCGCTCCTGCACACTGCCACCAATGAGACCCCTCACGAACGTATGTTTGCCTTCTCTAAGAGGTCCACCTCCGGGGTCTTACTCCCATCCTGGCTGACAGTCCCAGGGCCCGTCCTCCTCCGGAAGCATGCGAGGGGTCATAAATCGGATCCCCTTGTCGAGAAGGTCCTGCTCCTCCATGCCAATCCACAATATGCCTAAGTGGCACATCAGGACAGGCGACAGGACACAGTCTCCCTCCGGGATTTGGCACCTGCAGGTTCCCCAGCGACTATCACCACCACCCCAGACCCTACACCGTCTCCCTCCACCACTACCCGGCTACTTCAAGATCTGGCACCCGCAGACCCACCGGCGACCATCACCACCACCCCCGCCCACACACGACCACCCCCCTCCACCGACTCAACTACTGGGCGAAGAAGAAAACAACACGCTCCCGGATGTACAGTTCTCGATGCCGGGACTGAGGTGATCACAGCGGAAGGTCAAGGCCCCCTGACAGACGTGATCTTTAAGCCCACTTCACCGCCACTGGACTCTTTTTTTAACAGGGGGTGAATGTGGTAAACCACTGTGTTATATTGTATTGTATTCTCCTGTTGTATTGCTACATGCCTGGGCTTGTCCCTGCTGGCACAGAACCACTGTAGTATATAATATGTGTATTGTGGTAAACTACCACTGTATTATAGGTAATGTGGTAAACCATGGCCTGATGGCTCCTCCTCTCCTCGGGCTCGGTATAAAGGTGGCTGGTCTCTGCCTCTGCTCCCAGTTCGGGATCAGAGGCTAGGAGGCTTTCGGTTTAGTTTATTAAAGCCTCAGTTACGTTCACTCCTGGTCCTGTGTTCATTGATGGCACATCAGGACCTTAAATACTAAAACCTATGATTCCATTTCTGTGCCATGTAATTAATGCTGACATTGCTCAACATCTCAGCTATTTTTAAATTTATTTTTTATGTTTTGATGAACCCTAAGGAAAACAAACTTACCTGAAGTTTAAAGAAGAGATCGGGGCCTTAGTGTACGGGAACTACAGTTCCCAGCAAGCCTCGGGAATGGCCACAAATGCATAGTTGGTGTATATCATGTTTTGGGGCTGGAAACCAGCCCTGCACACATGCGCAGTTCATTGACCTCTGGAGCAGTGGTGCTCTGCTTGGCACAGCTGAATATCTGAGCGTGTGAGTAGAAGGTAAAGCTTCAACGCACGCAGAGATCCAGTGGAAAGGAACATTGGACGGAAAGATTGAAACCTTGGAGGTGGATCCTTGTTGAAGATGTTCAAGTGGGCTTCCGGTTGCGGCTATGACCAGCTAAGTCGCACGTTTGGCGGCTCGTGCTACAAAGGTGTTTTCGGGCCGATTGGAGGGCCACAACGGCGCTGTAAGGACAAATCCCGGTGGGGGAAGGCTCCCTGAGGAGAACCAGACCAACTTTATGGTCGGTACCCGGAGTGGGGTGGTAAAGAAAGCAACAGCAGCTCCTCAAAAAAAGCGGGGGAAGAAGACCAAAATGGCGGCCGGTGGCGCACCCGAGGAATGGAGGAAATGGGCGGAGGAGCAGCAGGCCGCTCTCCTGCGCTTCTTTACGGAGCTGAAAATGGAGCTCTTGGAGTCAATGAATGCGACGACCACCAGGCTGATGGGAGCCCAGGCGACCCAAGAGGCGTCGATTCGGGAGCTGCAGCAGGAGATGACTGTGAGGGAGGAGGAGGCCACGGTCCTCGTGGGAAAGGTAGAGGTGCACGAGGCACTCCACCTGAAATGGCAGAGCCGTTTTGAGGAGCTGGATACCCGAATGAGGCGGAAGAACCTGAGGATCTTGGGCCTGGCAGAAGGCCTGGAGGGGTCAGACCTCCCGGGATACGAGGCAGAAATGCTGAGCTCCCTGATGGGGGCAGGGGCCGTCCCTTCGCCCCTGGAGCTGGAAGAGGCCTACAGGGTCATGGCTAGGAAGCCAAGAGCAAATGAGCCCCCGAGGGCGGTGCTGGTGCGGTTCCAGCGACTCAGCGATCGTGAGAGAGTGCTGGAGTGGGCCAAGAGGGAAAGGAGCAGCAAGTGGGAGAATTCGACGGTGAGGGTCTACCAGGACTGGAGTGCGGAGGTGGCTAAGCGGCGGGCCAGGTACAACCGGACGAAGGCGGTGCTACATGCAAAACGGATCAGGTTCGGAATGCTGCAGCCAGCGCGCTTGTGGGTCACCTACAGGAACCAACACCACTATTTTGAGTCCCCAGAGGAGGCGTGGGCCTTTGTACAGGAAGAGAAACTGGACTCGAATTAGACCCGGGGATACTTGGCGGCCGTAGCTGCTCGGGTACTTTCAGTTGAACAAGCGGTTTTTTTTTTCCGGCTGGGTCGGAACTGGGCAACTCTTATTGGAACGGTTTCCTTTTTTTTTTCTTCTTTCCTTGTTTGGATCTTGAACTCTTGCTTTGGGTTTTTCTTCTGATGTTTTTTCCCCCCTTTGCCAACTTCCCTTAGTTATTGTTATTGTGGTTATTCATGGTTATTTATGGTTATTTATACTGTTTGGTAGAGGGCGACTGTTAAGTACATTGTTATTTGTTATCTATCTGTTATTTATAATGTTAAGTTGGGGAGGCGGGACGGGGGGGAGAGCAGATCGGGGATATGGGCTCCTAGGGGGGGTTCTTTACAGGCATGGACGGGGACGGGGGTGGAACTGAAGATGGCGGGGTGGGGTGTGGCAGGGCGAAAGCGCGGGCTTTCCTCTGTTTTCCCGCGCGCGGGGCAGAGGAGGGGGGAGGAGGGGAGGGGGGGGGGGAGTGCGGGGCGTGGCTGGCAATGGCGACCTTTCCCGCGTTGGAGCGGGGCCAGGGAGGAGTGGCAAGGGGGGGGGGAGGCCCCCCCCCCCGAGCCGGGGGGAGTCGGAGTGTGGCAGGAGCAGCCGGGTCAGCGTAAACCAGCTGACTTACGGGAGTACGATGGAGGGTACATCGCGGCTAGGAGGGGTCCTAGCCTGGGGGGAGGGGGGTTAGGGAGGGTCACCGGGTTGCTGCTGGAAAGACCAGAAACGGGAAGTGGAGGACTGGAGAGGTGTGGGGAAAGGGGGCCATCGCCATGGGGAGCGGGTCAGAAGGGGAGGGTCGACCCGGGGCGAGCAGGGAACAGGACATTGCTAATCGGCAGGGGAAGGGGGCGGGTCGTCCCGCGACCCGGCTGATCACTTGGAACGTGAGGGGGCTGAATGGGCCGGTCAAGAGATCAAGGGTATTCTCACATCTGAAGGGACTGAAGGCTGATGTAGCAATGTTACAGGAGACCCATTTGAAGGTAGTGGACCAGGTTCGCCTGAGAAGGAGGTGGGTGGGACAGGTGTTCCACTCTGGATTGGACGCAAAGAACCGGGGGGTGGCGATTCTGGTGGGAAAGAGGGTGTCGTTCGTGGCGGAGGAGGTGGTGGCGGACAAGGAGGGTAGGTATGTGATGGTGAAGGGTAAGCTGCAGGGGGAGAAAGTGGTGATGGTCAACGTATATGCCCCGAACTGGGATGACGCGGGTTTTATGAGGCGCCTATTGGGCCTCATTCCGGGACTGGAGGCAGGGGGCTTGATCATGGGGGGGGACTTTAACACAGTGCTGGATCCCGGGCTAGACAGATCGAGCTCAAGGACCAATAGGAGGCCGGCAGCGGCAGAAGTGCTGAGGGGGTACATGGAGCAGATGGGAGGAGTAGACCCATGGAGGTTTGGTAGGCCGAGGGCGAGGGAGTATTCCTTTTTCTCCCACGTCCATAGAGTGTACTCCAGAATCGATTTTTTCGTGTTGAGCAGGGGGCTGATCCCGAGGGTATGGGAAGCTGAGTACTCGGCCATTGCGATCTCTGATCATGCACCACATTGGGTGGATGTGGAAATGGGGGAGGCGCGGGACCAGCGCCCGCTGTGGCGGCTGGATGTGGGGCTGTTAGCGGACGACGAGGTGTGTAAAAGGGTCCGGAAGAGCATTGAGAGCTATCTGGACTTGAATGACACGGGTGAGGTGCAGGTGGGGATGGTCTGGGAGGCCCTGAAGGCAGTGATCAGGGGAGAGCTGATCTCCATAAGGGCACACAGAGAAAGAAAGGAGAGGCAGGAGAGGGAGAGGCTGGTGGGGGAGCTTTTGGAAGTGGATAGGAGATATGCGGAGGCACCAGAGGAGGAGCTGCTGGGAGAACGGCGCAGCCTGCAGGTCAAGTTCGACCTGCTGACCACCAGGAAGGCAGAGACGCAGTGGAGAAGGGCACAGGGCGCGGTCTATGAGTATGGGGAAAAGGCGAGCAGGATGCTGGCACACCAGCTTCGCAAACGAGATGCGGCTAGGGAGATTGGGGGAGTGAAGGAGAGGGGCGGGAAGGTAGTGCAGAAGGGGCAAGAAGTGAATGGGGTCTTCAGGGATTTTTACAAGGAGTTGTATCGGTCTGAGCCGCCGACGAGGAGAGGGGGAATGGAGGACTTCCTAAACAAATTGAGGTTCCCAAGGGTCCAGGAGGGGCTGGTAGAAGGGCTGGGGGCGCCAATAGGGCTAGAGGAGCTAGTCAAGGGAATAGGTCAGATGCAAGCGGGGAAGGCGCCGGGGCCAGATGGGTTCCCGGTGGAATTCTACAAGAAAAATGTGGACTTGGTGGGACCGGTACTGGTACGAGCCTTTAATGAGGCGCGAGAGGGGGGGGTTCTGCCCCCGACAATGTCGCAGGCTCTGATCTCCCTGATATTGAAGCGGGATAAAGACCCCGTGCAGTGCGGGTCCTACAGGCCTATCTCGCTTCTGAACGTGGATGCCAAGTTGCTGGCAAAGATCCTGGCAGCTAGAATAGAGGATTGTGTGCCAGGGGTAATCCATGAGGACCAGACGGGGTTCATGAAGGGGCGGCAGCTCAACACGAACGTGCGGAGATTGCTGAATGTAATTATGATGCCGGCAGTGGAGGGGGAGGCTGAGATAGTGGTAGCGCTGGACGCGGAGAAGGCATTCGATAGGGTGGAGTGGGAGTACCTGTGGGAGACGTTGGAACGGTTTGGGTTTGGGGAAGGGTTTATTAAGTGGGTGAAGTTGGTCTACTCGGCCCCGACGGCGAGTGTAGTGACAAACGGGAGGAGGTCGGAGTATTTCGGGCTCCACCGAGGGACCAGGCAGGGATGTCCCCTATCCCCCCTACTTTTCGCACTGGCGATTGAACCGTTGGCGATGGCACTGAGGGGTTCAGGGGGGTGGAGAGGACTGACTAGGGGAGGGGAGGAACATCGAGTATCGCTGTATGCGGATGATCTACTGCTGTACGTGGCAGACCCAGAAGGGGGAATGCCGGAGATAATGGAACTATTAGCAGAGTTTGGGGACTTTTCGGGGTACAAACTAAATTTGGGCAAAAGCGAGGTTTTTGTGATACACCCGGGGGACCAGGGAGAGGGTATTGGGAGACTCCCCTTCAAGCGAGCAGGAAAGAGCTTTAGGTACTTAGGGGTGCAGGTGGCAAGGAACTGGGGGACCCTCCACAAGTTGAACTTTTCCAGGCTGGTGGAACAGATGGAGGAGGAATTTAAGAGGTGGGACATGGTACCGTTGTCGCTGGCGGGGAGGGTGCAGTCAATCAAAATGACGGTCCTCCCAAGGTTCCTGTTTTTATTTCAGTGCTTGCCTATCTTCCTCCCTAGGGCCTTCTTCAAAAAGGTGACGAGTAGCATTATGAGCTACGTGTGGGCGCATGGCACCCCAAGGGTGAGGAGGGTCTTTTTGGAGCGGAGTAGGGACAGTGGAGGGCTGGCACTACCCAATCTCTCGGGGTATTACTGGGCGGCAAATGTGTCAATGGTGCGCAAGTGGATGATGGAAGGGGAGGGGGCAGCTTGGAAACGAATGGAGAGGGCGTCCTGTGGCAACACAAGCCTGGGGGCCCTAGTAACGGCACCATGGCTGCTCCCCCCCACGAGGTACACCACGAGCCCGGTGGTGGCGGCCACCCTCAAGATATGGGGGCAGTGGAGGCGACACAGGGGGGAAAGGGGAGGTCTGTTGGCGGCGCCAATAAGAGGGAACCATAGATTCATCCCGGGGAACATCGACGGGGGATTTCAGAGCTGGTACAGGGTGGGCATACGGCAGCTGAAGGACCTGTTTATAGAGGGGAGGTTTGCGAGCCTGGGAGGGCTGGAGGAGAAGTTTGAGCTCCCCCCGGGAAACATGTTCAGATATTTACAAGTGAAGGCATTTGCTAGGCGGCAGGTGGAGGGGTTCCCCCTGCTCCCCAGTAAGGGGGCGAGTGATAGGGTGCTCTCGGGGGTCTGGGTCGGAGGGGGGAAGATATCAGACATCTACAAGATAATGCAGGAGGCGGAAGAAGCATCAGGGGAGGAGCTGAAAGCCAAGTGGGAAGGGGAGCTGGGAGAGCAGATAGAAGACGGGACGTGGGCGGATGCACTGGAGAAGGTCAATTCTTCCTCCTCGTGTGCGAGGCTGAGCCTCATTCAATTTAGGGTGCTGCATAGGGCTCACATGACGGGGACAAGGATGAGCCGGTTCTTTGGGGGTGAGGACAGGTGTGTCAGATGTCTGGGAAGCCCAGCGAACCATGTGCATATGTTCTGGGCATGCCCGGTGCTGGAAGGGTTCTGGAAGGGGGTGGCAAGGACGGTGTCGAAGGTGGTGGGGTCCAGGGTCAAACCAGGATGGGGGGTTGCGATCTTTGGGGTCGGGGTAGAACCGGGGGTACAGGAGGCTAGGGAGGCCGGAATACTGGCCTTTGCGTCCCTAGTGGCTCGACGAAGGATATTAATTCAATGGAAGGACGCGAGGCCTCCAAGCGTTGAAACTTGGATTAACGATATGGCTAGCTATATTCAGCTAGAAAGGATCAAATTTGCCCTGAGAGGGTCGGTACAGGGATTCTCCAGGCGGTGGCAACCTTTCCTTGACTTTTTGGATCAGAGATAGACGTTCGGGGTGTGACAAGTGCTGGAGAGTTGATGAGAAATCCAAAGATTCTGCTTTGGTGGCAGCTGTCACTTGGTTGTGGAGTGTGGGGTGTCCAACCACAGTTGTCTTATTAGTTTTCATTCACCGCAAACTTCCCATGAATATTAGAGTAAATGATGGATAGTGCAAACTGTGTTATTTTTATGAATTTGCAAAGGTTTCTTTTCCAATGAAGGAGCAATTTATCATGGCCAATTCATCTACCCTGCACATCTTTGGGCTGTGGGGATGAGATCCATGCAAACACGGGGAGAATGTGCAAGTTCCATACAGACAGTGACCCGGGGCCAGAATCGAACCCGGGATTGAACCCGGGTACTCGGCGTCATGAGGCAACAGTATAGGTATAGCCGGGGTAAAGGAATAATGTGATTTGCCGCATTACTGGTGTTTTTATTGAAATGTTTCCAACCTTTTTTGTCTGGTGTAATATAGCTCATTTTTCTGGTTTAACCCCATATGTTTTATTCTTTTGTTAAAAGTACATCAGCAGTCTACTGTAAATCTGTTCTGTAACTGCCCTCCACAGTTTCTAAAACAAAGAATAAAAGTTAAGATCTATCAAGCCAGGTTCCACTCTGGAATCTGACCTATCCAGTGGTAACATCAGCTTGGTTAGCACTGTTGCTTCACAGCGCCAGGGTCTTGGGTTCGATTCCCGACTTGGGACTCCGTCGGTGCGGAGTCTGCACGTTCTCCCCGTCTCTGCGTGGATTTCCTCCGGGTGCTCCGGTTCCCACCCACAAGTCCCAAAAGATGTGCTTGTTAGGTGAATTGGATATTCTGAATTCTCCCTGTGTACCTGAAGAGACGCGGGAGTGTGGGGACTAGGGTATTTTCACAGTAACTTCATTGGTGTTAATGAAAGCCTACTTGTGACAATAAAGATTATTATTATTATTTACTTTCTCCCGAAAACCCTTCACAGCTGCACACAAATGAACCTTGAAGTCAAACTTTATGAAAATGTTAAAAGTGGGAAGTAAATCATGGGTGATAAAGAGTTTATTTTTCGCACAGTAAATCTACAAGAGCTATAACTACAACTTGTTTGTTTTGTGATACGGACAGAACTCTCCATACACAGAGGCGCTTGTAACTAAAACGCAATGAATGGGGCAGGATTTTCTGGCCCTTCCTGCCGGCAGGATCTTCCGGGCCCTGCCAAAGTCAATCCCCGGGGACAGGTTTCCCGGCAGCAGGGCAGGCGAGCTACGCAAAAGCTTATGGATTTCGCTGTGACCAGAAGGTCCCACCAGTGGCCAATGAGTCGTTGCAATTGCCACTGGGAAAGCTGCTGCAAAGGGGCTGGAAAATCGGGCTCTGGATTTCTCACCAGGACCTCCTCAGAAGGGTTTGGTACGTGCTTCTATGCACGAGGGCGTGCTGCAGATTGAGTTGGAGGATGTGTCCATGCACCACACTTACCAGGAATAAATAATGCTGGAATTGCACATCATCTGCGTTGAGAAAACAGCATTCCCGGAATGCTTTCCTTGGCCACTGGGAGATTGGTGCTGATTCCAGTAGATTGCTGGTCATTCTGGGAAGGACAGTCACTCAAGATGTGGATGAATGCAAGTGGCAAACATGCTCTTGGTTCTTTTTGGTGAGGGCTAGAGGGCACGATACAACAGGGACGATGTTTCAGAGAACCAAGGGGGGTCTTTTAATCAGTGTGGCCTGCACACAGCTGCCTCAATAGCCACCCCACTTCTGGGGGCAACAGGCCCGGCTCCATCCCACTGCACCCCCTCCCAGAGCAAAGGTCACTCCATTCAGGGGCTGTAGTGATTTGTGATCATTGTCCCTTTGAAGGCAACACAGCAGAATAAAGGTCAGCTGCCTTGGGGGACCAATTGGGACTGGGTAATCAGCCCAGGGGGTAGAGGCTCTCTTAGACAAGAGACAGGTAAGGACTTAGTTGCAGCCATGTGGCTGTTGAACAATTTCAGAGAATCCCTATAGTGCACAAGGAGGCCATTCGGCCCATCGAGTCTGCACCTACCCTCTGAAGGGGCACCCTACCTCGGTCCACTACCCTACCTTATCCCCGTACCTCTACCTAACCTACACATCCCTGGACACTAAGGGGCAATTTAGCATGGCCAATCCACTTAAGCTGCACATCTTTGGACTGCGGGATGAAACTGGAGCACCCAGAGGAAACCCATGCAGACATGGGAAGAATGTGCAGACTCCGCACAGTCACCCAAGCAGGAATTGAAATTGGGTCCCTGGCGCTGTGAGGTAGCAGCGTTAACCCCTGTGCCACCCATTCTTTTTTTAAAATAAATTTAGAGTACCCAATTATTTTGTTTTCTAATTAGAGGGCAATTCAGCATGGCCAATCCACCTAACCTGCACATCTTTGGGTTTTGGGGGTGAAACCCACGCAGACACGGGGAGAATGTGCAAACTCCACACGGACAGCGACCAAGGCCGGGATTCAAACCCAGGTCCTCAGCGAAGTAGTCCCAGTGCTAACCACTGTGCCACTCATTCTTATTCATTCTTGTACAAGAAATCCTTTTTGAGGGCAGCACGGTGGCACAGTGGTTAGCATTGCTGCCTCACAGCGCTAAGGTTCCAGGTTCAATCCCGGCCCTGGGTCACTGTCCGTTGGGAGTTTGCACATTCTCCCCGTGTTTGCATGGGTTTCGCCCCCACAACCCAAAGATGTGCAGTGTAGGTGGATTGGTCAAGCTAAATTGCCCCTTAATTGGAGAAGAAATGAATTGGGTACTCTAAATTTATTTTAAATTTGTTTTCTGTAATGGAGTTGCTGAAAATGCATCAGTGCATCTGACGACGAGGATAAAATTATCACGACACTGCCTCTGTCTCGGCACCTGTGTGTATCCTGTTTTAAAGGAAGTATGAAAATAAAGTACTCACCTGAATGCCTCTGTGGGCAAAAGGCCCATTTGAGATATTGGCAGACCCTGAGTAATGTAGAATCAGAAAAGATGGACAGTTACAAGATGCTTGGTGCATGAAAGAAACTGAAAGATACACGTCGAAAAAAAAGCAATACTGTAAAATTGGCCGGCAGAGTCAAAGGTTTGAAGGGGCAACGTGCAGAGTAAAGAAACAAATGGGAAGATGCTTCAGAAATCAGAAGCACAAATGGGTCTTGGGAGTCCTTGTTGATGATTCTCTGAAGGTTAACGTGCTAGAAGAGCGGTAGCTTCAAATATAAAGAGAAGGAATTTGGATAAAAGGCAAAGAACCATTGTCGTTAACAAAGTTCCAAAGCTTAAAAAAACACAGCTGGCACTAGGAAGCAGTGCTGCAGCTTTAAGAGTAAAAGAAGAAACAGCCCGAGACACTGTGTACCTGCATTGATACATTTGCTGCAAAATACACCTGCAAAGGGAAGCTGTATCCGAGCAACTACAGCCTGTGTGGGTGAGAATCACAGTGGCTAGCACTGCTGCCTCACAGCACCAGGGACCCGGGTTCAACTCCGGCCTCGGGTGACTGTGTGGAGTTTGCACTTCCTCCCAGTGTCTGCGTGGGTTTCCTCTGGGTGTTCTGGTTTCCTCCCACAGTCCAAAAATGTGCAGGGGTTAGGTGGATTGGCCGTGCTAAATTGGCCCTCATTGTCCAAAGGTTGGGTGGGGTTACAAGGATTGGGCCTAGGTAGGATGGTGATACGAAGGGTGGGTCAACATTTGATGGGCTCAATGGCGGCCCTATATACCAGGCACGATCTATCGGTTGCATCACTTGAACAAGGGTATGGCGCGGCCGGTGGATGTCGGGTGAAGTGTCCCACGGGCTTCCCGACAGCCAGTACGCCTTGCGCGATCTACCGGCTTCAGAGAGCTCACCCGGGATTATTCGGCCTCCTGGGATCTACCAGCCTCCCTGCGGAGGTTGCAGCTGGGCACCTTTCAGTACTAGTGCACACAATGATGGATCAGGTGGAGAGGCACCCGGGGTGTCTCCCGGGCCACCGGAGCCCCCTGGGTGGTCAGGGAGAATGCAACGTGGCTCCCCCGGGCCTTTCCCCTGGAATACGGCGCCTTTGGCACTGCCAAGGTGCCCAGATGGCATTGCAAAGCTCGCAGGAGCACTGCCAGGTTGCCAGGGCCAAAGGTCAGGGCCTGAGAGGGGCCCATGAAAGGAGTATGAAGGGTGTTGGGGGGATGCTGAGCAGGTAAGTAGGGGCCTTTGGGATTAAGGGGGGGGTGTCCTGTAAGGGGTGGAGGAGCCTGTAGAGAGTGGCCCTCAGGGACCCCATAGAGGGGTGTCCTCACTTGGAGGGGGTTGTTGGGTAATACCCATGTCTGTGGGGGTGACATTGCCTGTGGATGGAGGGTGTGAGGGACCCTCGAGCTCACTTAGAGATCGGGCCACCCTGCTGAAATGACGGCCTGATCTCTGAGGAGCCGGTCTGGCCAGTGGGTTAAGCCTCCCAGTGATGAAATTAATTCTAAGTGTGGGCTAAGCCGGTGATAAACTCCCCAGGGCCCAAGTAAGTGACTATGTGTGGTTAGATACTGGTGGGGAACTTGCCGATAGCGGCGGGAGAAACTCTCAACAAAATCCGCCACAATGACACTTAGAAACTTTTCCGTTAGATCTTAAAGTGGCAATTCACTGAAAGCGGCAAACACAGGGAGGAACAAACAGCCATGAACAGGAAAATTAGAGAATACTTCAAAGAAGAGGCAAAGAAATAAGTCAAAGAGGAGGCATTAGAAGACCTCAGAAAGAGGGCAATGAGTGAATTGCAGAATAGGAACAAGTCAACACTTCATCGAAGACAGACCTGACCAACAGTGAAGCCTGAAGTTTGGCTGAACTTAAGACAAGTAGAACTGAAGGTTCAATTTGTGAACTGTATATGTCCAGGAAGAACATGATGGATTCCCCTCAGAACAAATGCTGAAATTAAAGAATTTGAAAAAAAATAGAAACTGTTGAGCATAAAGAAGATTCAGCAAAAGAATTAAAGCTCCAGAGATGATATTAAAACACCAAGATAAAATGACTGGCTTTCAAACTTGGGAAAAACAGTTGCAAAAATTTACACAGTGATGTGAAGACGAAGGATAAATTAACGAGCCAACGGAGAATACGCTGAACTCCATGAAAGGCAACTAGAAAATAAGAACAAGTCCTGTGAAGAATTGAATCGGGAGAATAAGAACTTGAAGTAGGGAAGCTTGGCCCTCTCTTAGGCGAGAGACATGTTGGGACCTAGGTGCAGCCTGGGCCTGCTGAGCAATTCTTATTAATAAATCCTTCTTGTTCTCACTAATGGAGTCTCTGAAAGTGCATCATTACAGGGGGCTTTCCAACAAGGCAGGTCAGGTGAGACGGAAAATCCCAGCCATAATAGTGGTGACAAGATGTTTAGCAAATTTGATTATATCAGCAGTAGATGAAATTAGAACATAGAACAGTACAGCACAGAACAGGCCCTTCGGCCCTCAATGTTGTGCCGAGCAATGATCACCCTACTCAAACCCATGTATCTACCCTATACCCGTAACCCAACAACCCCCCCCCCCCCCCCCCCCCCAACCTTACTTTTTTTAGGACACTACGGGCAATTTAGCATGGCCAATCCACCTAACCCGCACATCTTTGGACTGTGGGAGGAAACCGGAGCACCCGGAGGAAACCCACGCATACACGGGGAGGACGTGCAGACTCCGCACAGACAGTGACCCAGCCGGGAACCGAACCTGGGATCCTGGAGCTGTGAAGCATTTATGCTAACCACCATGCTACCCTGCTGCCCCAAATTGAACAGTAATAAAGTCAAATCAATCCCAGGAAAGCCCAAGAAAACATTAATAGGTTTTTTTCAATATAGTGCACAGTATCACTATGCGTTGACTAGCTCAGAGGTAAGAGGCAGGTCTTTCAAATGACGCATGATGACGATAATTCTGAGGCAGAGGATGAAGATGATGAATTTGAACAAGTTATATTGGTTACAACAAGTTTTAATCCCACGATAATAGTAGCAGATCTTTAATTGTGCTTTGTACATGTAACGTGCAACAGTGCAAGATAAAATAGGACTGAGTCAGCACGGCTTCGTCAAGGGGAGGTCATGTCTGACAAATTTGTTAGAGTTCTTTGAGGTAGTAACAAGGAAGTTAGACGAAGTTAGAGGTTAGAGAACCGTCCAAAGGTGGACGTGATTTATTCAGATTTCCAGAAGGCCTTTGACAAGGTGCCGCATAGGAGACTGTTAAAAGAGAATATTAAAATCGGGGCTGGTTTAGCAGTGGCCAAAACATCTGTCTTGTAATGCAGAACAAGGCCAGCAGCGCGAGTTCAATTCCTGTACCGGCCTCCTAAAACAGGCGCCGGAATGTGGTGACTAGGGGCTTTTCACAGTAACTTCATTGAAGTCTACTTGTGACAATAAGCAATTATTATTATTAAATAATTTAAGACCCCATGGTGTTCAGGGTACGATACTGGCATGGATATAGGATTGGCTGACCTGCAGAAGGCAGAGAGTGGGGATAAAGGGGTCTTTTTCAGGATGGCAGCCAGTGACTAGTGGTGTGCCTCAGGGGTCTGTGCTGGGACCACAACTTTTCACAATATACATTAATGATCTGGAAGAAGGAACTGAAGGTACTGTTGCTAAGTTTGTAAATGATACAAAGATCTGTAGAGGGGCAGGTAGTACTGAGGAAGCAGGCGGGCTGCAAAGGAAAGGCTAGGAGAGTGGGCAATGAAGTGGCAGATGGAATACAATGTGGAAAAGAGTGAGGTTATGCACTTTGGAAGGAGAAATGGAGGCATAGACTATTTTCTAAATGGGAATATGCTGAGGAAATTCTTTCTTCTTCAGAAGCACAAAGGGTGACACAATCTGAGACTAAAGGGACGATCCTTTAGAACAGAGATGAGGAGGAATTTCTTCAGCCAGAGGGTAGTGAATCTGTGGAACTCTTTGCCGCAGAAGGCTGTGGAGGCCAAATCACTGAGTGTCTTTAAAACAGAGATAGATAGCTTTTTGATCAATAAGGAGATCAGGGGTTATGGGTAGAAGGCAAGAGAATGGGGATGAGAAAAGTATCAGCCATAATTGAATGGTGGAGCAGACTCGATGCGCCGAGTGGCCTAATTCTACTCCTATGTATTACGGTCTTATATGTCATGTTAATTGGTTACTGTTATCCTGATTCACTAAGTAATGAGGACAGGATGACAATACCTTGAGTTGACTAACAAGAGTTGTGATTCCATGTAAAATAGCTTGTGTTTTTCGTGATGTTACATACCTACCAACGATGAGCAATTGTTGAAAACTCCGATTTGACATGGTTCCTTATGAAAAGATTTGTGCAACTTGCGTGACTACAATTATGTGACTCAGCTTGACTTCCTATTGTAGTAGCTCTAACACTGTGTAATAAAACTCACAGCTTCTCATGAACTTGCTGGAAAGAGGGCAAGAAGATAGAAAGCAATTCAGAATTTTTTTTCAAAAGGTCAATTTTTAAATATGTGGGAGGTCGAATGGCTGTGTGACTGAAGAACTGCTGTTGAACTGTGAACATGTAAACAGCAATTAAAACTCTATGTATTACAAACAGCCAACAGGAATAACAGTAAACAGTCAATAAGGGCAATCTCTCCCCACCAACAATGAAATACATTTTGAGTTACAAAAATGATTATATTTTGGAATGCAAAGCATTAGTAATTGAGAATAATGAAATATTAAATAAGGCAGTCCTTCATGCATCTTGTGTGGCTACTGTTTAGCTACTGAAGCTGCCTTCTCAAACTGGTCCATAATTGGTCTGTGCCTTTAGCACCTCATCCATTCTTAATATGTAAGGTGAAACAGTGAATGTCAACAGGCTCTCTAACTGTGAAGGTTATCATAGCTGGGTAGTTTCAGTAAGAACCCAGCCTCAGTGTTTAGTCCTTAGTTCCTACCATTGTCTCGGCTGTGATCAGCCTGGAACACTTAAAAACCCAAGGAGTCTTTCTGGCCTGTATAGTACCTCTATCAATATCCTGGGGGTTAGCATTGATCAGGAACGAACTGCATCAGCTATATAAATACTGTGGCTACAACAACAGGGGCTGGGAATTCTGTAGAAAGTAACTCACCTCCTGACTCGCCAAAGCCTGCCCACCAACTACAAAGCACAAGTCAGGAGTGTGATGAAATACTCCCAACTTTCCTGCTTGAGTGCAGTTCCAACAACACACCATCCAGGACAGGGGTGGGCAAACTTTTCCGTGCAAGGGCCACATTCAGAAATTCACAATTTTAAAGGGCCGCATAGTATATTAAGTAAAATAATTACTTTACCCGGTTATGATTCTGGGCGCCTCATATAGAACATAGAACAGTACAGCACAGAACAGGCCCTTCGGCCCTCGACGTTGTGCTGAACAATGATCACCCTACTCAAGTCAACGTATCCACCCTATACCAGTAAGTAACCCAACAGCCCCCCCATTAACCTTAAAAAAAAAATTTTTTTTTAATTAAAAAAAAATAAAAAATTTTTTTTTTTTTTTAATGACTTGGTGGGCCGCATAAAGACCTTTGGCGGGCCGCATGCGGCCCGCGGGCCGTAGTTTGCCCACCCCTGATCCAGGACAAAGCGACCCACTTGATTAGCACCCTATCTACCACCTCCAACATCCACTCTTTCCACCACAGTAGCAGTCGTGTGTACCCTCTACAAGATGCACTGCTGCAATTCACCAAGTTTCCTTCGACAGCACCTTTCAAATCCATGACCTCTACCACCTAGAAGGACAGGGAGAGCTGGTACATGGGAACACCACCACCTGGAAGTTCCCTTCCAAGCTATTCACCATCCTGACTTGGAAATATTTTGCTGTTCGTTCACTGTCACTGGATCAAAGTCCTGGAGTTCCTCCTTAACAGCACTGTTGATGTACCTACACTACAGGGGCTGCAGTGGTTCAAGAAAGCAGCCCACCACCAATAGAAATGCTGGTCTTGCCAGCCACGCCAACATACCATGAAAAAATAAAACAAAACAAAAGATTCTGGTGAAATATTATGATGTGTCACAAAACTACACCCATGTGATACAAGCAGACAGTAGTGTCCTTCCATTATTGATCATCTTTGATCCAATGATGCATTAGTTTATGAGGAACTGTGAGTATTATTGCACAATATGAGAGGTACTGCAATAGGAAGTCAAGCTGAGACACACAACTGGAGCCATGCAAGATATTGTAAGAGTCCTTCCTGTTTATTTCCTTTGTTCCCATTTGTTTTATTTTATTACTTTGGTCCATGCATCAAAAAAGAGATGTGCCTTTAAGTAGGAAGCAGAAGCCTCAATTTTTAAAACAGCCTGCTTGCTAAAATACTCTGGCTTTTTGTTTGGGAGAAGGAGAAGCCGGACCCTTCGGCACCAAGTAGATGGGAGAAACTGGTTTTGGAGGTAATCAGTTTGATTGATTAATTGGCAACTAATGGGTTGGCCAGGGACAGAATTTTGCCTAACAACAGTCAGTGATTGGTTCCTGCTAGGTGATGTTTCTGAGAAAACCTTCCAGAATGACCACATCTCATAAGTAAAGGGAGTTGTTTTCTCTCTCTGTTGCCTGCTGTCTCTAGGAGGAAGCTGAAGATCTTTTTAAGTGTATCAAAACCAGCAGCTTGTAATAATAACAATCTTTATTATTGTCACAAGTAGGCTTACATTAACACTGCAATGAAGTTACTGTGAAAATACCCTGGTCGTCACACTCTGGCACCTGTTCGGGTACATTGAGGGAGAATTCAGAATGTTCAATTCAGGACTTGTGGGAGGAAACCAGAGCACCTGGAGGAAACCCACATAGACACGGGGAAAATATATTCTCTTTCCCTTTCCATCACCCGTTCCCCAAACGTTGTTTTTCTGTGTGTGTATGTAAAGAGTGGGGCGAGTTAGAAAGGGACGAGTAGTTGGGGAATGGGTAGTAGATAACCAGCTACATTTTCTATCTGTTCAATTAAATTTACTGGGCATGATTTAATGGAAATAAAACAGATTCCCATTTTGGGTGCATTTAGTAGGATGTTTCCCGGCGCTGCAACCCTGCTATTAAACCGGACTCTGCTTCGTTTTTGGGCCTTGACGAGGGACACCTCCCTGAGGCTGCACTTAGGCTCATTTCCTGCACTAAAGAGCTCAGCTCATTAGGGTGCCAGGCTGGCAGTGCCACAGTGCCCGCCTGGAGCGCCAGGGTACCACCCTGCCCAGAACCTGACTCTCTGGCAGTCCTCAATCGCCTGAGTGATTGAGGACAATCCCCCTCCCCCCCGCCCCCCAAGTGCTAGTACGGACTGGTCCACATTTATGGAAACGAGTGCTAAAAGGTGCCCACTCAGGGTCTCAGAGGCGAGACCTCTGGGGCCCACGCCTTGGGTAACTCTGATACAAACATATTTAAGTGCGATTAATTGCACACTCACTTAAATATGCAAATCTAAATCCCCCCCATTAACTGGTGCAAAAGGTAAAGTTGCATGGGATTCGGGGTGCTAGCTAAGAACTGGCTTGGCAACAGTAGGGCTAAGTAGTTGGCTTTTAAAGCAGACCCAGGCAGGCCAGCAGCGCGGGTTCATTTCCCGTAACAGCCTCCCCGAACAGGCGCCGGAATGTGGCGACTAGGGGCTTTTCACAGTAACTTCATTTGAAGCCTACTTGTGACAATAAGCGATTTTAATTTCATTTCATTGACTTCTTTGCAGTGGGGAAATCGATACTTCCAGTAATTATAGAGGCAGTATACTCCGCAATCGTCATCTCTGACTACGCTCCACCCAAGATAAAAGCAAATTACTGCGGAATCTGGAATCTGAAACCAAAAGAGAAAATGCTGGAAAATCTCAGCAGGTCTGGCAGCATCTGCAGAGCTAATGTTTCGAATTCAGATGACTCTTTGTCAAACTTTGACAAAAGGTCATCTGGACTCGAAACGTTGGCTCTTTTCTCTCCCTGCAGATGCTGCCAGACCTGCTGAGATTTTCCAGCATTTTCTCTTTTGGTTATGCTTCACACTATGTGGATGTGAGGTTAGAGACAAGCCGTGCCCAGCGCCCCACATGGAGGCTGGACACGGACCTCCTGGCCGTCAAGGCCTTCTGCCAGGAAACATCGCAGGATATAGGCGACTACGTAAGTAACAATCGGAATGGGGAGGTCTCATCTGCCATGTTCTGGGAGGCACTGAAGGCTGTAATCAGAGGGAAAATTATAGCCTACAAGGCAAGTAGAGACAGGGAAGGGAGGGCGGCCAGGCAACAGCTGAACAACTCCATTCTGGAGGGCGACAGAAAGTATTCCGAGGCCCCGACCGTAGAGCTGCTGGCGGAGAGGAAAAAGCTGCAAATGGACTTTAACCTGCTATTCACCAGACACGGGAGACCTTCTATGAACACGGGGATAAGGCTGGTTGCCTTCTGGCTCACCAGCTGAGAAAGTAGGCAGCCACAAGAAAAATAATGCAGGTAAAGGATGGCAGAGGTAGCCTGGTAGCAGAACAAAAAGAACTGAAAAATCCAGCTGAGGGGGAGGACAGACAGGGGGGAGCTGGAAACACCAATAACTCTGGGAGAAAGCATGGAGAGCATCAGCTCCATGCAGGCGGGGAAGGCACCGGGACCCGATGGGTCTATAAACAATACATAGCGGCCCTGGCCCCACATCTAAGGGATATGTTTGCAGACTCGCTGGCAAGGGGCATTTTGCCTACTACACTAGTGCAGAACACAATTTCATTGACATCCAAAAAAGACAAAGACCCAATGGAATGTGGATCATACAGACCCATCTCGCTGCTAAATGTGGACGCGAAAATACTTGTAAAGGTCTTGGCTAAAAGGCTGGAGAGCTGTGTACCAGAAGCTGTCGCGGAGCACCAAACGGGCTTTGTCAAGGGTTGGCCGCTCACTGCAAACATTTGGCAGCTGTTGAATGTAACAATGACCCTCCCGTCCCCCCCAGGGAGAGAACACCAGAGGTGATCATCTCCCTGGACGCAGAAAAGGCCTTCGACAGAGTCGAATGGAAATACCTCATCGAGGTACTGGAACGGTTCCGGCTTGGAGCAGGGTTCGCCGCCTGGGTGAGACTCCTGTACAACGCTCCCAAGGCGAGCGTTCGAACCAACACCACCAGCTCTGAATACGGGGAGAATGTGCAGACTCCGCAAAGACATTGACCCAAGCTGGGAATTGAACTTGGGACCCTAGCGCTGTGAAGTCATAGTGCTAACCAGTGTGCTACCGTGCTTCCCATCAGTGGTCAGTCTATAGAATAGACTCCCGAGGGAGATGGTGGAAGCACCTAATATTCATTCATTCAAATGCAAATTAAATTTCTTTCAGAAAAATAGCATTTTGGGATAGAGCACATGAGTACTTTGAGACTTGACACATGACAACATGATATAACATGCTTGGGTGGAAAAGGATGATTGTGGATCTATGGTTCTCAAACTTTGAACCACTCAAGTTGTCTTTGCATTGTTCCTGTCTGTTGTAGGCTCATTGACAGAGATTGATTTCTCCCATTACTCAATGACTCCACTACTGTTGTATCCAAGAGGCTATCAGGATGGTGCAAAGTGAACCAGATGGACCTTGGATTTCTTTTTAATCCACAGTAGGTACAAAGCAGGCAATGTTGAATTTTCAGCAATAACAACTTGCATTTATATATAACCTTTAACAGAGTAAAATATCCAAATGTGTTTCGCTGGAGAGTAATTGGGCAAAGATATTGGCACAGAAACAAAGAAGGCGTCATTTATAAAGATGAGCAATGGCCTGGTCCTTAAAGCGGGGTTGTGGGGAAGGTCAGTCTGAAAGGAAGGAATAGGCATGGCGAGGCAGAGAGGTTTCATGAGGGAATTCCAGGACACAAAAAACCATTACTCTGTGCCCATTTAGAATCACCATTCCTCCAGGGTTATCCTGGGATGTTCAAGGATTAAAAAATCACCCCCTTGGACATTGCTGAGGGCAACCAGGGAGATAAACTACTGGGGCATTAACAATAATATTCACGTTCTTTTAGCCTTTGTTGGTTGTAAAATACTGGGAATGGGGATGAAAGGTTGGTGTGATCGGGTTGAGGCAGAAGGCCACATGATGTAGGGCTATTTTTGAGAGTGGTTAGTGATCCTAACCTTTTAATGAAGAAGAATGTAACAGCACAAAGGCAAAACTGGCAATTTTCCCATGCATGTACGCTCAATGAAATGAGTAGTTCGACTACTGGTTGGAGAAATTTGCAGGTTGGACTATTTCCCTGCTTAGGATCGAAGTAGTTGGTACATTGTTTCCCCACATGCCACCAGGTTAAAGCTGTTTCCCCACACGCCACCAGGTTAAAGCTGTATCCCCACACGCCACCAGGTTAAAGCTGTTTCCCCACACGCCACCAGGTTAAAGCTGTATCCCCACACGCCACCAGGTTAAAGCTGTATCCCCACACGCCACCAGGTTAAAGCTGTTTCCCCACACGCCACCAGGTTAAAGCTGTATCCCCACACGCCACCAGGTTAAAGCTGTTTCCCCACACGCCACCAGGTTAAAGCTGTATCCCCACACGCCACCAGGTTAAAGCTGTATCCCCACACGCCACCAGGTTAAAGCTGTTTCCCCACACGCCACTAGGTTAAAGCTGTTTCCCCACACGCCACCAGGTTAAAGCTGTTTCCCCACACGCCACCAGGTTAAAGCTGTTTCCCCACACGCCACCAGGTTAAAGCTGTATCCCCACACGCCACCAGGTTAAAGCTGTTTCCCCACACGCCACCAGGTTAAAGCTGTTTCCCCACACGCCACCAGGTTAAAGCTGTATCCCCACACGCCACCAGGTTAAAGCTGTTTCCCCACACGCCACCACGTTAAAGCTGTTTCCCCACATGCTGTTATGTTTCTTAAAAGAATGCTAGAAGTCGTTCAGCAGTTGAAGGATGGTTTATTGTGCTCCACAATAAATTACTTCGTTAGCTTTTACTTACAGAATGGCACTTGTAAAGATACTGCTTTTCAATGCTCTGCAACTAGGCCTAACCACTTGCAGCCCTGAGCTCAACTTCCATCCTGTCCTGCTCCCCTGTCTCTCCAGCCAAAGTGAGCAAGGGCGGGCCTTCGGCGTCACTCTTACATGTCCCCGTGCTGCCCCCTGGTGGTACTTCCACTTCCCATCAGCCCCTTCTGTACACACTCAGGTGAGGATCACTACATCCCCCTTTTTCACTTTTTTTTTTAGTTGCAGAGCTGTAACTAAACACAAATTCAAACACAGTTAGGTTTATATACAAAGACAAGGCAGAGCAATGATATTGTCAGTCCATGTTCATAAGTTCAGACGGTTGGGTGCATGTCTGATCCGGGTAGACCTCCTGAGTGGGCATGGAGATCCAGAGTCTTTTACGTCCATTTGGACACCTGCTGCTGGAGTTCCAGGATGTTGCATGACAGCGTCCTGCAGATCTAGTGTTGGAAATACCTGTCGACGAGGTGTAACTTTTAGAAGGTCTCGGCGATTTCGTCGAAACAGTGTTCCATCGTCAGACTGCACAACGTAGGATCGTGGCGATATTTGGCGGAGAACTGTCACCATTTTGACCAGCCCCCAGCCGGGTGTCGCAACCTCACCGTATCGTTGATTGCCAACGGATGCAGTACTTTTGCCTGCTGGTCATAGTGCTGCTTTTGCACTTGACGTTGGTGACGCATCTTATCCAGGACAGGCGAGTGATCGGGATTGGTGAATTGTAGTGCCGGTAATGTTGTCCGCACATCTCTGTTGAAGAGCATTTGAGCCGGTGATAGTCCAGAGCTCAAACGTGATGAACGGTATGACAAGAGGGCCAAGTGTATGTCGGACTTTGAGTCCGCAGCCTTGCTGATTAGTTGTTTGATAATGTGGACACCTTTCTCCACCCTGCCATTCGATTGCGGAAAGTGTGGACTCGACGTCACATGCTTGAAGTTGTAGTGCTTGGCGAAGTCCATCCACTCCCAGCTGGCAAAGCAAGGACCATTGTCGGACATGACCGTCCGTGGGATGCCATGCCTGGAGAAGGTTTCTTTGCAGGCCTTGATGACTGATGCCGCTGTGAGATCCAGGAGTTTCAGTACTTCCGGAAAGTTGGAGTAGTAGTCGATGAGCAGAACATAGTTGCGGCCCATGGCGTGGTACAAGTCAATGCCAACTTTGTCCCACGGTGACGTGGCCATCTCATGCTGCTGCAGTGGCTCCTTGCATTGTGCCGGTCGATGTCTTTAACACGTGTCACAGGTGAGCACCATGTTCGTTATGTCCTCGTTTATCCCTGGCCAGTAAACGGATTGTCGTGCTCTCCTTTTGCACTTTTCGGCACCAAGGTGCCCCTCGTGAATCCTGCGGAGCATGTCCGCCCGGAGCGCAAGGGGGATGACGATTCTGTCATTCCGCAGTATGATGCCATGCACCATGGACAGTTCAGTCCTGACGTTTTGGAACTGTGGGCACCGCCAATTTGACCAGCCATGCTGAAGGTTGTGTATGACTTGAAGGAGGGTGGCGTCCTCCTGTGTTGCCTGACGAATTTGCTGCAGCCTCTCATCCGTTGCCGGGAGTGTCTCCTTGCACCACTGTGCATGAGCTTCCACATCATTGATGGAAGCCATGGCTCGTGATAATGTGTCAGCTATTACAAGGTCCTTGCCAGGGGTGTAGACCAGCGTGAAGTCGTACCTCCGCAACTTCATCATCATGCGTTGTAGGCGCGGTGCCATATCATTTAGGTCTTTGTCGATGATGTTTACCAGCGGCCTATGATCAGTTTCCACGAGAAACATGGGGAGACCGTACACATTGTGGTGGAATTTGGTCACGCCTGTGATCAGCCCTAGGCACTCCTTCTCTATCTGTGCGTGCCTGCACTCTGTGGCGGTCATCGCTCGTGAAGCGTAAGCCACTGGGACCCAGTCCGACTGGTCATTCTGTTGCAGTAGCACAGCACCAATTCCATGTTGACTGGCTTCGGTGGAGATCTTTGTAAGTTTTGCCGGGTCAAAAAATGCCAGCGTTGGAGCTGCCATCAATGGGTGTCTCAGATTATCCCATTCATCTTGGTGATGTTGGGTCCAGGCAAACTCCGTGTCCTTCCTTATCGCTTTCCTTAACGCCGTCGTCTGTGCTGCTAGGTTCGGTATGAATTTGCCAAGGAAGTTGATGAATCCCAGGAATCTTAGCACCGCTTTCTTGTCATGTGGTCTCTGCATGCTCTGAATTGCGGCGATCTTCTCAGCGTCCAGCTTCACTCCGTGCTCTGATATTGTGTCACCCAGGAAGGTCAGAGAGGACCGTGCAAAGGTGCACTTGGCCCGGTTGAGCTTCAGTCCAAAGTGGTGGATCCTTTGGAAGACTTGCTTCAACCTCGCAATGTGGTCTTCCTCTGTCGTTGACCATATTATGATGTCATCCACATAGACACGGACGCCTTCAATGCCTTCTATCATCTGCTCCATTATTCTGTGAAATATTTTGGATGCAGATATAATGCCAAAGGGCATCGGATTATAACAGTACTTTCCAAACGGCGTGTTGAAGGTGCACAGCAGGCGGCTGGACTCATCGAGCTGCATTTGCCAGAAGCCCTGTGAGGCATCAAGCTCGGTGAAGATGCGAGCTTGTGCCATTTCGCTCGTTATCTCCTCTCGCCTGGGGATAGGGTAGTGTTCCCTGTGAATGTTTTTGTTCACTGGACGGCTTCTTAACACACACCAGCGAGCTGACCCAGTCAGTCGGCTGTGTGACTCGTGAGATAATGCCTTGAGATTGGAGACGTTGAAGTTCAGCTTTTAGCTTGCCCCGCAATGGAGCCGGCACCCTCTGTGGGGCATGAACGACCGGTATGGCATCCTTTTTGAGCAGGATTTTGTATTTGTAGGGTAGTGTACCCATGCCAGAGAAGACGTCGGGGTACTCGCTGAGTAGCAGCTGTATGTCATCGGCAATGCGTGATGAGTCAGCCGCGTGCATGAAGATCCTTTGAATTAGCTGCAAATCCTTGCAGGCTTGAGCACCTAGCAGTGAGGATCTTTTGTCATCTACAATTTCAAATCGTAGTCCTGTTGTGACTGTCTTGTTGGCAACTTGTAGGTGGCAGGATCCCTTTGAGGTGATCTGGTTTCCGTTGTAGTCAGTGAGCTTGCATGCTGCAGGTAACATCTCGTGCGTCCCTGGGACAGATGCGAGATCTTTGCTCGTCATCAAGTTTGCGGACGCTCCCGTGTCCAGCTTGAACGTGATGGGGAAGTCATTGACTTGCACCGTAGCACTCCATTCGCTTGTGGAGTCGATGGCATGCACGTGTCGAGGCTTTGTTGTCAGCTCCTGTGGTTCCGCTGTGGCGTTTATGATTCCAATGCCGTACGTGTTCTCCCAGGAGTGGAATTCTTCGTGGTCGGAGAAATTGTCTCCGGGTGGCGGAGTGTCCATTACATCAACTGTGCATACTTTAAAGTCTCCATGCCTTTGCATTGTGGAGTAATATTTGGATGTGGACTGACATTAGGAGGCAAAATGGTTCATTTTGGAGCATTTTCTGCACCTTTTTCCTTGTGCAGGACATTGCCCTTTTAAATGGGCGGAGCCACAGTGATGACACGTCATGACGTCATGCGTATGTTGCGTTCGCGCATGCGCAGTGCGACTTTCAGTCCGGGGCCGATATTGCGAGAAGTGCGCATGCGCGTACCGAGTACTTCCGGGGTCGCGTCTTTCGGGATGGCGCGCATGCGCAGACGGGCCGGCGACCGGAAGAGAGGGCCCGTGAGGAGAGGTCACCATTTTCACATCTGCCTCGTGGTGAGTTTTTTCCAAGGTCTGTGTGTCAAACAGCTCCAGTAACTGCTGCTTTTTCTGCTCCTGTAGTAAGCATTTATCTATGGTGGTTTTCAGTGTTAAGTCATTTTGCAGCATTAATGATTCTTTTAGATTTCCGTCGGCAAGACCATAGATTAATTGATCTCTGATGATTGAGTCTGTTAAAGCAGCGTAGTTGAAACCTTGTGCTAGCAAGCGCAGATCTGTTACAAAGTGGGAGATAGTCGCCCCGTTTTTTTGGAATCTGTTACGCAGGTTGAATCTTTCAACGATTTCATTGGATTGTGATTTACAGTGGTCATCAAATTTTGCCACTATCACTCAATACTTGGTTTTATCTTCAGTATCAGCATACGTAAAAGAGTTATAGATGTCTATCGCCTGCTGGCCTGCCGTTGAGAGTAAAAGTCCAATTTTTCTGTCACCGGTGGCTGCATTTAAGTCCAGAGCTGACATGAATAGCTGAAACTGCTGTTTAAACATTTTCCAGTTGCTATTTAAATTACCTGTAGTTCTCATCATCCCTGGATGTAGCGTGTGATCCATTGCTTCAGAAGGTCGTCTGGAGTCGAGAGGCTGCGAAGTCTTCCACAGTCGGGCGGCCGGCCTGTTGCTTTTGCTGGTTGCGTTGGTTCTTTCTGTTCAAAGAAGCCACTCCTGTACCATGTTATGTTTCTTAAAAGAATGCTAGAAGTCGTTCAGCAGTTGAAGGATGGTTTATTGTGCTCCACAATAAATTACTTCGTTAGTTTTTACTTACAGAATGGCACTTGTAAAGATACTGCTTTTCTATGCTCTGCAACTAGGCCTAACCGCTTGCAGCCCTGAGCTCAACTTCAGTCCTGTCCTGTTCCCCTGTCTCTCCAGCCAAAGTGAGCGAGGGCGGGCCTTCGGCGTCACTCTTATATGTCCCCGTGCTGCCCCCCGGTGGTACTTCCATTTCCCATCAGCCCCTTCTGTACACACTCAGGCGAGTATCACCACACATGCCACCAGGTTAAAGCTGTTTCCCCACACGCCACCAGGTTAAAGCTGTTTCCCCACACGCCACCACGTTAAAGCTGTTTCCCCACACGCCACCAGGTTAAAGCTGTTTCCCCACACGCCACCAGGTTAAAGCTGTTTCCCCACACGCCACCAGGTTAAAGCTGTTTCCCCACACGCCACCAGGTTAAAGCTGTATCCCCACACGCCACCAGGTTAAAGCTGTATCCCCACACGCCACCAGGTTAAAGCTGTTTCCCCACACGCCACCAGGTTAAAGCTGTATCCCCACACGCCACCAGGTTAAAGCTGTATCCCCACACGCCACCAGGTTAAAGCTGTTTCCCCACACGCCACCAGGTTAAAGCTGTATCCCCACACGCCACCAGGTTAAAGCTGTATCCCCACACGCCACCAGGTTAAAGCTGTATCCCCACACGCCACCAGGTTAAAGCTGTATCCCCACACGCCACCAGGCTAAAGCTGTATCCCCACACGCCACCAGGTTAAAGCTGTTTCCCCACACGCCACCAGGTTAAAGCTGTTTCCCCACACGCCACCAGGTTAAAGCAACCATTAAGTGCTGAGTGTATTGATTGGATGCTAACTGAAGCCTGCTCTGATGGAGATTTCTAGCTTGGACTCATTCATCACCCACTGAATCTCGGCTTTGTTCCCTGTTTTTTTCAAATTTTGTTATTGTTGAACGCAGACAGCTGGACTTTCCCGTGGGAAATCTGCCTGCAATTCCACACAGTTTATCGGCATCGTCTAGTTTGTACTGGATGAGGCAGACACCTTTCAATCCAATTTTTCATTCACCAGGGATGTCTGTAGTTAATGGCTTGGGTAATCTGTTTAGCAGAGTCGGGAAGCATACAAAACAAGATTCTTGGAAGGGTAAAGAGCACGCAATGACCATCTCAGGCCCCGTAATTTTCCAGTTATAATTTATAAATGGCCACAGTGCGTCTCTCCCTCATTGCTGATCTTTCATTTGATGATGCCTCCCAGACGATATTCATTCTGAGGTAACTGGCAAGCAACTTTCCTGCAATGTTATAAAGTTTCAATAGATAAACAATTATTTTCTGGAATAAAAACTGAGAATATTTTTGGCCGCCCAAGAAGTTAACTGTGTTTCCCTCTCCACAGATGTTGCCTGACCTACTGGATATTTTCTGGTTTTATCTCAGATTTCCAGTATCTGCAGTATTTTGCTTTTGTCGTTCATATTTTCGGGACACCTCCTTTTGTTAATTTTGCATGCCGGAACTGTGCCACCGCTCGGAAGGTCATTTCCTTCCCCTGCTCTCCCCCACCAGAGAAGTGATCCAAGCTGATAGAAAGATGTTTCACATCATTAATTACCTGCTTTGCCATAGGAAGACTCGTCAGACCGCTAAAGTTGCTGGCATCCGTGAAGACCATAGTCTGTGGGAAGAGGCTGGTGTGGTACTGCGGCAATTCTGGCTTGTGGCTGTATACAGCTGCATTTAAGAACAAAAAGAATCATAGAGACATAGTAAAATGGGAGTCGGAGTAGGCCATTTGTCCCTCTGAGTCTGCTCTCCCATTCAATAT
Organism: Scyliorhinus canicula; assembly: GCF_902713615.1. Taxonomy (NCBI): domain Eukaryota; kingdom Metazoa; phylum Chordata; class Chondrichthyes; order Carcharhiniformes; family Scyliorhinidae; genus Scyliorhinus; species Scyliorhinus canicula. The sequence continues at coordinate 62,633,202 of NC_052146.1, forward strand.
GATCATGGCTATTCCTCTATCTCAATGCCACATTCCCACGCGCTCCACCATACCGCTTGACACCTTTAGAAATCCATCTATTTCCTTCTTCAATATATTCAGCCTTCTGAGGCAGAGAATTCTACAGATTCACCATCCTCTGAATGAAGAAATCGCACCTTATCTGAGTCCTAAATGGCCTACCCTGATCTTGAGACTCTGACTCCTTGTTCCAGACCTCCCCAGTCAGAGGAACCAACATCCCTGCATCCTGCCTGTTCATCCCTGCCAGATTTTTATACGTTTCAAGGAGATCCCCTCTCATTCTTGTAAACTCCTGCCAATATTAATATGTGTCAGCATATTAAGGGCAGCACGGTAGCATAGTGGTTAGCACAATGGCTTCAGAGCGTCGGAGTCCCAGGTTCGATTCCCGGCTTGGGTCACTGTCTGTGCGGAGTCTGCACGTTCTCCCCGTGTCTGCGTGGGTTTCCTCCGGGTGCTCCGGTTTCCTCCCACAGTCCAAAGATGTGCAGATTAGGTGGATTGGCTATGCTAAAATGCCCTTAGTGTCCAAAAAATGTAAACTGGGGTTACAGGGATAGGGTGGAAGTGTGGGGATAGGGTGGAGGTGTGGGCTTAGGTAGGGTGCTCTTTCCAAGGGCCGATGCAGACTCGATGGGATGAATGGCCTCCTTCTGCACTGTAAATTCTGTGTTATCTGTGTCACCCACTACATTCGTGCTACACAGCACTTTCTTGTGGGTTACTCTTTATTATTTCTCGTTCTCGAGTTTTTAAGGTTTACCTCTGGGGCACTGCTATAAGCAATCTAGGAGAGAAATCACTGAGACATTTGAGAGAATGATGTGTTTTTAAAATGAAAATCCTTGAACACTTTCGTTTATTTGATGTAAAAATATTTTAAATGGGGGAGAAAGGCTGTTTGATTGGTCAGCGTCATTGGAGGTGGGAGAGCAGGCGATGGAATATTCAGGTAAATGTCTAATAAATGTTGCGAACTCTAGTTGTGCATCTTCAAAACTCAGTGAGTGCGTCGGTTCCCCTGCCAATTTTCTGTTACTGCTGTGTAAGGGGAAGAAACAGAGATGGACCCGGAAGAACAGTGCAGCCCAAAGATGGTAAGAAGACTCGAATTGGTGCCTTCTTCAGACCAGGGCCTGAAGAAAATATTTGCTGAGCCTGATTTGGAGGGAGAGGAGGCTTCTATCAAGTCCTCTCGCTTCACTTGGGCAATTTTAATCTTTATCACCTCTTGTCGGGTCCGGGGAAGAGGGTAATACACCCTTGACCAAGGCCGTGCACTACCCACCGCCATCTGCATGCTGTGGGCAGGCAATCAAAGAGTTTGCAGCTTCAAACCCAGAGAGGGGGGGAGGGGAATGGAGAGCTGGAGCAGGGTGGCAGGACACAGAAATGGACAGGAGGGAACACGAGTGTGGAGAGGCAGCAGGATTTGGGGCAAACTGAGGACAGGGGAGTGAAAAGGCAGGTTGGGAGGAAGCAATCATAGTAGAGGGAGTGAGGCGAGGGAACAGAGAGGGAGGGTTAGAACAGGAGTGGGGGAGCAGAAGTTAAGGGAAGGGAATTTGGGGTGGTGGCCGAGCCTTCTCCTTGGAATTTGCATAATTTCAAAGGAGAATTCCCCCCGACTGTAACATTAGCAGATGTGCTAGTCTGAAAGGGATGTCAGCAGAACTTTATCGAAACGGAGCTTTGCGCACCCTGCTCCCGAGATCTATCCAGCTCAGTACGCCACGTCAGATCTAACGCGATCTCGCGAGATGTCGTGATGTGAAGCCCCGATCACTTTTTGGTAAATCTGCATATTATAGCAAGACAGCTGTCTCACTCTAATTGCAGATTCCTGAGGTAACAAAGGCGATGGGATCTATCCCTTTCCCCTTGGAGACCTCGGGCGTGCAACATTCACTTCTGGTCTCCACAAACAGGGACCAGACCAAGGGCTCTCGTGTGGTCACCCTAGGGGACCGAAGGCCCCCAGGTGCATGCCCTCTGGGCAGGGTGACACTCTGGCACTGCTGGTGCCATTTGGGCACCCTGGCAGTGCCACCTGGGTGCCAGCCCAGAACTGCTAAGGCACAGCATTAAAACCACTTTGAGAATCCTTACAGTTATCACCTTGGTAATTGTAAAATGCCGCCAAGGTGCCAGCTGGCATTTTGATGTGGCGGGGATGGAGGACCCACTTACAGTAGGTTGGCGTGGGTGGGGTGGGGTTCGTGGGTCGGTTCGGAAGCTCGAGAGATCGGGACACCATTTAAAAATGGCATCTCGATCTCTCACTTCACTGAAGAGTTCTGGCGAGCCGAGTTCCTCAGTGTAGAAAATGGGGCTGAGTGCGGCCGCAGGCGCGCGTTCCCCGGATGGGCATTAGATAGCTGGGTGTTTCTCGGCGCTGCGGGTGCTGGGAAACAGGCGGCTAAATGCGCTCGCTATGGGACTCTGTTCCCATTTGGTTAGATCAGGCCCGTAGCCTGTAATGCGTTAGGCCGAATAAAAAGCAGCATCAAAGGTACATCTTGAAGGTGACGCTATTGTTTTATGTACAACTATTCAATATTTGTAACAAGCAAAGGAGAATTGCCAGTAAATTATTATTTCAATGCAGAATTATTAATCTCTGAGGTGTATTCAGAATGTCAATCTGTCCCCGGGTTCTGAATTCACAGCATTAAAACCACTTTGAGAATCTACCGGGGGGCCTTACAGTTATCACCTTGGTAATTGTAAAATTGCTTTTCCACAATTTCTCATCACTATTGGAGACTACAGAAGAAAAGATTGGTGTCAGCACAGCAAAGAAATGGATGCAGCCAAAAATATTCCCTGCCCTACTACAATATATCAAATGGCACCGTCTTCGGGAGAACTCTGGGGAAGGATACTGATCTGAGGGAGCCATTTATATCGCAGTGACATCCAGTGCAACAACTGAGGTGATGATCTATCTGGTGGCTCATGGTATCTCCTTCAGCTTATGATGGGCTACTGTCTCAGAACACACACAGGGGCTGAAATTGGGCGCACAATGGGCAGGATTCTCCGACCCCCCGCCGGGTGGGAGAATCGCTGGGGGTCGGTGTGAATCCTGCCCCTGCCGTCCTGCTAATTCTCCTGCCCCCCCAAAAATTGCCCTGGCGTGAGTCGCGCTGCCCGCCTCGAAAACGGCAGGTTCCGGCACGACTCAATGGGCCCCGGGGCTGACCGAATTCTCCGGCCCGCGATGGGCCAAAGTCCCGCCCGTTCTTTGCTGGTCCCGCCGGCGTAAATTACAGTAGGTCCCTTACCGGCAGGACCTGGTGGCACGGGCGGGCTCCGGGATTCGTGGGGGGTCGCGGGAAGATCTGGCCCCGGGAGGTGCCCCCATGGTGGCCTGGCCCGTGGTCGACGCCCACCAATCCGCGGGTGGGCCTGTGCCGTGGGGGCACACTATTGTTCCGCACCGGAGGCTGTGGTCCTCCGGCATTCCTGGTGCGGAAGCGAATCCCTCTGCGCGTGTGCGGAGAAGACGCCTGCACGCGCTGACGCTCCCGCGCAGGCGGCGACTCACACCGGCCGGCGGAGGCCTTTCAGCGCCGGTTGGCGTGGCACCAAGCCCCTGTCCTGCCGGCCTGCGGGGAGCCAACCACACCGGGGCGGGCTTAGCCCCTGAAGGTGCGGAGGATTCCACACCTTTGGGGCGGCCTGATGCCGGAGTGGTTCACACCACTCCGTCCCGCCGGGACCCCGCCCCTCCGGGTAGGGGAGAATCCCGCTCAATATGTGCCCACGTAAATTTCCTCTGTCTTCTATTTTGGCAGAGATGTTATTTAGAATGGTAGGTCAGCATCATTGTAAAAGCAATTTTGCATGAACTTATCTGTTACTAATACTGTGCAAGAAGCAACGATTGATTTTTGCATGCTTGCCTTCATTGGACGGGCTACCGAGTATAAAAGCTGGAAAATTATGTTACAATTATATAGAATGTTGGTTCGGCCACATTTGGAATACTGTGTCCAATTCTGGTCACCGCACTGCCAGAAGGACATGAAGGATTTGGAGAGAGTACAGAAAAGGTTTACCAGGGGGTTGCCTGAAATGGAGGGTATTAGCTATGAGGAGAGATTGAATAAACTGGGATTGTTCTCCTTAGAGAGACGGAGGCTGAGGGGCGACTTGCTAGAAGTTTATAAAATTATTAGGGGTATAGTTGGGTGAACATTTGGTGGCTTTTTCCCAGGGCAGAAATGGCAATTACAAGGGGGCACAAGTTCAAGGTGAGGGGGAAAAGGTTCAGTGAAGATGTGCGGGGGATGTTTTTTACACAGAGGGTGGTGGAGGCCTGGGATGCACAGCCAAGTGAGGTGGTTGAGGCAGATACGTCAGCGACCTTGAAGACTTATCTGGATAGGCACTTGAACAGACGGGGTATAGAAGCATACAGGTGGTTGGTCCAGATAGGACACGATATCGGTGCAGGCTTGGAGGGCCGAAGGGCCTGTTCCTGTGCTGTACTGTTCTTTGTTCTTGGGATGTGGGCAACACCGCGCAACCCTGGCTGGCTGCTCTGAGGGCTCTGAGAATGAACCATTACAGTCACACGCAGGCCAGGCAGAGTGGAAAGTGACAGGCTTTACTTTCTTGCGCAAGATTTATCATGTTTTTAAATCCATTTCATAACCTATCCTCGGAGGGGAGGATTTAAACTGACAAGTGCTGAGCTGCTGGTCCAGCACCATAACCAATAGGCTGCTGATCCCATTGTAACTGCACTAATTTGCAATTAATAATAATAATCTTTATTAGTGTCACAAGTAGGCTTACATTAACAATGCAATGAAGTTGCTGTGAAAATATATGAGCTTGAAATAACCTGGAGTGGGTTATTTGGCCCCTCCCACCTGCTCTGCCATTCAACAGGATCATGGTGGTCTTTAAAAAAAATAAATTTAGAGTACCCAATTATTTTTTTCTAATTAAGGGGCAATTTAGTGTGGCCAATCCACCTAACCTGCACATCTTTGGGTTGTAGGGGTGAAACCCAAGCAGACACGGGGAAAATGTGCAATGATTGATCCTCTACAGACGGATATAGATAGGCTGGGAGATTGGGCCAAAATTTGGCAGATGGAGTTTAATGTGGATAAGTGTGAGGTTATCCATTTTGACTGAAATAATAGAAAGGCAAATTATTATCTCAATGGAAAGCAGATTCAAGATGCATCTGGGCAGAGGGATCCAGATGTCTTTGTTCATGAATCGCAGAAAGTAGGTATGCAGGTACAGCATGTAATTAAAAATGCAAATAGAATGTTAATGTTTATTGCAAAAGGACTGGAGTATAAAGGTAGAGAAGTGTTGTTGCAATTGTATTGGGTGTTGGTGAGACCACACCTGAAGTATTATGTCCAGTTTTGGTCTCCTCATTTGAGGAAGGATGTGGTGGCGTTGGAGGCAGTTCAGGGGAGTTCACCAGATTGATTCCAGGCATGAAAGGGTTGACGTATGAGGAGAGGTTAAACAGTTTGGGCGTATACTTACTGGGAGTTTAGAAGGATGAGAGGGGATCTGATCAAGGTATATAAAATACTAAAAGGGATTGATAAAGTAAACGTAGACCAAATATTCCCCCTTGTATGGCAATCTAAAACAAGAGGTCACAGATAGAGGTTGATAGAACTGAGATGAGGAGGAACTACTTCTCGCAGAGGGTGGTGAATTTGTGGAACTCGCTGCCCCATAGTGCGGTGGAATCTGAGTCATTAAATGGTTTTCAAGAAGAAGATAGATAGATTTCAGATTTTTTGAAATGGGTTAAAGGGATATCGGGAACAGGTGGGGAGGTGGATTTGAGACGATGAAGAAATCAGCCACGACATGATTGAATGGCGGAGCAGGTTCAAAGGGCTGAATGGCCGACTTCTGCTTTTAATTCCTATGTTCCTATCTCAACTTCAACTTTGCTCACTGTCCCTTAATTCCCTTTGTATCCAAAAATCTATCGACCGCTGGGTTGAATATATTCAACAAAACTGGCATCTACCTGACATTGTGGGATACTTCCCAGATATGTCCCGCACACAAGAAACAAGACAAATCCAACCCAGCCAATTACCACCCCATTAGTCTATTCTTCATCATCATAAATTGATGGAAGGGGTCATCAAGAGTGCTATCAAATGGCACTTGCTTAGCAATAACCTGCTCACTAATGCCTAGTTTAATTCCACCAGGGTCACTCAGCTCCTAACCTCATTTCAGCTTTGGTTCAAACATGGACAAAAGAGTTTAACTCCAGAGGTGAGGTGTGAGTGACTGCATTTGATATCAAAATGGCATTTGATCGAATATGGTATCAGGGAACCCGAGCAAAACAAGAGTCAATGGGAATCATGGGGAAAACTCTCCACTGGTTCGAGTCATACTGGCACAAAGAAAGATAGTTATGGTTATTGGAGGTCAATCATATCAGTTGCAAAACATAATTGCAGGAGCTCCTTAGGGTAGTGCCTCGGCCCAACCATCGTCAGCTCCTTTATAAAGTCAGGAGGGGGAATGTTTGCTGGTGATTGCGCATTCACAACTCCTCAGATACTGAAATAATGCAGGTTCAAATGCAACAAGGCATGGACAATATCAGGGTTTGGGCTGATTCGCACCACACAAGTGTCAGACCAAGCCAAGTACTCAAAAACCCCAGCTTTGATGGCCACGCTTAGAGTGTGGAACCAACTCAGACATTTCTACAGACTGGTAGCAATGTCCGCCATGGCCCCCATCTGCAAGAACCATAAATTTACCCCATGACGTTAGATGCCACCTTTAAAAGTGGAGCCAGGACGAGGGGACACTGACAGTAGGGGACCTATACATAGACGGCAGGATAATGACCCTGGGAGAACTGACAGGCAAGCTACAACTCCCAAAAGGGAACGCGTTGCGATATATGCAACTAAGGAACTTCCTCCGCAAGCAGACAGCAACATTCCCGCAGCTACCAGGGCACTCCCTGCTGGACAGGTTTCTAACCACAGGTGAATTAGGGGACGGTAACTGCATAGAACATAGAACATAGAACAGTACAGCACAGAACAGGCCCTTCGGCCCTCGATGTTGTGCCGAGCAATGATCACCCTACTCAACCCCACGTATCCACCCTATACCCGTAACCCAACAACCCCCCCCTTAACCTTACTTTTAAGGACACTACGGGCAATTTAGCATGGCCAATCCACCTAACCCGCACATCTTTGGACTGTGGGAGGAAACCGGAGCACCCAGAGGAAACCCACGCACACACGGGGAGGACGTGCAGACTCCGCACAGACAGTGACCCAGCCGGGAACCGAACCTGGAACCCTGGAGCTGTGAAGCATTTATGCTAACCACCATGCTACCGTGCTGCCCCTGGCATGTATAGATGACTACTGTAGCACATATGGTCACCATTGGATGAGACAAAGGGAAAATAGGAGGAGGAGCAGGTCATGGAGATAGGGGGAGGACACTGGACCGAAGCACTGCATAGAGCGAATTTCACCTCCTCATGCACAGGGCTGAGCCTAATGCAGTTAAAGGTAGTGCACAGAATGCACTTGACCAGAAGAGGCATGAGCAGGTTCTTTCTGGAGTGCCAGTGAGGCCCAGTCTAGCTTGTTGGGTACTGGACTGCCTTTCAAGGCCATGTCCAAGGCTGTGGGTGTGAGGGTGGAGCCATGCCCACAAGTGGCGGTCTTTGGGGTATCGGACTAGCCAAAGCTCTTTATGGGGAGAGGGGCAGACATCCAACACATTCTGAAATTCTTTTAAATAGCACCTGGATCAGCACCTTAAGAGCTGTAAGCTACAGGCTATGGGCCCGGTGCAGGAAGGTGGGATTAGAAAGGGCACCGGGGTGTCCGTGGGCTGGCTTGGCCTTTTTCTGTGCTGGAACCTTTCTGTGGTTCTAATTGCTCCAATGAAAGGTCACAGGCCTGAAATGTTAATTACTTCTCTCCACAGATGCAGCATGACCTTACTTCCACCATTTTGTGTTTTTATTACAGATCTAAAATATTCTATAAAAGGATAAAAGGGGAGTTGAGGAGAATTTTTTCTAACCCAGAGAGTGATGCTCATTGAAACTCACTGCCCAAAAGGATAGTGGAGGCAGAAACTGTCAATGCATTTAAACACTGTACAACATTATGGTAATGGACCAAGAGCTGGAATGTGGGATTAGGTTGGATTGGTCATCTTTAGCCAGCACAGACGCAGTGAGGCAAGATGCCTCCTACTGTGCCATCTATGTTTCTATGGACTGCTCCTTTGGAGAGCTGGCAGAGAATGATGGGTTAAACGGCCCCCTTCAGTGTTCTAAAATTATATGATTGGACTTGGCATTTACACACGCTGTCTAATGCTGGGATGTTTAAGCTTTCGTATTTGTGTGGAGGGGTAAAGCACGTCTCTAATCATAGATCATAGAATTTACAGTGCAGAAGGAGGCCATTTGGCCCATCGAGTCTGCACCGGCTCTTGGAAAGAGCACCCTACCCAAGTTCAACACCTCCACCCTATCCCAATAACCCAGTAACCCCACCCAACACTAAGGGCAATTTATCATGGCCAATCCACCTAACCTGCACATCTTTGGACTGTGGGAGGAAACCGGAGCACCCGGAGGAAACCCACGCACACACGGGGAGGATGTGCAGTCACCGCACAGACAGTGACCCAAGCCGGAATCGAACCTGGGACCCTGGAGCTGTGAAGCCATTGTGCTATCCACAATGCTACCGTGCTGCCCTTAATGCATTGTGTAAAGATTAAATCCATGTTTACATAGAATTTACAGTGCAGAAGGAGGCCATTCGGCCCATCGAGTCTGCACCAGCTCCTGGAAAGAGCACCCTACCCAAGGTCAACACCTCCACCCTATCCCCATAACTCAGTAACCCCACCCAACACTAAGGGCAATTTTGGACACTAAGGGCAATTCAGCATGGCCAATCCACCTAACCTGCACATCTTTGGACTGTGGGAGGAAACCGGAGCACCCGGAGGAAACCCACGCACACACGGGGAGGATGTGCAGACTCCGCACAGACAGTGACCCAAGCCGGAATCGAACCTGGGACCCTGGAGCTGTGAAGCGATTGTGCTATCCACAATGCTACCGTGCTGCCCTGTTTGACAAGCTCAGAGGAGCTTACCACTATTCTTTCATTGGTTTAGGTGACACTGATAAACAACTTGAACTTCACCCTCATGGTTTGCGATGAAGCCGCAATAGATTATCTACATAAGGAATCTGCATGAAGGCCATTCTGGATTGGACTGAGCAAAAAGTGCCGGTTCTACCATTGTTGGACCTAACCCTTAACTTCTCTCCCTGGTACAGCACAGGTATGAAGTTTATCCAGGAGATTGAATGTTCAACATCAGGAGACTGCTGACAGGAAATTCCTCTCCCCCCTCCCCTCAATGTCACGTTTTTCTGGCAGTGGCCCACAATTGGATGGCGGCAGAACCTTCCGCTCCCACTGGTGTCAACGGGGTTTCCTGTTATTCGCACCCTCCGCCGCCAGAGAACCCGCAGAGTGGTCACCAAAAGATCCCACCAGCAGGAACGGCCGGAAAATCCCACCCAACATATTCCAGAAAGTTTTTGCTTTTTCTTACTGAAAATTGAAGTTTGACTTGTTATGGGCCAGGGTTTAGAGAACCCCAAAGTGTATCATGGAGCTCACCTGACCCACAACTTTTAATAGGTTGTGGTATGGGGAGCACACGGCCCACTCTACAGGTGTGGTACAGCAGAAAATGGACCAGTGGTTTTTAAAACAAAACAATGTTTATGCTATGAACTCAAGTTAACCTTTTTAAAACAAACGGTGAATATCTTAACAACCAGTAAATAAAATACACCCTCCAAAGAATACAACACTAAGTAATCTGTATCCTGTTCTTTTAACATCCAAAGGGGAGGGCCGAAGGGCCTGTACTGCGCTGTAGTGTTCTATGTTCTAAAAGACGTAACAAACCTTCAAACAGGAGCACATTAGATTATATTCAATACTGAGACCTTTTTACAATTCTAAGTTCACCCAAATGATCCATAGATAGGGCGCAATTCTCCGCACTCACGACGGTGCGGAGAATAGCGGGGTTCGTAAATTTTTACGGCCACGCTAGTCTGACGCCCTCCCGCTATTCTCCCCCCCCCCCCCCCCCACGCCCGACACGAATCGCTGCCGCCGTTTTTTTACGGCCAGCAGCGATTCTCAGCCGGCCGATTGGCCGAAGTCCAAGCCCTTTACGGCTGTTTTTACGAACGGCAAACACACCTGGTCTGGCCGTTCGTAAAAACGGCCGTAAAGTCCCGATTTTGAAAACCATGGCACCGATTGGCACGGCAGTACCACGGCCGTGCCAAGGGTACCATGGGCCCGCGATCAGTGGGCACCGATCGCGGGCAGCGGGTCCGATTCCCGCGCACTCTTTGTCCTTCCGCCGCCCCGCTGTATCACTTCGCGGGGCGGCTGAGGGGCATCCCGGCCCGCGCATGCGCGGGTTTCGTGCAACCGCGGGTTTCGCGCAAATGCGTGATGACGTCATCCGCGCATGCGCGGGTTGGAGTCTTCCAATCCGCGCATGCGCGGATGACGTCATGTGACGCGTCAGCCGGCGCAAATTCTGGCAAGCGGGCTTAATGAAATTCGTTAAGCCCGCGATGCCGGAGTTCACGGCCGCGGCATACTAGCCCCGACCGGGGACCAGAATCGGTTCCCGGTCGGGGAGGGGGAGGCTGGCGTCAAACCCGCCTGGTTTTGACGCCAGCCTTACGATTTCTCCCTGTCTGGGAGAATCGCGCCCCTAGTCTTTTGATGGCAGAGATCAACAGCAGTGCAGCTCACTGAAACACACAGACACACCCAAGCTCTTTCTCAAACTGAAACTAAAAAGCATAAATGGAGCTCAGCTCCACCCACACTCTGACATCACTCCAGTAACATGAGCAGCTCAGTTTCTTAAAGGTACATTTCTTAAACACCCATTTCTTAAAGGGTACTCTCACATGACAGACTTCAATCAAAGGCAGAGTAATTTCACCAAAACCAGGTGTGGGCTTTGTAGTTTGTTCCTGGCGCATTTTTACTGCCTTGATTAGTTTGTGAATAACTGACTGCTAATTCCCCCCATTTAGATAAATTGATCAGCAATGAGCATGAACTGAATGTGGCCCATTAATCTGCTGGTAAAGTATGGCATGTGCCGACAGACTACAAATCATACAGTTGGAGAGGAAATAACCTATTAGCCAGATTATCACTAAACTAAGTCATGTGGGTGAACAGAATTAGATCTTTAAAGAGAGGACTAATCCCTTTAGAACAACATTGAGGTCAGTCAGTTTAACCTCAGTAGTGGAAAAGCTTTTAGAGACAAAATTAAAATGTTGATTAATTGGAGAGAGCAAGCATGGATTTGTTAACGGCAAACCGTGTGTAACTAACTTGATTGAGTTTTTTGAGGAGGTAACAGATGATTGATGAGGCCAATTTGGTCATTGCGATGCATATGGACTTCTAAAAGGCTTTTGATAAACCGACATAGAATAGGCTTGCCAGCAAAGTTGAAGGCCATGGTAGAAAATGGGAAGTGACAGCATGGATGTGAAGTTAAATCAGAGACAAGAAGCATGAAGGACTTGGTGAATGGTTGTTTTATCGAGCTGAAAGAGCGGAGCTCCCAGGGGTTGGTATTAGGACCATTGTTTTTCTTCAAGTGTATTAACGTAGGTGTGTGAGGCATGATTTTAATATTAGCAGATAACACAAAATCTGGAAGCACTGTGACGAGGATAGTGAAGGACTTCAAGCAGACATAATCTGGACATGCGACTGATGATATTCATTGCGGAGAAGAAGTAATATACTTTGTCAGGAAGAACAGGAAAAGCAGTACAAAATAAAGGGCACATTTCTAAAGGAGGTGCGGGAACAGAGCGACCTGGGGATACATGTGCACAAATCATTGAAGGTGGCTGGGCAAGTGGTTAAAAACATATTATATCCTGTGCTTTATAAACAGAGGCAATAGAGTATAAAAGCAAGTACTACATATAATGGATTTTCATAAAACACTGGGTTGGCCTCAGCTGGAGTATTGTATCCAATTCTGGGCACCACACCTTTAGGAAGGGTGGGAAGGCTGCAGAGAGGATGCAGAAAGAAATTACAAGCCTGGCTCTAGTGATGAGGAAACTGAGGGATGTTCTCTTTTGAGAAGAAGAGGAGATTTGATGAAAGTGTTGAAAGTCATGACAGGTCTGGACAGAGTAGCTGGACGGAAACTGTTCCCATTGAGGGAAGAGTTGAGAGCCAGAGCACTCTGATTAAAGGTGATTAGCAAATGAACCAACAAGGAGACGAGGGAAAGCTTTTTTACTCAGCAGAATACTGGAATGCACTGTGAGTGTGCTGACGTCCGATTCAATGGTGGCTTTCAAAAGGCAATTGGATAGATGCCTGGAGAGAAAAATAGTGTTGAAGGGTTATGGGGAAAGAGTGGGGGCCTGGAACAGGCTGAGTGAATCTTACAAAATGCCAGTATGAGCACAATAGACTACCTTCCATGTATCATCATTCGACATCCAAGTTCAACAATTTCAGATCATAACCACGTTCCCATTGTTTTCAAATCAGTAGTTGCTGTTAGTTATTCTGCTTTTCTTATTTTTAGATTCTCCAGTACCAACTTTGTCTCTTTTCTTCTGTTACCTCCCATCTTTACTCTGCATCATCATCCCTTTTTGTTATTTAATCACTCCTGACTTCCACCCTGCCACGGAACCTCCCTCGAATCTACATCTCTAACCTATCCCAGTTCTGACGAAGGGTTGCCAACCCGAAACGTTAACTCTGTTTCTCCCACCCCCCCCCCCCCCCCCCCCGATGCTGCCTGACCCGCTGAGTATTTCCAGCATTTTCTGTTTTTTTCCTAATTTGATGTTTTCTCTGCTGTCTTAGATCACTGTGCTGTATGCTTGTACTTCCAAAGTGAAGACACTTCGGAAGTAATTGCGATGAACTTAATCATACATTACATTTGCACACCCTCCATCTGTTTCAACTGATTAAAAGAATATATCATGATGTGGCTTATTCACACTTGGTTTGGATGATTGAAATTGAGGGAGTGAAGGAATCATGAACCCAAACAACCCGTTCATGTAAAAGGTAAATAACTAGAGTACAATTTCAACATCAAATGAAACAGTAAGACAAGAGACACGGGCTTATACACTGATGAAGGACAAATTCTCCATGGAAATGAAGAATTACAGTATATTTCTCCATGATCAGGACCCTGCGCTACCAGAACAAAGACTTGCATTTATGTACAGCCTTTAATGCAGTGAAAACATGCCGAGACATTTCAGTTTTCTAAAGCAACATTGATACTGAGCTGCATAGAGAGCTCAGGGCAGGTTACCAAATGTTTTGCTATTTAATCACTCCTGACCTCCACCCTGTCACGGAACTTCCCTTGAATCTACATCTCTAACCTTTCCCAGTTCTGACGAAGAGTCGCCAACGCGAAACGTTAACTCTGTTTCTCTCTCCCCAGATGCTGCCTGACCCGCTTTCCAACAAAGGTTTTAAGAAGCATCTTCAAGCAAAGGAGAGAGGTGGAGAACTTTTGGGATAGAATTCCAGACCTTAGACCTATGGGAAGTTGACCTGGGTTCAAGGTGACTGATCCTGAACTGCCTGGGGCACGGCGTGGATTCTTCCAATCCATGTACACAGAATCCACTGCAAGTGGTTCCCAGTGTGCGACCTGCGATAAGGTCAACTTCAAAGGCCCTATTGCCATTCCCAACTGCTATCAAGTCGAACAAGACTGAACTGTAATCACACTATGGTTCGAATATCTATTTTCACTGGAATGTAAGCAGAGTTCAAAACTGAGTTGCCAATTCTGAAATCTCTCATTCTGGATCTCGAGGAACTGTAAGAAAGCTGTGGCTGAGAATGTAATTAGATTGAAATAACAGTCGTGGATATCTGGATAAAATTGTACAAAACCCTCCTAACTCTGAATGGTCTTAAATTCTTCAATATTTGAGAATGCTAGCTCTCTGAGGCTACAGTTCTTTGCTTAGCTCTGCCCCACATCCAAGGAACCCACCCCAGTAACGCCTATTGCAAATTGGGTCCACTCTCTTATTGATTTTTGCCTGCCTGCACATCTTGGCTGACAATTTAATATATTTCCTTCCCTATGAATGCCTTTTCAAGGCTGGTCATAAGAGCTCTGTATTCATCTCTTATTTACCACCTGTCTGTCAATGGATCGCTGGTGTGTGGGCATCCTGCTTCTTTTGCAAATGCTCAGGTGACAAACAAAAAATGATTAAAGAGCAATGAGGAAGTGCCCATTTTAAGGGCAATACCAAATCTGTCAATGGTCTGGCGACAGTAGCCCCAGAAAGTCTTTATTATTAGGGTTCTGACGGAGAGGAAATATTGTGTTCCCGTTCCTTGCGTTTAAATTGAACGCTGAATGTGCTGAACACATGCTTTTGGTGAAATTTAGTATTTACAAAAAAAAATTATTTGTTCAAGGGATGTTGGCATCGCTGGCTAGGCCAGCATTTGTTACTCATCCCTAATTGCCCTTGAGAAGGTGGTGGTGGTGAGCTGCCTTCTTGAATCGCTGCAATCCATGTTGTTTAGGTACACCCACAGTGCTGTTAAGGACTGAGTTCCAGGGTTCTGGCCCAGTGACAGTGAAGGAACGGCGATATATTTCCACGTCAGGGTGGTAAGTGATTGGAGGGAAACTTGCCGGTGGTGGTGTTCCCATTCTTCTTGTCTGTGTGGAGTCTCCCCGTGTCCGCGTGGGTTTCCTCCGGGTGCTCCGGTTTCCACCCACAAGTCCCGAAAGACATGCTGTTAGGTGAATTGGATATTCTGAATTCTCCCTCTGTGTACCCGAACAGGCTCCGGAATATGACGGCTAGGGGCTTTTCACAGTAACTTCTGCAGTGTTAATGAAAGCCTACTTGTGACAATAAAGATTATTATTATTGTAGATGGTGCGCAGACTTTGAGGAGTCAGAACATGCACTACAGAATTTCCCATCTCTGACCTGCCCTTGTAGCCACAGTATTTATGTGGCCGGTCCAGTTCAGTTTCAGGTCAATGGTAACCCTCAGGATGTTGATAGACGAGGATTCAGTGATGGTAATGCCATTGAATGTCAAGGGGTGAAGGTCAGATTCTCTCTTGTTAGAGATGATTATTGCCTGGCATGTGTGTGGCATGAATGATTCTTATCAGCCTAAACCTGGTTCTTGCTGAATATGGACACGGGCTGCTTTAATGTCTGAGGAGTCGCAAATGGTGCTGACCATTCTGCAGTCATCAGCGAACCTCCCCAATTCTGACCTTATGATGGAGGGAAAATTATTGATGAAGCTGCTGGTTTGCATTGGTTTTGATTTTGCTCGGGCTCCTTCATGCCATGCTCGGTCAAATGTTGCCTTGGTATTAAGGACAGCTGCTCTCACCTCACCACTTGAGGTCAGCACTTTTGGCTATTTTCGGACCCAGGCTGTAAGGAAGGCACTGAGTAGCTCTGGTGCAACTGCTAACTCCCCAGGGAATGGACCTGCCCCATAAGGTTAGTCTTTCCATTGTGACAAAGTCTCTCTATAACGTCTCGAGGGCAGTGTAGATGAGCTGAATAGTGTGAGTGCGAGGGGGAGGAAACCCTATCCTTGGTCCCACCTGTAAGGGGTGGAGTGCGTGTGGTCATTAAAGCAACCAACAGCAAAAATAAATACAGAAGACTTCCAATCAGTGCAACATGACATATTTACAAGAGCAAAAACTGTATAGAATGGTTGTACACTCATGCCACCAGTGTTAATTCAAAACACCTTCATTTCCCTCACTTTGTCTGGATGTGTTTCCCAATTCCCGCAGCAAGGATGTTGGCAGCCCGTTGACTACCATGCCCTCTTGTCTGGGATGACTTTGATGTGTGTCCTCTGGAGGGCCCTAGCCTGCCTTGGGTCTCGTACTCGTCACCGTCCACCCTCCTCAGCCTGAGCAGTTGGAGTTGATGGTGGTGACAGGGAGCTGGGATTGGGAACGTCTGGCCCCTCTTGGGGTGTTTTGAATTGATGTCCTGGGATGTCCACTCCTCATGTCTTTGGATGCCCGAAGGCCCTTTCCTGACACCTTGAGGAGAGAATGACGCCTGGAAGGAGGTCTAGATGCCCTGCCCTACCCTTACTGCAGAAGCTCATCCATGGCTAGAGCGATGGAGTGCAGGTCTGAGTGCATATCGGCAGAAACTGTGCATTCTGCTGGTCCATGTTCTCCCTTGGCGTCCATTATCCTCCCCATGGAGACATCCATGCACTGGCATGGTGGTGTCATGGCATCAGAAGGCACACAGTCGCACTCCTCCATCTCTTGTGCCACTATGTGGAGGGCCTCTGACACCCCTGCCTGATGGTTCCCCTGTGTCTCACTGATATTCCAACATCCTCTCCATGATTGCTTACAGAGGCTTATAATCTGACTCTAACTTAGCAGAGGCCTCTTCCCCATCAGTCCTCCAAGTGCCAGAGACCTCTGTTGCCACTGCCTCCACCTGTTGTGGACACAGGTCTGTGAGGTGACCACCAGAATGTGAGCCCAAGACTAAACTGCATATATGTGACCCACCGAGGTGAGTGTCTCTGGGCTGGTGGAGGGTGCAGCTGAATGCTGTGATGGCTGTACAGAATTGAAGACGTCCTCACTATCCTCCCTGAGATGTACCAGGGGCTGAGGCTGACTTTTGGTGCAGGCCGGCCTCCTCCACCCTGGCACCTAGAATGAGTGATTGTCTGGGCTGGCTCAGACATTACACTCATCCATCACCTTAATTTTCCGATGTTCTTGGAATAATGCACGCTTTCTCGCTATATAATAATAATAATCACTTAATGTCACAAGTAGGCTTCCATGAAGTAGTTACTGTGAAAAGCCCCTAGTCATCACATTCCAGCACCTGTTCGGGGAGGCCGGTACGGGAATTGAACCCGCGCTGCTGGCATTGTTCTGCATTACAAGCCAGCTGTTTAGCCCACTGTGCTAAACCAGCACCTGGGGAATGCCCGCCTCACACTCGGGCACAGTTAACCCCCCCCCCAACCGGCTACTCAGCAGCCTGCTGCTCAAGTGAGGGGCCGGAGCTAACCCCCTTCCCGTCTTCTCCCTCTCACTCTATTGTGGGCCGACTTCTCCTGCATAAAGTCGGAATGGATGGATTGTGAGCACGTATGATGAAAGAGCAGGTGGCAGATAGCTAATTCTGTGGTTAATAACTAACTTTGTGTCTCCCCAAAGCCCACCATAAGGTGCATGCCATAAGTGAGGAGTGTGATAGAATACTCTTCCACTTGCTTGTATGAGTGGAGCTCCAACAATACTGAACACCTTGCAGGACAAAGCAGCCTGATTGATTGATACCCTATCTACCACCCTCAGCATTCACCGCCTCCAAAGCTGACGCGCAGTAACAGCCGGGCGCACCATCTACAAGATGTATTTCAGCAACTCACCAAGACTCCTTCAACAGCACCTCCAACCCTACACCCTCCAACCGCAAGAGCCTTGCCCACTAGCTCGGAAGGCAACAAACGCATGGGAGCAGGACCACCTGAAAATTGCCCTCTGCTCCACAACCTATAGCTGTGTCTTCATTGTACATCAGTCAAAATCCTGCAGTTTCCACATGGACTACAGTGGTTCAATAAGGCAGCAGCCCACCACCTTCTCAAGGGCATTTAGGGAAGGGCAACAGAAATTCTGGCCTTGCCAATGCTGACCACGTCCCATGACAAACACAAAATGAATGGCAATGTAATTTGGGAGAGTAGAGGATTTAATTACCTAGCGGAGGGGATTAGATCATTCATCCGTTTCCTATACTGCAGGGCAGACCTCTGGACCCCAATAGTCCTGACCCATCCTGGTGACCTCCTCCCAGGCTGGCGTGGTCTTTCAGCTGGGCCTCCTACTGCCTTTCCTTGGGAATGGGATGTCCTGTTTTTCCTCAATGGCCTGGAGGAGGTGCTCTGGAGGGGCATTGCTAAACAGCGGGCATGCTGCCTCCTGTGCTCATCGCTGTTCTCGGGTCCTGGTATAGTTAATGATTGGCTATCCAAGTTCTTTTTTAACATGGTGCCGGGATATGATGGCATGCGGCTGACTTCCTGCCCATTCCACCCCAACACTCGACTCCACCTATGATTCCACCTCCACTTGCACAAATAAGGAGGTGGGAAACACCCAATTGCATGTAATAGCCCAACCCGTTCGATGGCAGGACTCATTCCGACATTCTGGTCCCACCACGGGACTAAGGGCAGGTGGGGACGATTCCATCCCATATTGAGTTTCTCTACTAGATTGTACCAAAGAATTTTTCTGCAAACATTGTTGAATCAAAATGAGCTAGAAACTCCACCACAATTATACAGGCCTTTCAGTACAGGCAATGGAAATTTCAGAGAGCAATTCTGGTTTCTGCCTATCCCATTTAAAACTGAAGTTCAGGTTTGGAAGAGTTTGCTCCAGAATGTTTCTTCCTGTTTAGGAATGCTCTGGGATAATGCCAAGCAGGATGATAGCTGTGTGCACAGAGGAAGTGTTATAAATGTGCAGTTCTACTTTTTTGGAAGTAAGTTCTGTTCTGGGAAGAACCTCCAGTGCTTATTTCCATCGGTACTTTGGCGTTTATATTTCACAATTCTTCCATCAAATTGCAAGCAAAATTGGATGAAAGACAGAAACACAAAGTATCGGCCTCACAGGGTGCAGCCTGTTTGTGCAAACAGTCAAACAATGAGGGCTTTTGTATGGGAAATCAGGGAGTCACATGGAGTGAGGAATTGGGAGCGAGGAATCAGAGAACGATATGGAACAAAGATTTTCAGTGGAGTATTGACAAATCCAGGGAGGGCAGTGAAGTCATGAACCAAAATTGTGGCTGGTTCCAAAACCATTGCAGTATAATCGATTACAATTTGACTTCAGCAGTCATCTTTCCCCTACATTTAGACAGGTCAACCCATCATTGCAATATTCCAGTACTGCATAAATTTATCATTTCCTGCATTTTCCCTTTTTAAAGATGTTTCTATCAATCTGTTGGTCATGTGGCTCAGTCAGGGACCTCAGAACTAGAAGCTCCTGGACACATATTGACCAAAGAAGGTGCACTCCTGACACAATCTGCCACTTGAACAGCTGCCGAGACCCAATGCTGAGCCATTGAAATGAGCATTATGACTTTGTGAAGCTGGTGTAACAACCAGCATGGGACATAACAGCAAAAGGGATTATTATTTAAATGATAAACTATTAAAACACGCTGCTGTGCAGAGGGACCTGGGTGTCCTAGTGTATGAGTCGCAAAAAGTTGGTTTACAGGTACAACAGGTGATTAAGAAGGCGAATGGAATTTTGTCCTTCATTGCTAGAGGGATGGAGTTTAAGACTAGGGAGGTTATGCTGCAATTGTATAAGGTGTTAGTGAGGCCACACCTTGAGTACTGTGTTCAATTTTGGTCTCCTTACCTGAGAAAGGACATACTAGCGCTGGAGGGTGTGTAGAGGAGATTCACGAGGTTAATCCCAGAGTTGAGAGGGTTGGATTACGAGGAGAGGTTGAGTATGCTGGGACTGTACTCGTTTGAATTTAGAAGGATGCGGGGGATCTTATAGAAACATCTAAAGTTCCGAAGGGAATGGATAGGATAGATACGGGGAGGTTGTTTCCACTGACGGGTGAAAGCAGAACTGGGGGCATAACCTCAAAATAAGGGGAAGTAGATTTAGGACTGAGTTTAGGAGGAACTTCTTCACCCAAAGGGTTGTGAATCTATGGAATTACCTGCCCAGTGAAGCATTTGAGGCTCCCTCATTAAATGTTTTCAAGATAAAAATAGTTTTTTGAAGAATAAAGGAATAAAGGGTTATAGTGTTCAGGCGGGAAAATGGAGCTGAGTCTACAAAAGATCAGCCATGAGCTCATTGAATGGCAGAGCAGGCTTGAAGGGCCAGATGGCCTACACCTGCTCCTAGTTCTTATGTTCTTATATAGTGTCGGGATGATTGTTTTCCCCATGGTCCTAGAGGAATATGAGTTCCCCTGCTAGGGGCGGGATATTTTAACCGTACTTGTATAAAAGGTTGGCCAATGGGGAACTGCCCGACAGAGCGAGTTGGCCAGTGTGAAACTAACTGACAGAGAGATTGTGCCCGGTGAGGTTTAGCCGGGGCTTATGTATATACTTGTTATTTAAATAAATGTCTTTTACTTTTACTCGCTGTGGACTCCCCATGCCTTACTAAAGCTGGCACATTGCCTATTCCTATACTGGTGTTAACCCATTACTTATGTCCACCTTGCAGTCTCTTATAGGTTTTTAGCCTCTTTTATTACTTGCTTTTGATATATCATTGGGGCAATGTGTAATGACACAAGACCACACTCTGGAAAGAACAAATTGCTGATTTTAAGGGAAGTTGATGAATTTCATGCAGTATTTTGAAGTTAATTGTCAAATGCTTTTCCCTCATGGATTCATCCACATGTGGAATCACAGACATTACCCAATAACCCCATATCCACTACTATCAGCCTTGAGTCTGCCCCTTAATCCCAATCTTAGATTTCTAACTAAATATTCCAATGTTTCTTGACAAAGAAGCATTAATGATTTAGCAATGAAAAATCTGTATGTTGCATGGCCACTGGCTGATTGGATAATTGTGTTAAAATATGTATATGTAATAAGACATTTGTTGTAATTTATGATATATTGAGAGACAGGCCCAAGGGGGTCCATGCAGTGCAGAAACATTCATCGAATATATTGGCACCTCGACCATTTCCGAGTGTGTAAATTAACAGTAAATTACTTATTTTCATTTCATCTGGCAAGCATTAACACACAAGAAAACTATTAGCACTCTTACCATTCATATTTGTATGGAATTATTTCATTTCCTAAATAGCTTGTCAAATTATAATAAATTATAGAGTAAAATTTTATGAGAAGCAATTTAACGTTCGTTTGAAGTAATCAATGACTGTTCCTCATTAAAGAAGGGAAACCATCCATTATTACCAAGCAACAGAATCTATTCAAATTATAAAATTATACCCACTGCCTAAAGTGCCTCTCCGTGCCAGTACAGTGATCCCTTTCTGAATCAGATTGTTCTTCATCAGATTGTCCACCATTTTGCGATTGGTCAAATTGGCCAGCTGTTTGTCCCTGGATGGCCAACGTTCGTGCGACCTCTTTTGCAGTCACCATGTTGATCCCACTTTATACTGGGGTTGGGGAGTGTTAGAAACTGCTCTTTATTAAATAAGTTTTTAGTGCCTTGATGCATTCATGTGGTGCCTTTTATGACCTGAGCACGCCCCAAAGCACTTTACATTTTATGCAGTACTTTTTAAGTGAAGTCACTGTTATAATGTAGGAAGCACAGCAGCCAATTTAGTAAGCACACACAAACAGCATTGCAATAAAGATCAGATAATGGCTGTGATGTAGCAGGCCCGTTAGCCGCGGCGGAAATCTTGCAATGTCCGCCAAATATTACGAGAGGCCAAAAAAGGGATTTCATATTGCAATCTTTCCTCCCCACCCCCCTCCAATGATACAATCAGGTTCACGCCCAGGAAGGGGTGAAGCTGATTAGCATAGATTCTAATGAATTAAAATGTCATTAGCGGGCTTAACACTACTGGTTTTCAAAAACAAAAACAAGATACAATCCAGATAACCAGGGAATTTGAACAGAAAGAATGTCTAAAACGACTGGGGTTAAAAGAACAGAGACAAAGGTATTTAACAGAAGAATTCAAGGACGAGAAAACAATGGGTGCAATTCTCCGGAAAGATTTGTGAGTATGGTAGCGAGCGGGAATTGCCACAATCTTCCCGGCGCTCGGCCCAGCGAGGCGGGCAACGCAATTCATCATTATTTGGTCCACTTAACAAGGCCTCATGGGCTTCTCGTCGCAAATGAAGGTTCACCAGGACCGAGCTCACCAGCCCCCCGCCAACAAGGTCGAGCAGCACTTAAGCTGCAGTTGATCAGCCAGCGCGCAATAATGGCGCCAAGGAGATCAGCCCCACGATACCAGCCCCAAGATTCAGAGTTGCTGACTTGGTGAGGCTGCTGGAGGGTGTGGAGGCCAGGAGGGATGTCCTGTTCCCCCGAGAGTCCCAGAGAGTCAGCCACAGGACAGCCAGTGCTGCATGGGATGAGATGGCGGTGGCAGTGAGCTCGGGGAGTGTGACCAGGATGACTGGCCTTCAGTGCCAGAAAAAGGTCAATGATCTACACAGGACAGCACAGGTGAGTAGACATCAACCCCCCCCCCCAAAGGAAGCATCCAGCCACCAACCCCCGATACGACCCCAGTCCTTCCACCACCCCCCTCCCCCTCAACTCCCCCCAGTCCCTGCCTCACACCTCCCTCCCGCCACTGTGAGTCACAGGTTTGGCTAACGATGGCCCCTCTGTGCTGCGGAGCTTGTTCCAGTCGCAGGTGGACATGGCTGAGGAGCTGCAGAGCTTGTCCCAGTCACTGACGAGCATCGCAAAGGGCGTCGACACAATGGTGCAGACCATGGGGAACCGCCAAGGCAGACAGAGCCTGATGATGCAGAGGTAGCTATGGCTTGACTAAGCTGCCCCACCATCCCAAGGTGAACCGCAGGGCCCTATGGGCACGGGTGTGCGTGTGCTGCCGACAAGTGAGCTGGGGCCCTCCGGTCCCAGAGCCCCCAAAGGACGTCGGTCAGGGGCATTGAAGGCCACAGGACATGGTAGCCTCCTCCCCGGGGCACTCACCCACCCTCCGGCCGTGGATGTGTTCACGAAGCTGTGTCCCATCCCCTGGGTATTCGGATGCTGTGT
Source organism: Scyliorhinus canicula (assembly GCF_902713615.1). NCBI lineage: Eukaryota > Metazoa > Chordata > Chondrichthyes > Carcharhiniformes > Scyliorhinidae > Scyliorhinus > Scyliorhinus canicula. The sequence continues at coordinate 62,656,206 of NC_052146.1, forward strand.
CTGTAGTGTTGCCTCCCGCGGTGTTCAACCACAGGGTCCAAGCATCAAGATGTGATTGGGATGCTAGGCAACGACCCCCGCTTGCTACATGGCCCGCCCACTTGGCATCTGTGAAGTGCTCACTTTAAAAAAAAAAAATTTTTTATTATAAATTTAGAGTGCCCAATTCATTTTTCCAATTAAGGGGCAATTTAGCATGGCCAATCCACCTAGCCCACACATCTTTGGGGTGTGGGGGCGAAACCCACGCAAACACGGGGAGAACGTGCAAACTCCACACAGACAGTGACCCAGAGCCGGGATCGAACCTGGGACCTCGGCGCCGTGAGGCAACAGGGCTAACCCACTGCGCCACCGTGCTGCCCTGTGAAGTGCTCACTTAACCACGATTGCCAATTCCCTATCAGCAGTAGCTTTCAGCCACGTAGCCAGAGGCCTCAGCAGTCGGTAGGGATTATGGGTGATCAGTGGGGCAGACAGGCAGGGATAAGGGTAAACACGATCCAAGGATTGGCCTGGTGGTGCCTCGAGAGGATGCCACCCCCCCCTCCCCCCCCAGTGCCTCCTCTCCATCCCCCATGGCAGCCCACCCCTGCGGAGGGTTCCCCACCCCCATCTGGGGGTCCCCCACCAGGGTGGCAAGCCTAGCACCCCGGGCTCGTTGCCTGTGAGCAAAGATGGCTACTCATCTCCTCCTCAGCTTCTCACAGAAGCCCTTCTGGCAGGTTCATGTTTTTCAGAAGGAGTACTAATCGGCGTCAGTGTGAGCACTCGCTGGGGAGGCTGCTGAATGACAGGAGGCCGTTGGATATGGGGTCGTTCTCGTTAATTGTACGGAAATGGGGCTTAAGTGGTGATAATTGGTTTCTTGCCACGAGAGTCCGATTTCACCTAGGGGAGCGGGTCGGTTGCATTGCAAACTGTTTGCCACCTGGCGCAGTATAATTTTTGGCATCTCCCGCTATTCACCGGCCTCGATACGCTTGAGCGAGAGCGTAACGAGGCCGGAGAATTGTGCCCAAAGTATCCTGAGTTAAAAGAGAAAATTGCAATAACTTAAAGTGGAACAACAGCCTTCAGAAGTAGCTCAAACATTTGATGATTTTAGTAAGAGTCTGGGAATCGAGAGTTAAAGCAATTGTGAACAGTTAGTACAGCAGTCAACACAAAGAAATCCTAAAGGGGTTGGTTTAAATCCTGGACTGAATTAGCTGTTAAAAGAGGAGCGAAAACTTTGAAAGTATAATTTGGAAAACCTGGACTGGATTTCTGGATGGAAACTGCTGGGGGAAAGCATTAGTGTGAGAGAAGATTTAAAAGTGTGTTTTCGGGAATGGAGTTTGAAAACTCTCACATGGCAATCACCTGGGAGGATTCGGAGGAGAAATCCATTGACACTAACTTGGATTCAGAGCAGAATGTGTGCCCTTGACCACTGTGTACTTGACTACAGCCAATCTGTGTGCTTAAATGGGACTTTGCGTTAATGACACCATTGTAGTTTAAAATGTAGAAGTCCTCTTACAGTTAATCTTAAAATTTGTGTATATTTGTTAAAATAAGGGAGGAGTAAAGAAGTATTGCATAATAATCCAACTGTTCATGTTTAACAAATGTTTTCTTGTTATTGTGATCACCCTTGTGAGACCCGGGGGATGACCCGATTGCTCTGCCCATGGGACTCATGGAATATGAGCTCCCCCACTAATGGGCGGAGGCCCATCTGCTGGGCTCATAGAATCACCCTTTAAAAGCCGGCCCGAATTGGGACCGGCATGATCGGTGTCCCAGTTGGGACCTATGTGCTCTATGCCACAAAGCGGCCTTTTCTTTTGGCTGAAAATAAACTGCTGTTTTGATTCATCTTCTTAGGTCTCCTGAGCTTTTATACTAGTGATGAGGAAAGATTATGGCTGTGATTCTGCCTGTCCAGACTGTAAGTGACTTTCTCAGTTTGAGATCTTGACAAACACATGGATAGGATGGGTGTAGAGGGATACGGCACCAGGAAGTGCTGAGGGTTTTGGCAAAAGTTGGTATCATGACTGGTACAGGCTTGAAGGGCCGAAGGGCTTGATTTGTTCTTTGAGAGCGACATTTAAATGCTGAATTTTGGAAGGCTAGAGGCCTTTATGCATGCGTAGAATGTTGGGCCCACTATACTGAATGGATGAGGTAGTTCCTCCAGGTGAATGGTATTGTAGGAGACGACTGGCAAAAGGTAATAATCTGACTGTCTGCGGGGCCCAACTTTTAGTGAGATCAAAAGCCTTATCTACCCAGCAGCCCAGATTCAAAAACCTTTAGTGAACTCGTGCAGCTTGTCGCGAATCATTACGACCCGAAAGTATCAGTGATCGTACAGAGATACCGGTTCAACATGGCCAGATGAACCCAGGGTAATCAGTCATGGAATTCCTGACGCACCTTTGCAAGCTGGCTGAGCATTGTGACTAGGGCCCATCCCACCTGGAGATGCTGCGCGGCCGCCTAGCGTGTGGTATCAATAACATGACGACCCAGCTGAATCTGTTGGCAGGACCGACTTTGGATCTTAAAAGGGCGAAAGAATTATCACTTTCCTGTGATAACATGGCAAAGGGGGTCCAGGAACTCTAAGGCTCCATGGACCTCGATATACACAGCATTGGCCACCCCATTCCGATGAGTGACGCCCCTCAAAAGCCGGGCCTGGGCAGCACGGTGGGGCAGTGGGTTAGCCCTGCTGTCACACGGCGCCGAGGTCCCAGGTTCGATCCCGGCTCTGGCTCACTGTCCGTGTGGAGTTTGCACGTTCTCCCCATGTTTGCGTGGGTTCTGCCCCCACAACCCAAAGATGTGCAAGGTAGGGGGATTGGCCACGCTAAAATTGCCCCTTAATTGGAAAAAATGAATTGGGCACTCTAAATTTATTTTAAAAAAGCAGGGCCTAAAGGACCCAGTCACCAGCTGAGCAACGTTGTGGTCAGACCCATTGGCCAAGAACCACCTCAACCTGATGAGACATCTCCTCTGTGGACAAGGAAGAGAACCCACAACAGTGCTGCACTTACAGTCGCTGAAACCATGGCGGTCGAGAGCACCAGAAACGAAAGCGAACACATTGCCTTGATCGGGTAACACAAGCAGCCCAGGCCTGGGCCCTACATATTGCCCAGCCTGTTAAAGGGCACTAAGGTTCGGCTGGCGATGAGTATTGGGGGCCATTGACAATTATTGAGCCTACGGTCACCTCGGTTACTCATGGACAACAATCAGTACAAGGGCCACTGTACCTGTACCAGCCTCCCTGAACAGGCGCCGGAATGTGGCGGCTAGGGGCTTTTCACAGTAACTTCATTTGAAGCCTACTTGTGGCAATAAGTGATTTTCATTTCTTTTTTTATCATTTCACTGGCAGTGGTGAAGGGACCCGAACCCAGCCTTCAGGGCCGCGACTGGTTTCAGAGACCCCTCCTCGATTGGCAACAGAACTTTAGAATGGGTACAGGCGGATTGTCTGTGATCCTGGCAAAATAGCAGGTGGTCTTCCAGGAAGGCCTGGAGAAGATAAAGGGGGCCATGGCTAAAACGTACTTTGACCCAATGCCCAACCCAAATATTTTGTAGCCTGCCCAGTCCCATACAGCTTTTTATTGAAGGTGAACAACGGGCTGAGGGGCTTGAAAACATGGGCATTATATGCCAGCCCGATTTGCAAAATGAGCAGAACCAGTGGTCTCAGTGCTGAAGCCAGACAAGTCCATCTGTTCATGCGGCGACTATAAAATGACAGCCCCTCTTGGACAGCTACCTCTTGCTATGTGTGGGAGACCTAATACGTGAAGCTGGCTGGGACCCACTGATTCACAAAGCTGGACATGAACCACGCGTTCCTCCAGTTGGAGTCTGGAAAATACATCACCATTAATACCGACACAGGATTGTATGAGTACACCCGCCTCCCACTCGGGGTGTCATCATCATGTGCAGCTTTCCAGCGGGAAATAGAAAGCATTCTTCAAGGGTTCCCCAGGGTGGCTGGTTACCTGAATGATGTACTTATTACCAGAGCCACTGAGAGGGAGCACCTGGACAATCTAGAAGAAGGCCTTCATCAATTTGCAGATGTAGGTGTCTGCCTGAAGAAAGGCAAGTGCGTCTTTTAGATGAAAGAAGTTATATACCTGGGATACCGGGTTGACAAAATGGTTTGCATCCGGTAGAGGAGAAAGTCTGAGCCATCGAGTGGACCCGAGAACATGGCAGAGCTAAGATCATTCCAAGGGCTCGTCAATTATAATGGAAAATGTCTCTGACCATACTTTCCGTATCCATGTCTGATGTTGAGTCTTCCGTCTCCTGCTGACCTGGGCGGGCAAGGCACTGATTCATCTGGTGGTGTTACCTCTGGTGCGGGCTTCCTGCCTTTGAGGTGGTCCACATACTTGCGTACAGTAAGTTCTCTGATTTTGGTTGTTTCAGAGACTGGCCCAGTTTTCACCATTGTGGTCCTCGGTATGAAAAAATGAAATGAAAATCGCTTATTGTCACAAGCAGGCTTCAAATGAAGTTACTGTGAAAAGCCCCTAGTCGTCACATTCCAGTGCCTGTTCGGGGAGGCTGGTACGGGAATTGAACCGTGCTGCTGGCCTGCCTTGGTCTGCTTTAAAAGCCAGCTATTTAGCCCTGTGCTAAACAGACCCAGTATCTCATTGTGGGCGAGATCCAGATCGCGAGATTTAACGGCCTGGTCGCATCACGAGTCGGGCGCAGCAAGGCCTGGAAATCATGCCCAATGCTTCAGATCAATGACCTCTCATCAGAACGCAAGTCCTGACATGGAAATATTTTTGGATGCCACTCAAGTGAAGTGATAAGAGAGGAATTGAAGAAGCATTTTTTTTTCCGATGTGGCATTAAACCCAGGCCCTATCTGCCCTCTCAGGTAGATGTAATTGACCTAAATTTCACTGGGGAGCTCTTGGGCTAATGCTGATCATTCAATAAGATAAAATCTCAGACATAAAGGGACGATCCTTTAAAACAGAGATGAGGAGGAATTTCTTCAGCCAGAGGGTGGTGAATCTGTGGAACTCTTTGCCGCAGAAGGCTGTGGACGCCAATTCACTGAGTGTCTTTAAACCAAGATAGATAGGTTTTTGATCAATAAGGGGATCAGGGGTTATGGGGAGAAGGCAGGAGAATGGGGATGAGAAAAATATCAGACATGATTGAATGGCGGAGCAGACTCGATGGGCCAAGTGGCCTAATTCTACTCCTATGCCTTATGGTCTTAATCCAAAGCACTAAAACAGATGATCCAGTCATTTATCACACTGCTGTTTGCTGTGCAGGAATTGGCTGCCATGTTTCCTAAATTGCAACAGTGACGGCGTTGTTTAATTATCTGTGAAGCATCCTGGGACATCCTGATGGCATGTGTGGCACTGTATGTGGTTCTAAAACAATGGCGGATTTATTGATGTGCTACTTTGTGTACATGCAGGTCGGCACTGAGCAGAGCAACTGGGACAACGTTATGTTTCTGTCCATTGGTTTGGCGACTGTATCCCCATCACTGACTGGAATTCCAGTCTGCCAGTGGTGCGTTTTGTATGCTTTTGACCAGACCACAATGTGGGGCACTGAGAAAGCAGAGCTCATACCACAGTAAAGAGCCGGGGTTGGGTGGAGGCCCATTAAATGCCAACCACTTAGAGCAATTGATCAGGGCTTTAAGAATTTCCACAGAGCTCAATGACCCTGCACAGTAGCCAGAACTGAGGGAGCTAGGGATATGAAATGGTCAAAGAACAAAAGATGGAAAAATATCACTTTGGGCACAATCATCATTTGCTTTTTCTTTCAGTTTTCTGAAGACAAATGGATACATTTTCATTAAAATGGCATCAGTTTTGATCCTTTTCAATTTTTTTACTGTGCAAAAGTTTAAAATAAAACTATCGCCCCTACTAAAGGTACAGTGACAATTTCCTGTCCCAGAACAAAAGCAAATTACTACGGATGCTGGAATCTGAAACAGAAGAGAAAATGCTGGAAAATCTCAGCAAGTCTAGCAGCATCTGTAGGGAGAGAAAAGAGCTAATGTTTTGAGCCCGATGACTCGAATGAATTCCGGGCACAACATGATGTTGAACTCTTCCCTCGCCGCCTTTGTCTCCGTGCCCACTTCTTTGGGCAAGAATCCTCCCCTCGTTCCACTGATACTTTCATGTGCCTCCCACATTCTGCCTCCAAGTGGAAACCAAACTTATTTCCTCTTATCTTGACTCAATCCTCACTCCTCTGGTCCATTCTCTCCCCACCTACATCTGGGATTCCTCTGATGCACCGCGTCATATTTGACAGCTTCCAGTTCGCGGGCCCTAACCGCATTCTATTCACCATGGATGTGCAATCTCTCTACACCTCCATCCCACACCAGGATGGCCTGAGAGCTCTTCAGTTTCTTTCTCAAAAGGAGGCCCGGACAATTCCCATCCACCATCACTCTCCTCCGCCTGGCTGAACACGTTCTATCTCTCAACAACTTCTTCTTTAACTCATATCACTTTCTCCAAATCAAAGGTGTAGCAATGGGTACCCGCATGGATCCTAGCTACGCTTGCCTTTTTATAGGCTATGTGGAACATTCCTTGTTCCAGGCCTATCCGGGCCCCCTGCCACAACTCCTTTACCGATACATTGATGACTATTTTGGTGCCGTGTCATGCTCTCGCCCGGACCTGGAAAAATTCATCAACTTCGCTTCCAGTTTCCATCCCTCCATCACTTTCACCTGGTCCATCTCAGACACTTCCCTTCCCTTCCTTGATCTTTCTGTCTCCATTTCCGGCAATAGACTATCCACTAATATCCACTACAAGCCCACTGACTCCCACAGCTATCTGGACTATAGGTCTTCGCACCCTACACCCTGTAAGGGCTCCATCCCTTTCTCTCAACTCCTTCGCCTCCGTTGCATTTGTTCCTACGATGCCACTTTCCAAAATGGTGCTTCGAAAATGTGTTTGTTCCTCCTCAACCGTGATTTCCCACCTACAGTTGTGGACAGGGCCCTCAACAGTGTGCGGTCCATCCCTCGCGCCACTACCCTCACCCCCTCTACTCCCTCCCAGAACAAGGATAGGAGTCCCTCTGGTTCTCACATTTCATCCCACCAGCCTCCGTATGCAAAGCATAATCCTCCGCCATTTTCGTCAACTCCAGCGTGATGCCACCACCAAACACATCTTCCCTTCACTCCCTGTCAGCATTCCACAGAGACAATTCCCTCCGAGACAATCTAGTCCACTCCTCCATCATACCCAGTACCTCTCCCATGCAATCGCAGAAGGTGTAACACATGCCCCTTTACCTCTTCCATGCTTAACATCCCAGGCCCAAAACACACATTCCAGGTTAAGCAGCATTTCACTTGCATCTCTTCCTATTTGGTCTACTGCATTTGCTGCTCCCAATGTGGTCTCCTCTATATTGGAGAGACCAAACGCAGACTGGGTGATCGCTTTGCTGAGCATCTTCGGTCTGTGCGCATTCAGGATCCTGACCTTCCTGTTGCTTGCCATTTTAACAAAAGACCCTGTTCCCATGCCCACATGTCTGCTCTTGGCCTGCTGCAATGTTCCAGTGAAGCGCAACGCAAACTGGAGGAACAACATCTCACCTTCCGTTAGGCACGCCTGAACATTGAATTCAACAACTTCAGATGATCAGCTCTATCGCACCTCGACCCATTTGTTTTCATTTCATTTCAACTGTCTTTTACCATTTCTTTCTTTCTTAATATACATTTAATTTCCCCCCCCCCTCCCCAATCTTATCCACTTTTCCTTCACCTTTCTCCTCTATGCTCTCCCCCCCCCCCACCCCCCCCCCCCCCCCCCCCCCCCCCCCCCCCACATCTACAGTTCACCCTCTGATGTTAGTTTCTCTGCTGTTTGACCTTTAACATTTTTTTCCTCTCTGGGGACTGCCATTAACATTCTTTCCCCTTGGTTTCTGTGGTCATTAGCACCCTGTTCCCCTGGGTTTCTATGGCTATGACTCATCTTTCATTCTCACTCCATAGTATGAATATTTCCCACTTTCTCTATCTGAGTCATCGGACTCGAAATGTTAGCTCTTTTCTCTCTGGATGCTGCCAGACATGCTGAGATTTTTGAGGCATTTTCTCTTTCGTTCCTGTCCCAGTACCTTTGTTGCTGACTATGATGGATTGTAGATTCATAGGTACATTTGGGAGTCGGTTTAGCTCAGTTGGCTCGACAGCTGGTCTGTGATGCAGAGCGAGGCGAACAGCATGGATTCAATTCCCATACTGGCTGAGGTTATTCATGATGGCCCTGCCTTCTCAGCCTTGCTCCTTGCTTGGGGTGTGGTGATCCTCAGGTTAAATCACCCCCCCCCCCCACCCCCCCCCCCCCCCCCCCCCACCCCCCCCCCCCCCCCCCCCCCCCCCCACAGCCTTGTGGTTATCTGGGACTATGATGACTTTACGTTCTATATTCATGGATTTGAGATTTAGAGAGGGCAAACGGGCAGGGAAATGGGATTCATTTTGAGACTTCATCAGCAAAGAGACAGTACAGCCACAATGGGCCAAATGGCCTCCTCCTATGCTGTAACCTTCTATAATTCTGTTCAAAGACATTGGATGTTGTCTGATGTCAAGCCCCAGTGGCCTTTGTTTTTATCTGCACCTGGAGAGTATGGGCGTGATTCTCCCAAAACATTTCAAAGTTAATTTGTGGCGGGTTTTTTAGGGAGTTCATGCGAGTGCCCAACATGGCTGGAGATTCACGCCCTATGTGTTGGAAGGATATTCTCATATTGCTGAATGTATGGAGTATCGGGAGCTATTAGGATTTGGCACAATTTGTGATGCCCCATGGTAGCTGAATAAAGAATAGAAACTTTTAGGAAAACAGCTGGCTGACTTGTGGAGCATGATCCTTAAGGAGAAGGAAGAAGAAGGTTGCTTTGTTTGAAAGCAAAGCTGCAAGTGTAGTCCCCAACAACAAACCCTATATAAGTGTAGCAAGACTTATTTATTCCTGTACTCCAATCTCCTTGAAATAAAGGCTGCCTTTTGCCTTCTTAATTGCTTGCTGCACCCACATGCTAACTTTCTGCATTCCTCGCAAAAACACATCGAAGTCTCTTTGGACATCAATACTTACAAGTTTCTCATCTTTTTAAAATATATTCCACTTCTTACGAACAAAGAAGATAATTTATACTGGCACAGTTTGTATCGGACATCAACAGCAGAATGAGGTCAGTTAAGAAGAGGTGGAATTTTTTTAATGATTTAAGGAATGGGCAGAAACTAGGTTGATCTAACGCCAGAAAAGGCGTGAGAAACTAGAGACAAAGCGCTAAAATTGACATATCTACATGGGAGGGTGAAGCACATTGGGGAGGAAACAGACTTTGCCTTCGCCAGATGGTGGCGTTCTGTACCGGGTTGGGTGGGTGGGGGTGTCCTGCGAGACCCCCCCAAGGTACCTTCAGGCCTTGTCCATGTTTGTGAAAACCACCCTGAGGGGTCTCACAGGTGTGACTGTTGTGTCCTGGGCGTCGGATGAAAGTGGCATCCGGGTGTTTGAATGAGCCTAATGGAGGCCCAGTGAGAGCGAGATCCAGATCACGTTGGGCAGAGTGAGTCGGCTGACTTGTAATCAGTCTGGCATGGAGCCTGATTTGGGGCTCTCACAGGATTCACCCTTTTCCACTCTGGGCCCAACGCGGTGGCTGAATCGCACCCACAGTATTGTCCTTTGGGATGAAAGAGCATTGAAGTGACCTGTCCAGTCTCCTGTGCAGTGGCCCCCATACCCCATGATAATCCCTTTCTTTATATCCCATATTATCCAAAACGAAGAATACAAGTTCTTATCAATATGGGTTGGCTCAGTTGATGGCTATAAATTATTAGACGACAGCAACTTCCAAATCCGCGACCTATACCACCTAGAAGGATACGGGCAGCAGATACATGGGAACACCATCACCTGCAAGTTCCCTTCCAAGTCAATCACCATCCTGACTTGGAAATATATCGGCCATTCTTTCACTGTCACTGGTCAAAATCCTGGAGCTCCCTCCCTAACAGCACTGTGGATGTACCTACACCACATGGACTGCAGCGGTTCAAGAAGGCAACTCATCACCACCTTCTCAAGGGCAATTAGGGATGGATAACAAATGCTTGCCGAGCCAATGACACCCACATCCTGTGAAAGAACAATAAAAAATCTTTGCCTCTGCGTTAAGGCCATGAGATCAAGCTCCACCACTGGGCTTGAATATAAAATCTGCAATTAGTGCAGTGCCACATTCTCAGAGCAAGGCAGATTTGGCACTTCCGCCCATTAGATGTGGGAAAGAGTGGGCTGGGAAAATACGTGCCAAGAGAGTGGAAAATTGCACGGCGAAGAGTGGGAATTGGGTCCTGAAGAACTGGTTCCGAGCTCCTACTCTGAATTTAATGGTAAAAATCTTTGTGATTTCATGAACTTGTAATGTTCCCTCTTCCTCCGGGGCGACATGGTGGCACAGTGGTTAGCACTGCTGCATTACAGCACCAGGGATCTAGGTTCAATTTTGGCCTTGGGTGACTGTGTGGAATCTGCATGTTCTCCCTGTGTCTGTGTGGGTTTACTCCGGGCACTCCGATTTCCTCCCACAGACCAAGATGTCTGCCCCAGGTTAGGTGGGGTGACAAGGATAGGGCGGGGGGTGGGCCTGGGTAGGGTGCTCTTTCAGAGGTTCGGTGCAGACACAATGAGCCGAATAGCCTCCTTCTGCACTGTAGGGATTCTATGGTTTCCAAGTTTAGGGATGGGGACCAGTTAGCTCGATTAGCGAGACAACTAACACATGTTTCCGAATAATGCCAACAGTGGCATTCCTGTTCTGGCTGAGCTTGATTTGGGACCTGCCTCCTCTCCCTGTCCTAATGGAAAAACTGACACTGTTAAAAGCTGATCCAAGAAAACGGCCAGGAAGGCACCAGGACCCAATGAGCCAAAGACCTGCCCTTGAGGAGAGCACACCTGGTTGAATTAAGTTTAGGAATGTCGAATATGTGTACAACACTGTCTTGAGTTGGCATTTTGTTTCCTGAAGCATTTTGGTTATCTTTTGCTGCCTTTCGAGGCTGGAATGTCGGCATTCACCAAGGTTAAGAGACTGATTAAACTGCTTGAGAATCACTGAAGTATCGTCATTCCAAGTGGAATAAAAGTAGCGATTTCTGGAAATCCTTAGCAGGTCTGTCGAGAAAGAATCAGATTTAACGGGCTGAATTTTATCAGGCCTCTGGAGAGAGGCTGGGAGGCGCAAGACCTTGTTAAATGGTGTCATAGAGAAGGAAGGCCAACATCTTCCCACCTCCACAGCACATTCTCAGTGGCGGAATCGATAGCTGCACAGCCGGCTGCTGACTGAAGGTGGGAAGCCAATTAATGGTCACTTCCTATCCCTGCTAGCAGGGAAGCCATGGCAGCTTCCCATCTTAATAGCAACTCCATTGCCCACAGATCCCGCTCTCCTGTGCCCCCCCCCCCCCCCGCCCCCCACCCACCCAGCAGGAATGGTCAACCCAATGGCTGCAATGCCGCCATTGTAGGGTTCACCCCTATGATTGCCAGGGCCTGTCTACCAGAGCGCAGCACAGTAAATGAAATGCTCACTTTCCCTTCGGGTGTACCTCAACATGCGATGTCTCTTTTTTTCCTGCAGTCTCACCAGTGGCCATCTCCACTGGTGGCACTGCTGAGCTGCTGGCCATCTGATTTGCCTGCCAGCTTTGAGAAGCAGCCGTTGTCCTCAATTGAAGATAGTGGTCCCGGTGGAGGCTTCTTAATTGACCGCCACCGATAATATCTTACCCAGAGTCCCGCCATTCATCCGTATAGACTTGGGGGAAAATTTGTTCCCCAGTGGTGACATCACCTGGGATTTGAGAAAATTCAGCGCAGTGTTTCATGTCAGTGAACTTTTCTCAGAAAGACTTTCCTTTGCTACCAGGTCTGGTGAACATTTCCAGCCCTTTCTGTTTTAATTGCAGATTTCTGGCATCTGCAGTATTTTGCTTTTGTATTATTACAGGTGGCTCATGACTGGCTTATAACTTTGCCACTGAGAAATATGTTTACACAGGAATTGTGTGTTCCACGTTTTAGTTAGTGGTTGAGGAACATTGTAGAAAAGCGAGCCTCTTGTGTGGGGAAGGGAGAATTTTGTCTCCCCTGCTCCCAATATTAGCGGTTCTACACAATATGGGTTATCTCATAAATGGGATAGGACCTGTTGCCAGCTTGACTTTAAATGCAAAATGTTTGGGGGAGTTTTGAGCTAAGTGGCAAATTCTGTAAGATCGCTTTTGAAACCACAACCCACTGGAATGACAATAAACAAGAAGCGTCTCACCATGTGGGTTCTGAAGCTGCGCCATTGTAGCCATGAATGAACTCTGAGCCATGTGACCCTGGACCTGATGCATGATTGGTTGCTGGTGGTGAGCATGTAGTTGCTGTGGAAACTGTACTGGCTGAAGGGTCGTCAGGCTGCCACCCACGCTGTTAATGACCGGAACATTCTGAGCTTGAGTCGTAGCAAGGCCTGAAAGTACAAAAATAAATATTTGTGTGAGGAAATGTTTTTGCTGGCATATTCCATGTAGTTGAAACCACAGGACACATTAAAGCATTCTAATTCAACGCACATTGTGGGCAAACTGAGGGTTTGCTTTTGTGGGGGAGTTATGCTCAACATTAAAGATCCTGTGAGCTTGCGCTAAGGGTTGGAAATAGTTTTGGATGCTTCCAGCAGCAATAAGTCAACAATCTACTCCTTCCTCTCAGACTGGGAAGTAAGACTTTACATTTATATAGGGCTCAATTTAATGGAAATTAAACGGAGTCCTATGTCGAGGGTGTTTAGCCGGGTGTTTCCCGGTGCTGGCAGCGCCAAGAATTTTATTTTTTTAAATTTAGAGCACCCAATTATTTTTTCCAATTAAGGGGCAATTTAGCGTGGCCAATTCACCTAACCTGCACATCTTTGGGTTGTGGGGGCGAAACCCACGCAGACACGGGGAGAATGTGCAAACTCCACACGGACAGTGACCCAGGGCCGGGATTCGAACCCGGGTCCTCAGCGCCGTAGGCAGCAATGCTAACCACTGTGCCATCGTGCTGCCCGGCAGCCCCAAGAATGACCCCGCTATTAAATGACTCTGCATCTTTTCTGGGCCTTGATGAGGAACACCCCTACCCAAGGCTTAGTCCCATTAGTGATGATTTAGTGATACTGGCTGACGGAAAAATATCAGTCAGGAGACGGGAGAACACCCATGTTCTTTTTCCAACACCATATGTGATCCAAGAGGGCATAGAAAGCCAACGTTTAATGTCTCATCTTAAAATCAACAAATCTGACAGCATTGCACTCCCTCTGTCCTGCACTACTGTGTCTAGATTGCATGCTGAGTGGAACTTGAACCCACAACCTGATTCAGAGGCGAGACAGAGTGCGACCAAATGAGAGACGGCTGACACCAATCTGTGGATGGCCACAACATAATTATTTATGAATTCATCAACCAAGCTTAATTCATGCATCCAAAATAATCCTGAAGTCTAAAGGAGCATTTAAATGGTTTTATAAATTATTCATCAGTCTTTGCCTTCACTATTCTATCTGAAAGTCTATTCCATATATTAAGCACATTCACTGTCAATTTGCATCAATTCTAGATTTACCTTTTACTAGTCTGAGCCTGTATCCAAACATGAGTAAAATACTGCAGATACTGGAAAGCTGAAACACAAACTGATGTGTTAGGCAGGTTGGTTCGATGTGGACTGCACTCGATGCAGGGAAGCTAGAAACAGACATCTAACACTGGAGAAGATCCAACACTGTTTTATTCAACTATAGAACTGCTATACATATTCAGCTGTGGGTCGACACTATACTGAACTGACTGGTGACCTTGTACTAGCCTGACCAGACCTACTAGCTACCGCATGGTGTTTGCACTTGCTAGCTCGTGGACTCTGACTGTCTCAGTAGCTGGGTCCCGAGAGAGCGGGAAACCTAGTGACCTCTGGCTTTATAGTGGTAGTGTGCTGTCTGGTGATTGGCTGCACTGTGCTGTGTGCTTACTGGCCATCCTGTGTGTCAATCACTGCCTGTCTGCATCTCATTATATACATGAGTGGATATTATGACATCTCCCCCCCTTTTTTTCAGATAAATAAATACTAAGATGTGTGAGCCTATATATATACATATGCCTGACTATATACAAAGGGTGTCTAAATGAATGTATATACATAGGAAGGTGTCGAAAATGCAGATATATGGCAAACAAAACAATATTTACAGAGGTTCGATGAAGTCACAAAATGCACAAAAGTTCAGTCTACAGATTCAGTCGTTGCAGTGGGTGACAAATTCTTGTTGATCACCGCAGAGGTGGATCAGGAGCCACCTGCACGTGGATAGGCCGGATCGCTGCCATCGCGGTGGTCACGTGGGCCGGCAGGATTGCTGGTAGATCGGTGGCCTTGTGGTAGGGTACGTCCGGAGAAAGCAACGTAGGCAGCGGGGCACTTCGGTCAGGCAGCGGGCGTGGAACTCTTCGCAGTGCCCGTCTGTTGCGCCGTAGCAGGGAGCCATCAGCCATGCGGACAAGGAGCGATCCTGGGGCCACTTGTTTGGGGCCACAACAACTGTGGCTGACCAGCCGCCCTCAGGCAACTTGACACGAACATGATCAATTGGGGCCAGCTCGGGTAGATCCATGGCATGAGCGTCGTATGTGGCCTTCTGTTGGGCCCGTGACTGCTGCATTTTCTGTAAGACCGTGAGCTGGTCAAGGTCTGGAACATGGATGGCTGGAACTGTGGTCCTCAGAGTGCGATTCATGAGCATCTGCGCTGGAGACAACCCAGTGGACAGCGGGGTTGCCCTGTATGCCAGCATCGCCAGGTTGAAGTCGGAGCCTGAGTCTGCAGCTTTGCACAGCAACCGCTTTACAATATGGACCCCTTTCTCGGCCTTCCCGTTTGACTGCGGGTAGTGGGGACTGGAGGTTACTTAACGGAAGTTGTAGGACTGTGCAAAATCAGACCATTCCTGACTGTAAAAGCATGGACCGTTGTCGCTTATTACCGTGAGCGGTATCCCATGCCTGGCGAACGTTTCTTTGCAGGCTTTGATTACCGCCTTCGACGTGAGGTCGGATAGTTTCACCACCTCTGGGTAGCTGGAAAAGTAGTCAACCAGGAGTACGTAGTCACGCCCCTGGGCGTGGAAAAGGTCTACAACTACTTTGGACCACGGAGAGGTCACGATCTCGTGCTTTTGCAGCGTTTCCTTGGGTTGAGCTGGTTGAAACTTCTTACAGGTGGGGCAGTTAAGGACTGTGTCGGCAAAGTCCTGGCTGATGCCCGGCCAATAGACTGCCTCCCGAGCTCTGCGTCGGCATTCCACGACCCCAAGGTGACCCTCATGGAGTTGGCCCAGCACCATAGCCCACATGCTCTTGAGGAATTACGATCCTGTTGAGTTTCAGAAGGATTCCGTCCACCACCGTCAGGTCGTTTTTTACGTTATAGAACTGGGGACATTGTCCCTTCTGCCAGCCATTGGTAAGGTGCTGCATCAGAGGATCCTTGGCCGTCTCCTCACGAATTTAGACCACCCGTTCGTCAGAGGCCGGAAGGTTGGTGGCACACAACTGGACTTGCGCTTCTTTTTTTTAAAATTTAGAATATCAATTCATTTTTTCCAATTAAGGGGCAATTTAGCGTGGCCAATCCACCTAACCTGCACATCTTTGGGTTGTGGGGGTGAAACCCACGCAGACACGGGGAGAATGTGCAAACTCCTCACAGACAGTGACCCAGGGCCGGGATCCGAACCCGGGTCCTCAGCGCCGTAGGCAGCAATGCTAACCACTGTGCCACCGTGCCGCCCTGGACTTGCGCTTCTATGTGGCAGATTAAGTCACTTTGTTCACACGGTGTGGTAATGGACTTGGATCGGGTATCTGCAACGATCAGCTCTTTGCCTGGTGTGTAGACAAGTTTGAAGTCGTAGCGGCGTAGCTTAATAAGAATTCGCTCTAACCGAGGTGTCATGTCATTTAAATCCTTCTGGATTATGTGGACCAGAGGCCTGTGGTCCATTTCTACCATGAATTACGGCAGGCCATAAACGTAGTCATGAAACTTGACTAACCCTGTCAGGAGGCCCAGACACTCCTTCTCAATCTGAGCATACCGTTGCTCAGTGGGCGTCATGGCCCTGGAGGCATACACCACTGGAACCCAGCTCGAGGAGTCATCTCGCTGAAGGAGCACTGGCCCAATGCCGTCCTGGCTTGCATCAGTTGATATCCTTGGTTGGTCGAAGAATGCTAGAACCGGGGCTGTGGTGAGCTTTGCTTTCAGCTCACGCCATTCCTCTTCATGCGCGGGCAGCCATTGGAATTCCGCCGACTTCTTGACGAGATGGTGGAGAGCCGTGGTGTGGGATGCCATATTGGGAATGAATTTCCCGAGGAAGTTGACCATCCCGAGGAAGCAGAGGACTGCCTTCTTGTCCTCCGGGGTCTACATGGCGTTGATCGCCGAGACCTTGTCGGCATCTGGCCGCACACCCGGCTACGAGATGTTGTCACCTCGGAACTTAATATCCGATTGACCAAATGAGCACTTGGCCCTGTTGAGTTGGAGACCATGTTCATGAATTCTCTGGAATACCTTCTTGAGGTGAACGATGCGTTCCTGGGGCATTGTGGATCAGATAATTACGTTGTCAACATATACTCGTACCCCCTCGATGCCCTCCATCATCTGCTCCATGATGCGGTGAAACACTTCGGAGGCAGATATGATGCCGAAAGGCATGCGGTTGTAGCAGTAGCGACCGAACGGGGTGTTGAACGTGCACAGCTTGCGACTGGACACGTCCAGCTGTATTTGCCAAAAACCCCGGGAGGCGTCCAGCTTAGTAAAGAATTTGGCATGGGCCATCTCACTGGTCAACTCTTCACGTTTTGGTATCGGGTAATGCTCCCGCATGATGTTGCGGTTTAGATCCTTAGGGTCAATTCAAATGTGAAGCTCCCCTGACGGCTTCTTTACGCAGACCATGGAGCTGACCCAGTCTGTTGGCTCTGTGACCTTCAATATGATGCCCTGGTCTTGGAGGTCCTGTAATTGCTTCTTCAGACGATCCTTGAGGGGTGCCGGCACCCGGCGTAGTGCATGAATTACAGGGGTGGCGTTCGGCTTGAGCAGGATTTTATATCGGTATGGGAGCGTGTCCATTCCATCGAATACGCTGTGGTATTGCGTGATAATGTCATCTATGTCAGCTTGCAAGTTTCCATCAAGCGAGGCGGTCGCCGGTGATGATGACATGGTGTGGAATCGCTGAACCAGGTTCAGGAGTTTGCAGGCGCGAGCACCGAGCAGGGACGCTCTGTCAGGCCCGACGATTTCAAACCGCAGTGTTGCCTTGATCGCCTTATTGGATACCCCTAGTTGACACGAGCCACTGGCAGCTATGGCATTGCCATTGTAGTCAAGGAGCTGGCAGGCCTGCGGAAAAATGCTTGGTTTGGCGCGTGTGGTGTCGAGGTCGGATTTTGAGATGAGATTCGCCGATGCGCCGGTGTGCAGTTTAAATCGGATGCGAGCCTAGTTAACCATGAGGACAGCACACCACACGTCGTCGGGATCCATACTGAGGATCGAGTGGCATTTCGCCAGTGTGGTGGAAGGCAGCGCATGTGTAGTTATGATGCCCACCCGGTATGGGGACTTGAGGCACTCAGCATCAGGGTCTGTTGGGCTGTCGAGATCGGAATCTGGCATGCCTTGTTGTATTGAGCGGGCACTTCTGCGCCGCAGCTGGGACTGCTGGCTGCTGAGCGATAGAGCAGATCTGCAAAGGGCTACGTAGTGGCCCAGCTTGCCACACTGTAGACACCGGCACCCTTTTGCCAGACATTACCGCTTTAAGTGGGCCGAGCCATAATTCGGACACGTCATGACACCGATGTCAGCGCGCTCCGTGCGCCATCGCGTATGCGCAGTGCGGTCGGTCGACGTACGCACCTGCGCAGTCAGGTTGTCGGTCTCGTCGTCCACTCGGTCGTGGCACGCATGCGCAGGGACCCGGGAAAAGCGCGCAAAACGGCCACTCTCCTCAATGCTCAGGCCCTGCATCTGCGATGGCCTGCACCCGTTCTGCCCTGTGGGAGGCCAGCTTTGCAGTCTCTGCCGCCCTGATGTGGGAGTAACGATTCTCAGCATGCTCATGGACAACGCACGTC
Source organism: Scyliorhinus canicula (assembly GCF_902713615.1). Classification (NCBI taxonomy): domain Eukaryota; kingdom Metazoa; phylum Chordata; class Chondrichthyes; order Carcharhiniformes; family Scyliorhinidae; genus Scyliorhinus; species Scyliorhinus canicula. Next base: position 62,674,573 of record NC_052146.1, read on the forward strand.
TCGATAGCGACAGGGAGGGTCAACTGTTTGACTTTCAGGAGCTGCCGCCGAAGGGAGTCGAAGTGGACCTCGAAAACGATTTGGTCATGGAATCAGCCGTCGAGTCATAGTTACATGACTGCGCTAGGATGCGGAGATGGGTCAAGAAGGAGTGAAAAGGTTCATCCTTACCCTGAAGCCTCTGCTAGAAGATGTACCGTTCAAAGCTCCCATTCACCTCAATGTCGCAGTGGCTGTCGAACTTCAGCAGGACTGTTTTGAATTTTGTATTGTCTTCGCCTTCAGCGAACGTAAGTGAGTTGTAGATGTGGATGGCGTGGCCCCCCCTGCGGTGGAGAGAAATAGCACGATCTTCCTGGCATCCGATGCTGCTTCGAGGTCAGAGGCCTCGATGTACAAGAGGAACTTTTGCTTGAAGATCTTCCAATTGGCCCCAAGGTTGCCGGAGATGCGGAGTTGCGGAGGAGGCCGGATGTTTTCCATTTCACCGGATGGCTGTTTGCTGATCAATGCTGATTCACTCGAGGTAGGTCCGTCAAGATCAGTGTTACTCTGGTACCATGATGTGTTTGACAGGTTGGTTCGCTGTGGACTGCACTCGATGCAGGGAAGCTAGAAACAGACGTCTAACACTGGAGAAGATCCAACATTGTTTTATTCAATAGAAGTGATAAACATATTCAGCTGTGGGTCAACACTATACTGAACTGACTGAAGACCTAGTACAGTAGTCCCCCGTTATACCGCGCTCCGCAATACCGCGGTTCGCGATATACCGCGGGGGGGCTTATGGACCCCAACTGTCAGTTGTGTCAATTTCAGCGGCCGGCTCACTTTGATCCGGAGAGGGAAGCTGCTCTCTCACTGAAACAATCAGCCGGCCGCTGAAGTTGACACTGCCGGCTGCTCTCTCCCTCCAATCAGAAACATTAAAACTTAAAAGTTGGATTGGAGGGAGAGAGCAGCCTGCAGTGTCAATTTCAGCGGCCGGCTGATTGTTTCAGTGAGAGCAGCTTCCCTCTCCGGATCAAAGTGAGCCGGCCGCTGAAATTGACACTGTTTTAATTAGATCCACGATGGGGGTTTTAAATTTATTTAAAAATCTATGCTAGCGCTTCCCATTGTGAGTCTACGGGGGTCTGACCTCTCCCCCCGCCCCCCGTAGACTCTCAATGGGAAGTGCTAGCGTAGATTTTTAAATAAATTTAAAACCCCCATCGTGGATATCCGCGGCTCGGTTGCAAGGCGGGTGGCTGTCTTGGACCCCAACACCCGCGTTATAAAGGGGGACTACTGTAGTAGCCTGACCAGACTTACTAGCTACCGCATGGTGTTTGCACTGGCTAGCTCGTGGACTCTGACTGTCTCAGTGGCTGGGTCCAGAGAGAGCGGGAAACCTACTGCCCTCTGGCTTTATAGTGGTAGTGTGCTGTCTGGTGATTGGCTGCACTGTGCTGTGTGCTTAATGGTCATCCTGTGTGTCAATCACTGCCTGTCTGCATATACATGAGTGGATATTATGACACAAACAGGGAGTGTTTGATGATAAGTCATCAACCTGAAATAGTGATCCTGTTTTTCTCTCTCCACAGAGCCTGCCAGACTTTTGTTTAGTTCATTGGACGTGAGCATCACTGGCTGTGCCAGCATTTATTGCCTGTCCCTAAATGCCCTTGAGGGGGCAGTTAAGAGTCAACCACATTGCTGTGTGTCTGGAGTCACATGTGGGCCAGATCGGGTAAAATCGCAGATTTCCTTCCCTAAAGGACATTGGTGAACCAGATGGGTTTTTACAACAATCAAGAATGGTTTCATGGTTGTCATTAGACTTTTAATTCCAGATTTTTATTTAATTCAAATGTTACCATCTGCAGTGGCAGGATTTGAACCTGGGTCCCCAAAGCATTACTCTAGGTCTCTGGTTTACTAGTCCAGTGACAATACCACTACGCCACCATCTCCTCATTGGCTGATTCTTTCCAACATACTTTCTTTTTCAATTTGTACCTCTTGTCCTACTCAGGCAAGTTAATCTAATGGAATATTCTGAATTTATTTCATCCAGTTTCTTAATGAACAGTATGGCAGTAAGACTTAAAAAGAGAGATGATGAGACGGAAAATGAAACACATTCAGCAACATTTAAGGCGGGAATAATTTTTCCCCTCGAGAGATTACATGCCTGTGGTGGATGGCAGGGGGAGGGGAATAGTGTTTATCCAAGACAGTGCAACTATCATCGCATGATATCTCCTGTCTTGCTTTTCTCTCCAAAGTCCTTGAACGTGTTGTTCCCTCCCAAATCTGTGCCCATCTTTTCTGGAACTCCAATCCCTCCAATCAACTGCAACAGGGAAATGGCTTTTATCGAAGTCACAAATGACATCCAATGTAACCGTGACAAAGGTAAACTTTCTTTCATCATCCTTCACAATCTGTCTGCAGCTTTTAACGATGTTGACCATACCATCCTCGTCCAATGCCTCTGCATCATCATCCAGCTAGGAGGGACTGCACTCGCCTTGTTCCATTCCTATAGATCTGATCATTGCCAGGGCATCACTTGCAATGGCTTCTCTTCCCACTCCTGTGCCATTACCTGTGGCATCGCCCAAGAAGCTATCTTTGGTCTCCTCCTATCTCTCTCCCTACACAACCTACACACTGCCCTTCAGCAACATGGGCAGCATGGTATCACTGTTGGTTTGATTCCGAGCTTGGGTCACTGTCTGTGCCGAGTCTGCATATTCCCCACGTGACTGTGTGGGTTTGCTCCGGGTGCTCCGGTTTCCTCCCACAGTCCAAAGATGTGCAGGTTAGGTGGATTGGCCATGCTAAATTGCCCTTAGTGTCCAAAAAGGTTGGGTGGGGTTACTGGGATAGGGTGGAGGTATGGGCTTAGTTAGAGTGCTCTTTCCAAGGGCCGGTGCAGACCCGGTGGGCTGAATGGCCTCCTTCTGCACTGTAAATTCGATGAACACCATCTGAAAACACAGCATTATGTTTCACATAGGCTGACCACCCCTAGCTCTACTGGGGGCAACATGGGCATAGTGGTGTGGTATTGTCTGTCACTGGTTTAGTAATCCAGAGACCCAGAGTAATGCTCTGGTGTCCCAGGTTCAAATCCTGCACAAGCAGATGGTGAAATATGAATTTAACAAAAATCTGGAATTAAAAGTCGAATGATGACCATGAAACCGTTGTTGAATCTGGTTCAATAATGTCCTTTATTACGTCCTGCCATCCTTACCTGATCTGGCCTACAAGTGACTCCAGATCCACAGCAATGTGGTTGACTCTTATCTGGGATGGGCAGCGATGCCCATGTCTCATGAACAAATAAAAGAACTTCACCACTACCACTTTTAACTCCTGGATCCTCCATAACTGAAGTGTAAGGCTGATTTCTGCCATCCAGTACTGGATGAACAGAAATGTTTTCCAATTAAATATTGGGAAGGCAGACACCATCATCATCAGGCCCCACTACTCTGTTCCTTAACTATCAATCTCCCTGGCAACTGATGCTGAACCAGATGGTTCACAAACCTGGTGTCATATTAATAACACTAATAATCTTTATTGTCACAAGTAGGCTTACATTAACACTGCAATGAAGTTACTGTGAAAAGCCCCGAGTCGCCACATTCCGGCACCTGTGCGGGTACACGGAAGGAGAATTCAGAATGTCCAAATTGCCAAACTACACATCTTTCAGAACTTGTGGGAGGAAACCGGAGCACCCGGAGGAAACTCATGCAGACACGGAGAGAGCGTGCAGATTCCGCACAGTGACCGAAGCCGGGAATCGAACCTGAGATCCGATCCACCTCTGTAACATATCACCAAATTCACACCCCTGCTTTAGCACATATGTTACAAAACCCTTGTAATGAACTCCAATTGGCTTTATTGGTTGGCCAATTGGAGTATGAACTCCCTCAATGATAGCTCATTGAGGGGGCCCATATAATCACCTGTGTAGGCTTTGTGAGCCAGTCTTAAGTTGACTGGACTGCTAGCAGCATTGTTTGTGGCTGCTCCTGTAATATCGTTATTGTAAATAAATATTGGTGTGGTGATGGAACTCCTGCCTCCCGTGGATTACTACAGTGGCGACGAGGATGGGATGGACCAACGTGGGTCAAAGGCACGGTAGAGTCCCAAACAGGGCCCATATCCTATGAGGTTTCAATAGGAGGTAAGGTGCTGAAGAAACACCTAGACCAAATAAGGGCGCGGAACCACACCTGGAGGCAGGCGAAGCAGGACCGCCTCAAGCTGGGATATCCCAGATGGAAAGGATACCCACACCCCAGCCCCGAGCAATTTCTCCAGACCCCGTCATCCAGTCGTCAGAGTCGGAGATGGACACGCTCGACGAGGCCGCCGCGACACCACTCCCCAAGGAGGAGGAAGAACAACTTCCAAAGAGGTCGTCAAGGAAAAGACGGGCACCTATAAGGTACACCCCGCCCACTTCGGAGAACGACCTGGCGGACGACACAGAGGTGACAGACCCAGACATGAGGAGCAGGAAGAAGCTCAGAGGAATGCCAGCTGGCAGGAATTCCTCGGACCTTGGGGGGGGGGAGTGGTGTAATGAACTCCAATTGGCTTTATTGGTTGGCCAATTGGAGTATGAGCTCCCTCAATGATAGCTCATTGAGGGGGCCCATATAATCACCTGTGTAGGCTTTGTGAGCCAGTCTTAAGTTGACTGGACTGCTAGCAGCATTGTTTGTAGCTGCTCCTGTAATATCGTTATTGTAAATATATATTGGTGTGGTGACGGAACTCCTGCCTCCCATGGATTACTACAACTCTGATTCGTGCTTTTATTACCTTTAGACTTGACTGCTCCAAGTCACTCCTGGCTGGTCTCACACATTCTACCTCCTGTAAATTTGAGGTCATTCACAACCCTCTTGTCTGTGGCCTAACTTGCACCAAATCACATTCACCCATCACCCACTGCCATTGTTGACCTACACTAGCCTCCAGTCTGTTAATGCCTGGATTATTAAATTTCCTTCCTCGTTTTCAAATCCCCATCCAACTCCCCTCCCGATCTCTGCAATCTCCTCAAAATCCACAATCTTCTTGAGATAATCTGCGCCTATCTCATTCTGGCCTCTAAAAGAATTCCCAATTTTAATTGCTCTACTCTTGGTGGCCTTGCCTGTGGCTGACTAGGCCCCAAGCTCTGGAATTTCTGCCCTAAACCTTTGTGCCTCACCTTTCATTGAAAATCACCTTAAAGCGGTTTATTTGACGAATCTTTTGGTCATGTGCCGTGATATTTCCTTTAGCGACTCAGGGTCATATTTTGTTTTATAATGTTCCTCTGAAGTGTCTTGAGATGTATTTATTAAAGGAGCTACATGAAAGCAAGTCGTTGTTGTAGATCGGTGAGCCAGGCTTACCGCAGGAACTGGATTCTTCTGCCTGTCATTCTTGCATGTTTACACATTACCGCTTTGTTGTAATTTGCATGTTCACATAGGTGTGTGCATGCAGCCTCCCTCCATTCGCTGCCTCTTGTGTGGAGTGACTGCATTGATTGACAAGTCCGAACATTTCCTTTTACATATGTATGAGTTGGAGCATGCAAACATCCAGATTTCAGAGTCAGCTGCATTTGTCTTTCCCACTGAACTGTTATATCTCTTGGGTTGCGCAAGATGAGACAGGTCTCTCTGCCCTTTGATGTCTAAATGCTCAGGTAATTCATCATGGCACCTTATTTAAAAATGTAATTAAAAGTTCAATTCAAATGAACTGGACAGCACTGTTTTGGGGTTATGTGTGGTATTCCTTGGTGGAATGCAGACACGTTCACCTGGCACTCCATGAATCAGGTTTGATTTAAGCCTCACAGTTTGTCGGCTCACTGGGAACAGTTCCGTCAGAAGGACAATCCCCTCTTCTAATAATAATAATAATTGATCGTCTTCGAGGAGTTTTCAAAGTTCTACATCTCCACCACCCCTCCACCCCCCCTCCCGGTCCTGATTAACTCCCTTCCTCTCTTGAAGGCACTGATACATTTTGGGCATGGGCTGCCCCCTGGTATTCCTTTGGGACGCCACTCCGTCTCGCGTGTGTCTGGCCTGTAAGTTGCTGAAGTCGACACCATCCACTGTGCCAGCACACCTGAGCCGAGTAGAATCCTACTACAATGTGCTAACTTAGCAACAAGGCGGACTGCGATCTGACTTGAATATGAATAACGACGCACAATCTTCAACATCTGATTGGTCAACAGCTCTCAAACCGCTCCAGACACAGTGGCCGGGATTCTCTGAGCGAAGAATGGGGCGTCAGACCCGCGATCGGGCCACTGATTGGCGGGTGTGTGCGATCTGGAAGGGCCTACCTTCTTCCGCGCCGGCCCTCTGTGTGGCTCTGCCATATCGTGCGGGGCCAGAGCGGAAGCGGCCGCCATGCGCACGCGCGGACCCGCGGCCGTCAGTGCAGGGCCGCATATCAGCAGCCGGAGCTGCGTGGAGTACTCCGGCGCCGTACTAGCCCCCTGTGAGCCATGGAATCATTAGGCCAAGAGCCCCGTTGATGCCGGCGTGAAACACTCCGGTGTTTACGCCAGCATCAACACTTAGCCGCCATTTTGAAGAATGCCGGTCAATGGTGGAGTGGCCAGAAGAGGGATCATTCCCAAGTGAAGTACAGAGGGTTGTGGCGGAGCGGGATGATTGGGGATGCCTTGGGGGGTCGGAAGGGGGGATGATTGTGGCATTGGGGGATTAGGCCGGGGGGGTGGTGGTGGCTGTAGCTCTTAGGTCTAGAAGGGAGAGCTTCCCAAATCCGAAGGAGCCTTCAGATTGAGGCACCCCCCCCCCCCCCCCCCCCCCCCCCTCCCCACAGGCAATTATTTTTGTGGCGGCGCCGAGTTGCCCTGTTGGGAGAGTGATGTGGATGGGATGACACTGGGGACTCTCCCATAGTGCACTGGGGCTTGAGGGGATTGGGGGTCGCTTTGAGGACTCCACAAATCAGGCGCCATATAAAAACTGCAGCCTGATCTCTCGCTACACTGAGGAGTTCTGGCAAGCGGAGCTCCTCAGTGTATAAAACAGGGCTTGTAGCAGCGGCTACAGCCGCGCGTTCCCACTGAGGCCCCCTATCTAACCTGGGTGCCATTGTATAGCATTGTGTTTCTCGCCAAAGATAACATTTAAAACAGTGGAAGGTACAGGACAAGATAGAGACAGCAAGGCAGTTTTACATTTGTTTGACATTTCTCTGGCAAGAACCAGCAGAACACCTGAGAAACATTATTATTATATTTACCACAAAAAATATATATTATTACATAATAGGTACAAACAGACAAAGACAAGCTTAAAAGACGTTTCTATGTTTTGTATCTACGTATTTATTATAAATTAAAAGTTCTGTCGTTCAACAAATACTTCCAAGTCTTACCTACTTTTTGTCACTCTTAATGGGAAGAATGGACGGCATGGTGACACAGTGGATTGCACTGCTGCCTCACAGTGCCAGGGACCCGGCTTCAAAACTAGCCACAGGTGACTGTGTAGAGTTTGCACATTCTCCCCATGTTGATGTGAGTTTCTTCCGGATGCTCTGGTTTCCTCCCACAGTCCAAAGATGTGCAGGTTAGGTGGATTGGCCATGATAAATTGCCCCTTAGTGTCCTGGGATATGCAGGTTAGGTGATCGGGTTATGGGGATAGGGTGGGGCGGACTGAGGAGTGGACCAGGGTGCGGTGCTTTCAGGGGGTCAGTGCAGTATCGATGGCCCGAGTGGCCTCTTTCTGCACTGTAGGGATTCTATGAGTGACGCTGATCCATTGCTCAAATTTCATTTATTACTGGCCGTGCTGCTAAAGAGCTGGATTCTCATTTCAGGCATATATACACACATACACAAGCACCCCTCTCTCACACACACCCACAAACACATAATCTTTATTAGTGTCACAAGTAGGCTTACATTAACACTGCAATGAGGTTTCTGTGAAAAGCCCCTAGTCGTCACACTCCGGCGTCTCTTCGGGTACACAGAGGGAGAATTCAGAATGCCCAATTCATCTAACAAGCACGTCTTTTAGGACTTGTGGGAGGAAACCAGAGCGCGCGGAGGAAACCCACGCAGACACAGGGAGAACGTGCAGACTCTGCACAGACAGCGACCCAAACTGGGAATCGAACCCAGGGCCCTGGCGCTGTGAAGGAACAGTGTTAACCACTGTGCTACCATGCTGCCCTCAACCCCTCTCTCTCTCTCTCTCTCACACACACACACGTCTCTCTCAAACACATGCACAACACATGCACACCCCTCTGTCTTACACACATGCACAAACACACATACTTACCCTTCTCTCTCACACACCCGTCTCTCAAACATACATTCATCCCTCTCTCACACACACTCACCCCTCTCACACTCACAGACACTCTCATCTATCTCTCACACACACACCTCTCACACATACACCTGAACACACTCATCCGTCTCTCACACACACACTCACCCCTCACACACACACTCACCCCTCTCCCACACACACTCACTCCTTTCTCACACACACACTCACTCCACTCTCACACACACACACACACATTTCTTTCTTACATACACACACTCAACCTTCTGGCACACACATCTGTGTCTCACACACGCAGACACACACTCTATCCCGGCGCGCACACGCATACACACACACACTCAATCCTTACGCACACACACTCACAGATAAACCCTCAACCCTCTCTCACATGTCGGTGATATGTTGATAGTGTTTATTTCATCGTTATTTGTGGAATCATGTTCTGTACAAAATGGCTGCCATGTTTTCATACTCAACAGTAAACATTGTGCTTCATATATTTACTGTATGTGAAGGATTTTGAGATGCTTATTATAGTTATGCAAAGATCCTAATTAAATGTAAATCTTCATCCATTTTATGAGATTATAGTAAATATCTCATTCGCTCACATCTACTTACCTATCACCAAAGCTGAAGCTCCTCCATTGGTTAATGCAGGTGACAGACAGGTTGACTCACTTGGTGCAATGGCCATGACGCTCGGTAAGGAGGCCATGATGAGGTTCTGGGTCTGTTGGGCTACAGCATGGGGATTGTGTGATAAGCTGTGGAGAGCAGTCAGTGTACTGACAGGGGGAAGGGTTCCTCCTGAGGCAGCTATCTGTGAAGAAAACACACCAGGTTAGATGAAAGAATTAAATGTGAAATATCGTTGCACGTTCAAAGAATCATAGAACACTTACAGTACAGGAAGAGGCCATTCAGCCCATTGAAAGCACCCGATCAAGGCCCAATCCCCTGAGGGGCACTTTAGTATGGCCAATTCACCAAACCTGACATCCTTGGACTGTGGGAGGAAGCTGGAGCACCCGGAGGAAACACATGCAGACACGGGGAGAATGTGCAAACTCCGCACAGTCACCCAAGGTGGGAATTGAACCCTGGTCCCTGGCACAGTGAGGTAGCAGTGTTAACCACTGTGCTGCCCCAGTTTACAATGCATCAGAGGACAAAATAGGCCTGTGCTTGGCCTAAGTGCAACTTCCAACTTGAATATCAATGGAAAGAATCATCCCAATCATTAAAGTTCCTCTGGTGTAGGATTTGTGTGTATACAGTTAGGAGGCAGTGTGATATAAATACACCGCCACTCTTTGAGACATCTAATGGTTTGTTCTCTCAAGGGTCTGGTGGACACATGTCTTTGTTTGTAATTCATCTGCGAGTCTGTGAACAGATTCCTATCAAGTGTCATGAAGTCTGTGTGCAGAGGTAGCCCTCGTCCTCAAGCAGCCAGCCTCTGATACAATGGTCTGATTGAAAGAGAGAGAGCTGAATACTGACACTGAGTGAAGACATCATGGCAACTGCTGGGACATGTGGGGGTGGTAGCCTGAAATCCTGCAAGTCCGAAGTCCCGACTTCCTTATGTGTAGCCTCAATAGATGAAGTTGCTGGCTCTGATGAAAGGTGCATCGTTCGCTTGCTGGATGTGGGTGTAGACAACCAATTGTTTGATGAATGTAGCTAATATCAACTGCTGCCGTTAGATCCTGAATATTACCAGTTACAGTCACTTTCAGAGCCAGTGGCAAGGAAGAGCTTGGCCAGGCATTGAGCTGCAGCAAGTGACAGAGAGTGGTGGTGGCCTCCCTGCTGAAGCGGCCACCTCACACACTGGTCTTCACTGAATTGCAGCACGGTAGCATTGTGGATAGCACAATCGCTTCACAGCTCCAGGGTCCCAGGTTCGATTCCGGCTTGGGTCACTGTCTGTGTGGAGTCTGCACATCCTCCCCGTGTGTGTGTGGGTTTCCTCCGGGTACTCCGGTTTCCTCCCACAGTCCAAAGATGTGCAGGTTAGGTGGATTGGTCATGTTAAATTGCCCTTAGTGTCCCAAATTGCCCTTAGTGTTGGGTGGGGTTACTGGGTTATGGGGATAGGGTGGACGTGTTGACCTTGGGTAGGATGCTCTTTCCAAGAGCCGGTGCAGACTCTGTGGGCCGAATGGCCTCCTTCTGCGCTGTAAATTCTATGTCTATGAATCTCTTGGCCTATGCCCTCGAGTGGAGCAAGGACAACTATCAGCTTTCTTCCTACGGCCTTTCTTCCATAAGACCATAAGGTGTAGGAGCAGAAATAGACCATTCAGCCCATCAGGTCTGCTCCGCCATTCAATGAGATCATGGCTGACCTGACATGATAATGCTCAACTTCACTTTCCCGCCTTATCCCCATCGTCCTCAATTCCGTCACTGACTAAAAATCAGCTTTTCGTCCTGCAGCTGCAAGTCTCTGGTCCTCTGCCTGGGCCTCTCCTTCTACCTTTAGTATCCATCATGTCACCGCACCCAGAACGTGAACCTGAAATCTCCTCAAAATCCGTGGAAGATTTAGCCAGATAACTCTCTGGAAAACTTTGTGTCAGCTCCAGCAGCCAAAAATAATGAGAACCACGCAGTGGCAGTCAAACTCAACAAACCACTGATTTACCCAGGAGCAGTTGAGAATTAATTAATAATGCAAATGGCCACCTAATACCACACCTCCCCTTTCCCCCAGACTGTTCCTACCTGTAATTGGCTGGCCTATTGTGCAACTGGCAGTTAGCCCCACACTGGAGCCCTTATTGCTTTTTTAGGTTCCTGATGAACAAGGGGGTGAAAGGTTATTGGGAGGTAGGCAATAATGTGGGGTTGAGGTTACAATCAGATTGGCCATGAGCTGAGTGTCCTACTTCTGCTCCTAATTCTTTTGTACGTATGTTTGTAGAACACTGCAGCAGTTTAAATTGGTCCTGAAATAGGTGCAGGATCCTAATTTAAATAAAAGTAAAAGTAGAGTCGCCAGAGGCTGCTTTCCCCTTTTGAGGGGGAGAGCTGATTGCTGGTGATTTAGGTGGTGAATAACCTCAGCCAGTACGGGAATTGAACCTGCGCTGCTGGCCTTGCTCTGCATCACAAACCAACTGTCCAGCCTACTGAGCACCACACTCTCAGACAGTGCGTTGCCGATCCTAACCACTCGCTGTGTCAATCTGCCTCCACCACACTCTCAGACCGGGCATTCCAGATCCTAACCACTCGCTGTGTCAATCTGCCTCCACCACACTCTCAGACAGTGCGTTACCGATCCTAACCACTCGCTGTGTCAATCTGCCTCCACCACACTCTCAGACAGTGCGTTGCCGATCCTGACCACTCGCTGTGTCAATCTGCCTCCGCCACACTCTCAGACAGTGTGTTGCCGATCCTCACTACTCGCTGTGTCAATCTGCCTCCACCACACTCTCAGACAGTGCGTTGCCGATCCTCACTACTCGCTGTGTCAATCTGCCTCCACCACACTCTCAGACCGGGCATTCCAGATCCTAACCACTCACTGTGTGAACCTGCCTCCACCACACTCTCAGACAGTGCATTGCCGATCCTAACCACTCGCTGAGTCAATCTGCCTCCACCACACTCTCAGACAGTGCGTTGACGATCCTAACCACTCGCTGTGTCAATCTTCCTCCACCACACTCTCAGACAGTGCGTTGCCGATCCTCACTACTCACTGTGTTAATCTGCCTCCACCACACTCTCAGACAGTGCGTTACCGATCCTAACCACTCGCTGTGTCAATCTGCCTCCACCACACTCTCAGACAGTGCGTTGCCGATCCTAACCACTCGCTGTGTCAATCTGCCTCCACCACACTCTCAGACAGTGCGTTGCCGATCCTAACCACTCGCTGTGTCAATCTGCCTCCACCACACTCTCAGACAGTGCGTTGCCGATCCTAACCACTCGCTGTGTCAATCTGCCTCCACCACACTCTTAGACTGGGCATTCCAGATCCTAACCACTCACTGTGTGAACCTGCCTCCACCACACTCTCAGACAGTGCGTCCCCGATCCTCACTACGCGCTGTGTCAATCTGCCTCCACCACACTCTCAGACAGTGCGTTGCCGATCCTAACCACTCGCTGTGTCAATCTGCCTCCACCACACTCTCAGACAGTGCGTTGCCGATCCTAACCACTCGCTGTGTCAATCTGCCTCCACCACACTCTCAGACAGTGCGTTGCCGATCCTAACCACTCACTGTGTCAATCTGCCTCCACCACACTCTCAGACCGGGCATTCCAGATCCTAACCACTCGCTGTGTCAATCTGCCTCCACCACACTCTCAGACAGTGCGTTACCGATCCTAACCACTCGCTGTGTGAACTTGCCTCCACCACACTCTCAGATAGCGCATTTCAGAACATCACCACTCACTGTGTGAATTTGCCTCCACCACACTCTCAGACAGTGCGTCCCCGATCATCACTACGCGCTGTGTGAACCTGCCTCCACCACACTCTCAGACAGTGCATTCCAGATCCTAACCACTCACTGTGTGAATTTGCCTCCACCACACTCTCAGACAGTGCGTTGCCGATCCTCACTACGCGCTGTGTGAACCTGCCTCCACCACACTCTCAGACAGTGCATTCCAGATCCTAACCACTCACTGTGTGAATTTGCCTCCACCACACTCTCAGACAGTGCGTTGCCGATCCTCACTACTCGCTGTGTGAACCTGCCTCCGCCACACTCTCAGACAGTGCGTTGCCGATCCTCACTACTCGCTGTGTGAACCTGCCTCCGCCACACTCTCAGACAGTGCATTCCATGTCCTAACCACTTGCTGTGTGAACCTGCCTCCATCACACTCTCAGACAGTGCATTCCATGTCCTAACCACTTGCTGTGTGAACCTGCCTCCATCACACTCTCAGACAGTGCATTCCATGTCCTAACCACTTGCTGTGTGAACCTGCCTCCATCACACTCTCAGACAGTGCATTCCATGTCCTAACCGCTCACTGTGTCAATCTGCCTCCACCACTCTCAGACCCTAAGCACTCACTGCATAAAAACTTTTCTCTGCCTATCAATTTTGCTTCTTTCACTAATTACTTTGAACACATGCCCTCTCATTCACAATCCTTGCATGAGTGGGAGCAGTTTCTCTCTAATCTACTCTGTCCGGATCCCGCATGATTTTGAAAAACCCAAACGACTCTGTTAGATTAACCCTGAATCTGCGATGTTCAAGACATTACAACACTAGTCTTGAGGTACAAGAATAAAGAAGTCTTGCTACAATTGTATAGGACATTGGTGAGACCACATCTGGAGTACTGTCAACAGTCTTGGTCTGCATATTTAAGGAATGATGTACTTGTATTGGAAACAGTTATAACAAAGATTCGCTAGATTAGTCCCTGACATGAAAGGGTTGTCCATAGATGAGAGGCTGAGTAAATTGGGCCTATATTCACTGGGGGTTAGAGGAATGAGTGATGATCTCATTGAAATATAGAAGATTCTGAATGAGCTTGATAGGATGGACACTGAGAGGTTGTTGCCCCTGGCTAATGAATCTGGAACACAGGAGCACAGTTTCAGGTAAAGGGGACGATCATTTAGAATTCCTTGTGATACTGGGATTATTTCCACCAGAGCACAGAAGTCCAAGATTAGGTCGAATAGGAAATTTATTCTTCAAATCATAAGAAGTCGTGATAAACTGAATGGGGATAGACTTTTTACTCTGGTTGGGGAATTAATGGGTCGTTAATTTAAAACTGCCATTAAGAGAATGACGAGTGAGGTTATGAAAACTGTCTTTAATAGAGTTGTTAGAGTATGCAATGATGTATCACAGGGACTCATTGAGGCAGAAGCTGGTGCATTTTTAAAAAGGACAGTTAAACATTTCAAGCGTAATTTACAGGGCTATTGAGAGACAGTAAAGCAATGGGATTAGATTTAAATTGCTCCAACAGTGAACCATCACAGGCACAATGGATCAAAGGGGAAAAGTACTGTGGGCATGGTGAAAGTCTGTCTGTAAAAGATTGTTTCCAGTGGCAAGACTCTCTCCGTAACAAGGTCCCTCTCTGCTTGCCAGGGATTTCGAAATGGTAAAACTCCCTCTTAACTAAGTGAATGCTTTTTAAGTATTTGTATAGCTCCTGGCAGTACTGTTGGAAGCTCTGTAACATTAGACTATAGAACCTCTGACCTATACACACCTTACACAATCATTAACAAACAAGTTGTTGTAGTAAAACGTGTTGACTGACAAAAAGCAGCAGTACTTACTTGCTAGGTGCAGGCTGTTAAGGCTCGTGAGAGATGAACAGTATTGACTTTAACACAAGCAATATTTCACAATTGTTCTTCCCTGCTCTTTTGCTTTCACCCTCTCTGCCAAATACAATTCCTTACCAAAGGCCGCATGTGGACCACAAGCTCCCATACTCCTAACTAAACAGCAACGCGAGGACCCCAACAGGAGCGGCACTCACCCAGCGGGAGTTGGGGGGTGGTCCTGTGTAAAGGTTTGGACTGGCGTTCCTGCATTTCATTCAGTTAAATACTAAATGCTACCCACTCAAACTGGTTTCAGATCCTCATAGCTTGCATGGTTCTGAAGCTGCCCACGAGTCCCACAAGATTGGGTCAGCGCACCCTCATATTTTCCTACCTCATGTCATAAAGTAAAAGGGTTTTAGAACATAGAACAGTACAGCACAGAACAGGCCCTTCGGCCCTCGATGTTGTGCCGAGCAATGATCACCCTACTTAAACCCACGTAACCCGTATACCCGTAACCCAACAATCCCCCCATTAACCTTACACTACGGGCAATTTAGCATAGCCAATCCACCTAACCCGCACATCTTTGGACTGTGGGAGGAAACCGGAGCACCCGGAGGAAACCCACGCACACACGGGGAGGACGTGCAGACTCCACACAGACAGTGACCCAGCCGGGAATCGAACCTGGGACCCTGGAGCTGTGAAGCATTGATGCTAACCACCATGCTACCGTGAGGCCCCCGAATGTGCACGATGTTGCACCGAACTGATCAATCTTTCGGTCATTCATGGGGGCTGGCAAAGCCAACACTTTTTGCCCATCCCCAACTGCTCCCGAGGAGTCAAAGGTACTTTCAGTTCAAGGTGAATCACATGGGTTCTGGGTACTGGGGAGGAATCTTCCTGATAGGGCTGTGTGGTTTGTGTTATATATTTGGGCTTGTTGTGTTGCTGGGTGGTCACGTGTACAGTTTGTGATGCACGGGCCTTGCCTCAATCTATATCAAGCCTTTGTAGAGTTAACATCTATTCAATAAATCTGTGTTGTTATTTGCATTCAATCCCACGTGCTTCAACTTCATGTTATTTTGTCCTGAGAGTCCAGAACATAACAGGATAAAAAGAATGCTGGCAACGTGGAACGGATTTTAAAAAAACTAAAGCTGACAGCCCGAGGAGTTCCGGCTGCAGAGCTCACCACGTGTGCAGTTAGATTAAGGCATGGAGATATTGTGAGACAGAGAGATTTCTTGCATTGCATTAAATCCAAGTCAAGCTGCTACAATGGGCTTACATCACAACATAAACTAGACTATTTATATTACAGGAAGCTCCTGAAGGAATGTTGCGAGCAGATTCCGGTATCACTGTATAACAGAGGGGCAGTTTGGCACCCTGACTACTCGAGGAAGAATCCGAAAGTTGGAAGTCCTATGGAGAAAGTTTTCATTACCACGTTTTAGCTAACAAGACTTCTGAGGATATCGTAGACCCTGGGCGGGATTCTCTCAGCCCGGCGCCACGTAAAAAAGCCGAGTCCTGCCGGCGCTGCCCACACCTGCTCTCAGCCAGCAGGAACTCGGCGCGGAAGGATTGGGGAGTGGCCTGTGTGGGAGGCAGAGGGTGTCCAACCCCGGGGGGGGGGGGGGGGGGGGGGGGGGGGAAGAGGCATCCAATGTGCATGGCCCGCGATGGGGGCCCACCAATTGGCGGGCTGGCCTCTCTGGCTGGGGGCCTCCTTCCTTCCGCGCCGGCCCCTGTAGTCCTGCACCATGTTGCGTCGGGGCCGGCGCGTTGAAGGAAGCCACTGGGCATGTGTGCATTGGCGCCGGTTCCACTGCACATGTGCGGAACCCGCGGCGCCCATTTGATGCCGGGATCAGCAGCTGGAGCGGTGTGAACCACTCCAGTGCTGTGCTGGCCCCTGTAGGGGCCAGAATTGTTGATCGTGAGGCCGTGTTGACGCCGTCGAGAAACGGGACAGCGTTTCCGAAGGCGCAATACTTAGCCTCAGGATCACAGAATCCCGCCCCCTGCTTACCTTCGCACCATTGGCAGTTAAACTTTTATTCTACTCAGAATTGCTGTCCAGTCCGAGAAACCTGGCCGCAAAACATATTCAGAATTAACTAAAAAGCTTGAGGACCATTATTCACCCAATTAGTAATAATTATGGAGCGCTTATGTTTAACAAAAGAAATCAAATAAAAGGAGAGAATACAGCACTGGTTGTTACGACCTTAAGGCGCCTCACGGATTATTTGAATTTGATAACTCTCTGGATGATACAATTAGAGACCGCCTGGTTCGTGGGCTATGGAATGAGCGGAGATTGCTAACTGAACAAAATGTATGCCTTACAATAGCCTTAGACGTAGCCATTTCGATTGTGTTGCTGCTGAGGAGACTGCTCAATTCTGAGCAGACACAAGGATCCATAAAAATGCCACAGAGACAGTCTAACCAGCAACAGTCCACCCATCGCTGTGCACAAACGGGCCATATGCAGGATGATTGCTGGAGCAAGAATAGTCAATGCAAACATTGTAACAAAACTGGCCATACAGCAGGATCTTGCTGGAGTAAACAAGTTGCTCCCGAAAAGAATGTCCAAAGAAAGAAACAGGACACACCTAAAGGGAAAAACAAAATGGATTCCAACAAAGGAATTCAGTGTGGAAGAGAAAAATAATAAGAACAATGAAGACCTAGCACATCAATCCGATGAAGATTTGAAGTACTTTCAGTTCAAAGTGAATCACATCGGTTCCGAGTAAAAGTTGTGCAGGGTAGGTCAATTGGCCACACTAAACTCCCCTTAATTGGAAAAAATAGAATTTTGCACTCTAAATTTATATTTATAAAAAAAGATAATTTGTTGTGCATAAAATAAGCATGGCAATGGACAGCAGAGTGCACAAAAGCATATCAGTCAGTTAAAGAAGCACTGAAGAAGTTAGAAGTGTTGGGATATTTTAACCTGAAGTTACCATCACAACATGTCTGTGATGCTTCGCCATACGGAGTTGGGGCAGTGGTGTCACACATACTACCTACAGAGGAAGAAAGACCAATAGCTTTTGCATTACATACCTTAACAAGTGCTGAATCAAATTATGCCTAGTTAGAAAAGGAGGCACTGAGTGTTATATCTGGTGTGAGAAAATTTCCAAAGTAGTTCCAAAATTAAATGCACAGCCTATAAAAATGGAGGTCAACATGGGGCTGCCGTCTCCCTAATTCCCACCTCTGAGCAAAAATGGAATCACCCACCTTTAAAGCCAACATATGTAATCCTGAGGACCTACACCGAGGAATTAGTGCCTCAGAGAGGATACATCGAAGTCAAAGTAGTGTTAAGTGGGCAAACTGCAGAGTTTCCACTCCATATTGTTCAAGGAAGTTCTCTAGTTCTCTTTGGCTGCTCTTGGCACAAGACAATAACGTTGATCTGGAGTGCTGTGAATAGGTTAGTTCATTCTAAAACAGATCTACAGAGTATCTTACAGAAATTTAGTAGTGTATTTGAGGGCACACTGGAGTCCATGAAAGGAGTGCAGGTGGCACTTAAGATCAAACAAAACAGCCAGCCCAAGAGTCTCAATGCGTCAGCGGTACCCCACGTCATACCTCCAAAGGTGGAATCTGAACTATTGAGACTTGTGGATACGGGAGTCTTAGAACCGTCACCACTAGTGACTGGGCAACCCTTATTGTGCCTGTAATGAAGCAAGATGGAATGGAGGCATCCATTTGCTTCAATGATCCATGGACCAGATCTTAAGTGGTTTACAGGGGGTACAATGTCACCTTGATGACATACTGATCACCAATGAACAAGAACACTAGAAGCCACACTGAAACACCTTCAGATGCATGATCTTTGTGTGAGGAAAAACAATGTGACTTCTTTCAAATGTAAATACAATATTTAGGCCATGTGATCAATAGCAAGGGTTTACACAAGGTACCTAGAAGATGGAGGCTACCATGGAGGTCACAAGGCCAACAAATGTAAGACAGTTAAGATCATCCCTAAGGTTAATTCACGATTGTGGGAAATGTGTTCAGAATCTAGCGGCTATTTTAAACCATTAGATAATTTGTTGTTCCCCGTGTCTGCGTGACTCACCCCCACAACCCAAAAAGATGTGCAGGGTAGGTCAATTGGCCACACTAAACTCCCCTTAATTGGAAAACATAGAATTTTGCACTCTAAATTTATATTTATAAAAAAAGATAATTTGTTGTGCATAAAATAAGCATGGCAATGGACAGCAGAGTGCACAAAAGCATATCAGTCAGTTAAAGAAGCACTGAAGAAGTTAGAAGTGTTGGGATATTTTAATCTGAAGTTACCATCACAACATGGCTGTGATGCTTCGCCAAACTGAGTTGGGGCAGAGGACGAACGACCAATAGCTTTTGCATTACATACCTTAACAAGTGCTGAATCAAATTATGCCTAGTTAGAAAAGGAGGCACTGAGTGTTATATCTGGTGTGAGAAAATTTCACCAATACCAATACGTCATTTCATATTGCTCACAGACCAGAGTTTTAACATGTATTTTTGGGCCATGTAAGGATAATCCTTCATGGCTGCAAGCGGAGTTCTTTAATATTATCTGCACATTCCTATGAAATCAAATACCATTAGTCAGATGGCCATGCCGTTGCTGATGCATTGTCACGTTTGCCTTTACCTGCAGGTCAGATACCACTCAGTAGTGAACATATCTGCTACTACCGTACAGGAAGCTGAGAACTACATTTGATCGACTTTTACCCCAGGTCTGAGATAGTGGAGATGTCCGAGATAGTGGAACACAATCAGCCGCCGCAAATCTTAAGAGAAGGTAATTACAAAAGACACTTGGTCCACAAGGAGAGCAACTTTAGTCACACAGCGATAGCACCAGCGAGAAGTGAGGTCCTGCACTGTATTGGCTCAAATTGACCCTGTCTCTAATACGGTACAAACTGAAAATGAACTAGTGTGGATCAATTGTTAGCGTTACACAGCAATGTGCCAGTACCGTGAATGCCAGAACTATCTCAGGATGAACTGCCACCCATACTACAACATTGTGTGATTGTAACCTCTGGTAACTTCAGTCAGCAAAAATCGGGATGGTTGAACAATTCCCTGCTAATAGTCTCCCTTCTGTTAAAGGGATTGATAACGCCATCCAGTTTAGGGACATCCTCTAAAGGCCCGAGAGTACCTCCAAGATCAACAACAACTAAATGCCTGAAGTGTGCAAGCCACCAATGCGGAATAGATGCCCACCAGATCATCTATCCTATTAACTGTCTAAATCTTGCTTTTCCTGCTTAAAGCCTTTCCTGTGCCATTCCCTTTATGTTCTGTTATGTTGGATTCCACACTTCTGCAGACTTTGGTTTAAAACTGAAATATCCCTGGTTCGAGGTGCTATTTGAATTGGTCTGAGGACTCCCACCCACGCGTAGTCCAGTGATGCCACATTTTTGATGGCCTTACCTAGCAGCCAATCACCTCTTCTAAAATCCTGGCACCTATGTGGCATTTGCTGTTGATTGGTGGGGAGCTTCAGAAGATTCTGGAAGAAGGGGAGTAGACCTCATTGTGTATTCAGTTCTGCTTAAACCCAGGAGAGAACAGGTGAGGACTCTCTCTATCAGCTAAGGCTGGCATTTAACTGCTGATTAAAAGACTGCAAGCAGTCGCTGTAGCCAGGTCTGTGAAAGTCTAACCGCTGTTTGAAAGGCTGAGGAAGGTGCAGTGCTGATAGTCTCTCCTGAGATCTCTAAAGGTCTGGAATAAAAAGCCTTTTCATTCCTCTCTACCCTGCAGCCAGTAAACCTGCACAAAGGCCAGACAAGCGTTCAAGAGGCAGAGTGGACAGAATACCCTCTTTCAAATTCTCCGGCAGAGAATTCTAATATATTCTCAGTGGGATTGAGGGCCAATCTGGCGGAGGTCAGTCAAGTGAAAGTGACTCCCCAGAGGAAATTCTACAGCCTTCGGGCTCTAATTGAAGGCACAAACAAGAAGGTCCAATCCATCTGGTGGATTTCAACACTTTGCGCCACAAGAGGATCGCCGACTACAAAGACTACAATCTCAGCAAGGAAGTTACTTACCTCTCACACCCTTTTAATCCCCATTATTTTGATCCTTCCCTACCCAGCTGCGCATCTGTTTTATGTGTGTATGTGTGTGGGCTGAGGGCGGGATGGTGGTTGGGGAGTAATCAGATTAGCAGACCGTTGTTCTATTATCATTACGTGTTTAACTCTCCTCTTGTTATAAATAGTTCTTTTGTGTTTTAATTACAAATCTGGTGCCTGTAAGGCATTGGAGTAGTCAAGGGCCAAAGATCTCACACTCTTTACCCAAATTATTGGTTAATCCACTGGACTCTGGGGCCTGTAACTACACACTCTCCCAGGGTGTTCAAACAACATTATTATTACTGTGTAATAATTCATTGCCTGGGCTTGTATATATGTTTTGCTGACTATGTAAAAGTACTATGGTTAATTGTTGTTATGGGACCTTTGAAGTAAAAGGGGAGCAATGTTATATATTTGGGATTGATGTGTTGTCCCCCCCCCCCCCCCCGCCCCCCCCCCCCCCCCCCCCCCCCCCCGCCATAGCATAAACCATGCCCACTGATTTTTTTTTCCCCCCCAGAGTGTCTCAAAATCCAGACTGAAATCTTGGCTGTGCAGCTGGAGAGCTACACGCTGGGTTTTAGTCAGAGCTTGACAATCTGAAAAAATATCAGAAATTCCACCCATTGTGTACAGTTTTGGACTCCTTATTTGAAAAAATATATAATTGTGTGAGAAGCAGTTCAGATAACATTCATTTGACTCATTCCTGGAATGAAGAGGTTTTCTTATAAAGAACATTGAACAGGTTGGGCCTACAGCCAGTGGAGTTTAGAAGAATGAGAGGTGATCGTACTGAAATATCTAAGGTCCTGAGGGAACTTGACTGGGTGAAAACCCGTAGAATGCTTTTAGGATGCTTTCACTTGTGGGAGAGACTAGAATCGGCAACATGTTTCTGTCTGGTTCCCAAAAATGGGGACTAGACAGAGCTGCACTTCTGGGAGTCTGTCATGGGATCGGAGACCCCCAGCAGCATGCACTTTGGGCAGGGTGGTGTCCTGGCACTGCTGATGCCACCTGGGTACTCTGGCAGTGCCAGCCTGGCACCCTGGCAGTGCCACCTGTGTGCCAGCCTGGCACTGCCAAGGTGCCAAGCTGGCATGTTTTGCACACGTGAATGGGCCGGGGTTTCCCGGCGTGGGTGTTGGGGGTGCTGCGGGGGCTACTGGGGACCCTCCCATATTACGCTCCCATATTACGCTTTAAAAATGGCATCCATATCTCTCGCTACAGTGGGGAGTTCCAGCGAGCGGAGGAGCCACTGTACAAAATGGGGCTATCTGCAGCCTCAGCTATGTGTTCCACCTTCAAGCCCCTTATTCAACGCGAGGCGCGTTGAGTAGCCATGCGTGTCTCGGGACTTTGTTCCCTTTTGGGAGAATGCATCCAGAGTTTAAGAATGAGGTCTAATGTTTAAGAAGGGGAAGACCATAACTTTTTTCTCTTAAAGGATCGTAAGTCTGTGAAATTCTCTTCCAAAAAAGCATTGGAAGGCTGAGTCATTGAATTTATTGGACAGTTTTTGATAGACAAAGGCAGTCAAGGTTGATGGCGGTGCAGACAGGAAAGTGGAGTTGATACCACAACCAGATTTTATTGAATGGTGGAACTTGCTGGAAGGGCTGAAGGGCATACTCCTGCTCCTAAATCCTGTTTTCCTATGTTACTATTTATAAATCATGCGCAGGACGATGCACCATAATGAAAAACTACTATAGTCAAAATCAGAATCTCAAATCCAAAAGAATAGAGGGCTGAATTCTCTGCCGTCGTCATGCTCCGTTTTGCCGGCAGCCCGGGGGTTTCCCGACGGCGTGGGGCTGCTCCACAATGGGAAACCCCATTGACCAGCTGGCGGAACGAAGAATCCCGACGGCGAGAAATCCAGATGGAGAAACCCGCCCAGAAACCGTCAGCATCTCCCAGGTTCGGTTTCTCATCTATATTGACCTGGTTGGAATTGCAGTTATGGACAAAGGTTGAGGCCCTAGCTATGGAGGGTACAACCACCCAGACATCTAGTTGCTTATTGCTAGTTCCAGCCTTGATGGAAACTAACAGCACTTTACATCGCATGGACTGCAGAGGTTCCAACCACCTTCTCCGGGGCAATTAGGAATGGGAAATTAAAGTTGGCCTTGCCAGCAATATCAACATTTCATAAACAAATTAAAGTAAACGGCATCAGGCGAGAGCAAGACGCCTGTGATGACTCTGCTGTTGAAAATTCGCCATTTGGCCTCACGTATGTCAAAATGGCCACTTTGAGTGAGGCACGCGAGGGTAGCCAGCACTAATGGAACGGTACCTTAGCAAGGAGTCTACTTTTTTCGGAGACAAGTGGCAAAAATTGGGGAGAACATAAAGAAATCCAAGGCCCACTGTGCTGGGTAAAATACCAAGGAGTTAAAGGATTTTCTTCAACAGAATTGTCAAAGTATAATTGAAATAGCCATAAAACAAAGAGCATTTTACTTAATAGCCTTTTATTTCAGAAGATGAGTTTTATGAGGTGTAAAAGCAGTTGATGAAGCCCTCACAGTTAATGAATCAAATAATCTAAAATAAAGCTTTCAAAGCACTTCACTCAGGCGAGGCAATTGCCCATACTGCCACATTCAGGAAAATATTTGCTATATTTGGAGAGAATTGTTCAGCCCGAACAAATAAATAACTTGGTCTTTTCTGAATCAGGTCTACTCTGCTGGGCCCCTGCAGTCTCTACTCATCTCCTTGGCAACTCTGTATTCAGATGAACAAATATGGAGAAGATAAGATTTGTTTACAGCTAAAAGTGTTGTTTATTCTTAACCTACAAATTGAACAAATACATTCTAATCCAAATGTTTTGTTCTGGTGCCTGTCGATCTACATCTCCTTTGAGGATATCTATGAAGGCAGCCTGCTTGTGTGGCTAAAAATACAAATAAACTATCTTGTTTCAGTTAAGTTGGCTTCACGTTTCATCTTCCACTTTTGGAGGGTCCAGCTCATGTTACAAAACAGTTTACGTGCACGGCTGTCAGCTGTAACACCTCACCCAAGTGACCATTCTTCATACCTGACCCTCTCTGACTTTAGATAAGACAAACTGAGACACTGGCCGCCCTTATGGTGAACATGAAAGAGCTCACATGGAACTATCGCAAATAGAGGAGGTTGAATCCCTATAGGCAGAAGTAGGCCTTTCGGCCCATCGAGTCTGCACCGATCCTCCGAAAGTGCATTCTACGCAGGTCTGCTCCCTCGTCCACCCCGCCCTATCCCCATATTCTAACCTGCACATCCATGCGCACTAAGGGGCAATTCAACTTGGCCAATCCACCTAACCTGCATATCTTTGGACTGTTGGGGGAAACCGGAGCACCCAGAAGAAACGCACGCAAACACAGGGAGAACATGAAAACTCCATACAGACAGTGACCCAAGACCGGAATTGAACTGGGTCCTGGCGCTGTGAGGCAGTAGTACTAATCACTTTGCCACCATGTCACCCTTTTAAAAAAAACATTTTGCAGGGAATGTGTTTCCCGTCAACTCTCAGGATGGCGAGCGTTAAAATTCAGGTCTTCAATTTTTTGAAACATTCTTCTATGTAGAGCATAAGATTTAGCATGAGGCGTCACATTGAACTATCTCCTACCCTGTTGTCATATGATCTCAAATCTCACTGATGATGCAAACCTCTATTTACATTAACCCTTTACCCCTCAGTGGTGAGTGGTCTTTTTGAACTGTTTACAGTCCACGTGGTGGAGGCAAACCCACAGTGTTGTTTGGGAGGAACTTTGACTGAACGACTGTGAAGGAACAATAATACATTTCTAACACAGGATGGTGTGTGACTTGGAGAGGAACTTAAAGGGACTGGTGTTTCCATGTGCTTGCTGCCCTTGGTCAGTAGAACAGAGATTACGACTTTGGAAGGTTATTTGGTGAAGACAGTTTGTGACACAGCCCATCAATCTGCCCCAAATTGAAGTACCCTTGCCCTCCAACAGGATTGAGCTGTCAACTTACTTTCTTTCAAATGGATTTATTCCCCATTTCAAATAAGGACATCTGCGGGAATGTTTTTTTTTCTTCAAAGATGTTTTGAACCCAATCATATTTTCCAAGGCTAAATATTGACCTGATTAAATGCAGAGTTCTCTACTTCCCCCAACAATATACCTAAGTCCCGCCTCATATAAACACCTTTACTGCATCCATATGATATATTTGTCTTCTTTAGCTGCACACTGCTATCATTAGACAAGGCTGGTAAGCTTCAAAAAGAACAAATTTGCAGATCCATACCCACACCTCACTAATGCACACTGGGGGAAATCTGTCGCCTCCTGACCTTCTCTGGGGAAGGCTATGGGAGATCCGCTGGTAATATTCATTTTTAAAGAAGGTATGAGTGGATTCAGTTGTCACATTTTGATAGGTGCAGAACAATTGCAGGGTGCTTCTGAAGTAAAGCCTGGAAGTGACAAACGTACGCTGATATGCAAAGTCCCCTGGCCAATAAACTATTTCTGAATAGCTGGCGCCTCTTTTATTTAACAAAAAAGGAATGGATATGTGGTCTGAAACCCTGGCTCCCCAGTCTTCAGTCTCTCAGCAAAACTCACTACATGCTTGAGGAACAGTCTTTATTCTGCATCTCTCTAGTCAGAACAATGAATTCAGCAACGTAAAGCTTCTGCACTATCTTAATCACTTAATAATAATATTCGCTTATTGTCACAAGTAGGCTTCAATGAAGTTACTGTGAAAAGCCCCTAGTCGCCACATTCCGGTCCTGTTCGGGGAGGCCGGTTTGGGAATTGAACTCACGCTGCTGACCTTGTTCTGCATTACAAGCCAGCTGTTTATCCCATTGTGCTAAACCAGCCCCTTCTGTCTAAGTTGTGGTTTCTGAGGGGCAGGAGAGTTTGGTGGAAAGGGGAAGCGGGTTAATATTTTGGTTAGAGATTTATTGTCAGGACACGGATCTGGTGGGAACATGGGAATCTGCTCCCAAGGGATGTTTTTTTCCCATTCTCAGGACTCACCCACCCAACCCGCATTTCAAGTATTTTCTGCTTTTACTTCAGGCATCTTACCTGGAGGTTTCATTGTGCAGAGTCTGGGCCATTCTCGGACTTTTTCATCACTTTAGCTTGTGGATCTTTTAATGTATTTTCATTACGTCACTGGAATGACCTTTGTGCTCTCTAACATTCCCCTTTTTTCACGTTTCCAGCCATTCAACTCTCCCTCTATGGCCAAATTACCTCTTGCTTCATCCCCCAATCATTCATTTCCCGAAATTGCTTCTGTATCTCAGGTTTCAGTGTCAGTGAAGGGTTTACATCTGAAACATTAGCCTGTCTTTTCATTTCATAGGTCTGAGAGAAACACAGCCTTTTCCTCAGACTTGCTGTGTCCATTTGAGCGACTATAAAAGTTGTGAACAAAACAACAGCCTGATGCCGAACGACAGGGATACACTTCAGATTCTAGCTCACCATCAGCTTCATTAGCTTCATTAGCGACAATGGGGCCAAATAAATTCAGTGTATTGTTGTCAGGTCAGAACTAACTTGCTCACTTCAGGCATCTATTCACCCTGGATATTCCCAGTATTCGTCTCAGCAACTCATCCCTGCTTGTAACATTGCCTGAGCTGCACTCAGTAAAGCTGCTCCTGAAGCAGCAGGCACATAAAACAGAAAGAGATGGAAGTTCCTAACTCCTTCCCAGAGCTCCACTGATGTTCCGGAGCTGCTTGAATGTCACTGATCCAGTTTACAAGACCGTCAGATGTGCTTGACTAAATGATTGCCGGCAGACTCACGGCCAGTCAGCTATGACCTACTTTCTCTCCCTGTTATTAATATTCAGCTTTCATTGCATATGGGAACCTTTTCATTGCCTTTCCTCACGGTCTTGCATCGCTTGCTTTATTAAAATCAGATGAATAAATCCAGATGAATTAATGTTTTGAGGGATCTTCCAACACTCGTGTACTTTTATTTACGTTCTAACTTTAAGAAAGGATTTTGACCTTGTTCCCTGTACACTGTAGGAGATTATGTAATAGTACTTTGAGGGATCGCTTCTCAGCCTTTTGGCTAAGATGAGCGCGAGGTCAGGTGTAATGCCAGGATTTGGTATGTCTCTCTTGCAGGGACCTTAAATTGGATTCAATTTGAATTCATTTTTGGAGCAGGCAAGGAGCTGGATTAAGGGTTTGCCCCTGTCCACACTCTGAGCTCTGGCTTTGTAACTCTGATAAAGTAATGAAAATTGTTTTTTAATAATAGTACTTCGGGGGCTAGGCTCTTTCAACAACTCAATGAGTTTTACCCAGGGGTCAACCAAGCTATTCACTCCATGTATTCAATCCTTGGCCTCTATTGACTAAGATGATCTCAGTCAGGGGAGGGGTGAGGGCATCAGCACTGGCTACTATATCCATGGGGTAAGGAGAGAAATAATGGCCAGGGCTCCCACAACTGATCATTATTCAACAACATTGGCTGCCTGCATCTTTGGTGCCATCATGAATCAGGCTCAGTTGCAAACTCCCTTGTTATTGAATGGGCCGTCAATACTGACCGTTTGGGGCTCACACAGGAATCAACGGTAAAAAAGGGAAACTTCCTGACCCTTGTCATGGGGAACACAGTTGTGTCTTAGCTGTACTCGGAATTGGTCTGTCAAGACCCTTGGTTATGCCAAACCGCTCCCAGTTGTTCAGGAAGGCAGTTCGCCGCCATCTCCTTGGGGCAACGAGGGAAAGGCAGCCATGTCCGTACCCCGAGATTGAATTAAAAAGACAACTGTCACGACAACACCCTGGTTCCCAGAATGAAGATGGGATTTGTTGTCCGCACAAGGGCAAGGGACAAAGAGTAATGGCCAAGGTCTTTCAGGAGATGTCAGTGAGGCATCACTGTTTAATGATGGCTATCACCAAGATAACTTTTTCTCAAGAGTGCAAGGGGCAGATGGAACCTATCCATTGAACTACATTGTAAAAGTGCCATAGATGTGACTCATGGGCCTCAGTCCAAACATGCAAGCAGACTGCGGCGCCAACATTTCCAAGTGCATTTTATCTGATGTGTTTAAGTCTATAAAACCTAAATGTGGTAACAGGCAGTCAGTTTCACAATGACCTTTTTCCCTTGCTTGACTAAGAAATGCTTGTGCTAATTTAGGCTGCCTGTTAAAAGGTTTCCTTGCTCCTATTCGGATTACAAGCCCCAAATCTATCCATTTTTAATTGTAATAGAATGTTTTTCCTTAGATATGTGTATATTAGAAGGGTGGTTTACAGCTAAACCTGCAGTTTTTTCGGCTACCTCACCCCTTTCCTGCTATTGTAAGTAAGTTTATCAACAACTGCCCCACTTTGAATTGCGCTGCACAGTCCAAATCTACCCTGCAAGTACAAAATTCCATTCTGTGGCTGAATTTGCTTCTGATCTTGTATATTTCTGGTACACATCTGTTCAGCAAGGTCACAGCCTTTATCCACCTCCAGGCCAACAATTCTCGCTAAGTATGAGTGATAATAATTTGTTTGGATGTTAAATGCAGCCTGTTTTGATACATCCCATACTCAGAGAAGGAAAGCAGCTTTGAACAGATTTGCAATCTCATTCTTTCTGGTCAAAAAACTCACCCATAACGTTTCCCAATACAACAGGCTATGCTGCAACTTCTCACAGTCTCCTTGCTGTATGCCACAACCCCACCCCCCTCCCGCCCCTATAACAAAGAGTCTCAAACAGGTTACATTAGAGTTACCACCTTGAAAACAACGGGCTGGATTTTTGCAGCGTGATTCAAGTTGGAACAGAGGGAGATCCCTGGATCCCATGGCCTTTCCGAGAGGTGTGGAGCTCGAGGATGGTGAGGCCTTGAAATGCTCATCAGGGGAGGAGCAGCAGGTCAGACAGGAGGAGGGGTTGGAGGAGGCCAGAGATGATGCTGAACAGAGAGAAACCCCTGCCATAGGATGAGGAGGCCTCCTCCTGAGTCCCTCCAAGGAAAGGACCACCTTTCTCTCCCTCGTAGTTGCCTGGCCTCCATTTCACCTGGACATTTTGTTTCCCTGTGGTGCAGTGGAAGGCTTTGGCACATGCCACAGATCTCACCCTCAGGACGATCAGCACCTTCTGTTGGCTGCCATGCTACGTCTAAACCACTGAATTGGACCCACCTCCATTCTTACGTGCACTAGCTTTAATTGGACACAAACTGGTCTCCGTAATAAGTAAGGGTTCACCTTTGTGGAAAAGTGAACCTCAGTCAGTTTCCCACCAAAGGGATCGAGGGGATTATAAATATGGGTAGAAAAGCAAATACACTGGGGTTCACTTCTAGCAAGAAAATATTGGAAAGCAGTTATGTTAAACTTGTCTAGAACCTTGTCTAGACTCCTCTTGGAATATTGTGGGGGCGATTGTCCCAAATGGAGCCCAAGTGTTTGCGCCGTCGTGAACGCCATCGCGTTTCACGACGGCGCGAACCGGGCCTGGGTATGACCGTTTCTGCCACACAGGAGGCCAGGACGGTGCTGGAGCGGTTCACGCCGCTCCAGCCTCCCTTGCCAACCCACACATGCACACTTGGGCCGCGCCAACCTGCGCCTGCGCGGGGGACTTCTTCCGCGCGCCGGCCCCGACTCAACATGGCGTGGGTGTTCAGTGGGCGGCTGCACAGGAAAGTAGGCCCGGGGGGGAGGGGGGGAGGGGGAGAGGCCGGCCCGCCAATCAGTGGGCCCCGATCGCGGGCCAGACCCCATCGGAGGCCCCACAGGGACGGAGCCCCCCTCCCCACCCCCACAGGCCGTCCCCGACCATTCGTGCAGAGTTCCCGCTGGCAGCGACCAGGGGTGAACGGCATCGGCAGGACTCTGTTGTATCCGCGCGGTCGCTCAGCCCATCCGGGCTGGAGAATCAGCGGTCCCGCCGATTCCAGCGGCCCGTGGCCAGCGCCGCACCAAACGTGCCGGCGCAAATGGCTCCTAATTCTCCGCACCTTGGAGAAACGCGCGCCGCCCCAGGAGTTGACCTGAGGAAGGAGCAGTGCTCCGAAAGCTCGTGTTTGAAACAAACCTGGTGGACTTTAACCTGGTGTTGTAAGACTTCTTATTATGAATAAATCAAACAGACAATTCGGAAGAAATCCCTTTACCCACAGAAAGATCAGTATGAGAAGTTTTTGAGGTGACTTCCACACCTCCATGAGAGAGAAAGGAACAGAATGATACGCTGAGAGGTTAGGTGAAGGGTGAGTGGAAACTGATGTGGGCAACTCGGGCGATACTGTGGCACAGTGGTTAGAACTGCTGTCTCACACTACCAGGGACCCAGGTTCAATTCTGGTCTTGGGTGACTGTGGAGTTTGAACTTTCTCCCCGTGTCTGCGTGGGTTTCCTCCGGATGCTCCAGTTTCTTCCCACAAGTCCCGAAAGACGTGCATGTTATGTGAATTGGACATTCTGAATTCGCCCTCAGTGTACCCGAACAGGTGCCGGAGTGTGGAGACTAGGGGATTTTCAAAGTAAATTCATTGCAGTGTTAATGCAAGCCTACTTGCGACACTAATAAAGATTGTATTATATTATTATATTATTTCCTCACAAAGTCCAAAGGCGAGCAAGTTAGGCGGATTGGCCATGTTAAAATTGCCCCTTAGTGTCCATAAATGTGAGGCTATATGGGGTTGCAGGGTTACAGGGATAGGGTGGGGCAGTGGGTCTAGGTAGAGTACCCTTTCATTGGGTTAGTGCAAGCTCAATAGGCCAAATGGCCTCCTTCTTCACTGGAGGAGTTGTGTAGTTCCCTAAACACTGGTATAGGCCTGATGGGTTGAACAGCCTCTTTGTGTTGTATGTTCAATGTAATTCTATGCTGCGTGATCAGTGGGGAGATTTGTGAGGAGCTGACAACCATTGTGAGGGAGTCATTGGACACTGGGGAATTTATCAGCAAATTGGGTACAAATTGGATGCACTCATCAATTACAGAATTGCTATTCCTCAGATTGTCCTGGTGAGTGCATGGCGAAAAGCTTCAATGGCATGTCTCTCCTTTTCAGCCATACTCAAGCTCTGTAAGACCAAACGTCTGTTAAAATTGAATCAATTATCAGGCAAACGTAGCTAACCAAACTTTAGTCAGCGAAGGCCCTGCCCAGCCAGACCCCTTGGTTTGGTTGAGGAAGAGAAAATCCAAGGTGAAAAGGCATTTGCCGGAATTTTCCGGCCATTCACGCCGGGCGGGATCTTTTGGAAAGTCCCGCCCATTTTGTCCTTAGACTTGTAAAGGGGATTTCATAAACTTCCATTCAAACTCAGTAAAACTTGAGTACAGGTAAGAAAATAGCTGAAGGTTGCAAAGCAACAACGGCAGGTTAGACAAGTAATATCAGAGTGAGGAGCAAAATTGACCAGGATGCCCCAGGGCTCGAAATCACTGCTGCTTCTAATTTGCATTAACGGCTCGAATTCTGAAATTTAACACAAACTGGTTAAATATGCAGACAATGGCAAACCAGGAGGGGCTATGGAATAGAAGAGGCAGTCTAGAAACCACAGAATGAGCTAAATGAAACATGAGTGAATTGAACCATGGCAGAGAGAAAGAACCACCACCTTAAACTGTGAGGCAATGGACTTTCCCTGGAGAACAATCAATGAGGGAGCCCTCCTATTGGAGACTCGTCCCCACCACCATAGAACTCTGGGGAACCAACATGTCTCCCATTGATTGTTGGGTTACGGGTATACGGGTTACGTGGGTTTAAGTAGGGTGATCATTGCTCGGCACAACATCGAGGGCCGAAGGGCCTGTTCTGTGCTGTACTGTTCTATGTTCTATGTTCTAAAGGCATATAAGTTGACTGACCACCTTGCAATGGAAACATTCTTCTTTGGTTTAGCCATACTAATGGCATTAAAGTATCAATCTTCACTAAAGAGGCCCCTGTGGTAAACCACTGTAGTATAGAACATAGAACAGTACAGCACAGAACAGGCCCTTCGGCCCTCGATGTTGTGCCGAGCAATGATCACCCCACTCAAACCCATGTATCCACCCTATACCCGTAACCCAACAACTCCCCCCCTTAACCTTACTATTAGGACACTACGGGCAATTTAGCATGGCCAATCCACCTAACCCGCACATCTTTGGACTGTGGGAGGAAACCGGAGCACCCGGAGGAAACCCACGCACACAGGGGGAGGACGTGCAGACTCCACACAGACAGTGACCCAGCCGGGAATCGAACCTGGGACCCTGGAGCTGTGAAGCATTTATGCTAACCACCATGCTACCGTGCTCCCCGTATATTATATGTATTGTGGTAAGCTGCTACTGTACTACATGTAATGTGGTAAACCACGACCTGATGGCTCTGCCTCCCCTCGGGCTCGGTATAAAGGTGGCTGATCTCTGCCGCTGCCCCACTTCGGGATCAGAGGCCAGGAGGCTTTCTGTTTAGCTTATTAAAGCCTCATCTTGTGTTCATTGACTCGTCTTGTGTTCACTGATGGCGCATCAGCCCCAAACATGGTTGATGGAAAATTATAAAGTTAAAATTTGTGTAGCACAATCAGGTCCATCAAGGGGGCATAAGGAGAAGAAATGCTTTTCTTTATCAAACACATTCCACTGGGTGTAGCTGACCTGGGATTGCTTGTAATAAAAACAGAAAATGCTGGAAAATCTCAGCATGTCTGGCAGCATCTGTGAAGCGAGAAACAAGAGTTAATGTTTTGAGTCCATGTGACTGTCCTTCAGAGATCAGAAGAAGAGTCATACTGACTTGAAACGTTAACTCTGTTTCTGTCTCCACACATGCTGCCACCTGCTAAATTTTTCCAGTATTTTCTATTTTATTTCCGATATCCGGCATTCGCAGTATTTTGCTTCTATCTCTGGGATCGCTTGTCCTGAATAATAAATGCCCAAATAGGAAGATATTGCATCTCCAACATCTTTCAACTTGATGAGCACAGTTCGCCAAAGGATGAAAATTTGAGGGAGGGAAGGAAGAGAAAACTTTTAATCATTCACTTCCTTCAGGATCAAGTAGGGAAACATTTAGGCAATGGTGATGATAAAATATGGTTTAGAATAAAAATTAAGAAGGGCACAATAGATAGACAGTGGAATTAGGGGTTAATGGGGCGCAGACAGGAAAGTGGAGTTGAGTCCACAACCGGATCAGTTACGATCTTGTGAATGGTGGAGCAAGCTCGAGGGCTGAATGGCCTATTCCTGCTTCTAAGTCCTATGTTCCTCTGATTAAGACTGTGATGAGTGGTGCGTGGAGGTATTATTTTTTTCTCACCAAATTTCTCCTCTCTACTTCTCGCCTCTCCAATGCAGGAAGGCTTTTCGACTGTGAATGGCATCACAGCAGAGTTGTATCTTGTACTCACCAGCAGAACTTCAGAACTACTAGATTGGGGGTGGTATCATAGAAAGATACAGCACAGAACAGGCCCTTCGTCCCGCGATGTTGTGCCGAACCTTTGTCCTAGATTAATCATGGATTATCATAGAATTTACAGTGCAGAAGGAGGCCATTCGGCCTATCGAGTCTGCACCAGCTCTTGGAAAGCGCACCCTACCCAAGGTCAACATCTCCACCCTATCCCCATAACCCAGTAACCCCACCCAACACTAAGGGCAATTTTGGACACTAAGGGCAATTTATCATGGCCAATCCACCTAACCTGCACATCTTTAGACTGTGGGAGGAAACCGGAGCACCCAGAGGAAACCCACGCACACACGGGGAGGATGTGCAGACTCCGCACAGACAGTGACCCAAGCCGGAATCGAACCTGGGACCCTGGAGCTGTGAAGCAATTGTATCAATGGGAATAAAAAAGGTTTTATATTCATATCTGCTGAAAAAGCTTCAATCTGGCCGCATACAAGAATTGAATTGGTAA
The DNA here is from genome assembly GCF_902713615.1 of Scyliorhinus canicula. NCBI lineage: Eukaryota > Metazoa > Chordata > Chondrichthyes > Carcharhiniformes > Scyliorhinidae > Scyliorhinus > Scyliorhinus canicula. The sequence goes on from NC_052146.1 coordinate 62,708,377, forward strand.
ATATGATCCCATCGGTCCTGAGAGAAGGGAAAATGATCTATAAGAAAGGAGGCATGCTATCTGTAACAGGTAAAAACCTGACAAAATCATCTTGGCAGTTCTCCAAAAAAAGGGAAGAACAAAAATAAAATCTGGAATGCACTTTGTACCTCTAACTTCTTTCAACCTGCTTCATACAGTTACACGGACCCTCATTAATCAAGCGTAGCGTTTATTTACCATACATTATTGTCTCTCAGTAAGAATATGGGATCTGAAAAGCATGAAACGAAAACATTTGCATTTATGCAGCCCTGGAAGTCTCCAAACAATTTATAGTCACTGCCGTAATGCAGGAAATGTAGCAACCAATTTGTGCATCAAAGTCACACAAAACAGCAATGTGACAATATCTTTGGCGATGTTGGTTGAAGGATAAAAATCGCCAGGGCGCTTGGGGAGAACTCCCCAGATCATCTTCAAAATAGTGCCATGGCATCTTATACCTCCATCAGCAGGGTAGATGTGGGCTCAGTGCATTGAACTAGATTAGTGAGTCAGCAGCAAAGTAACAGGTACTCACTCGTCAGTGAATTTGAAGAAAGCCGCCCGCAATGCGATTTGGAAACCTCTGTGGTGTGGATGTCCCCTTTCACGATAGCGCCAAGACAAGGAAATCGATGGAGTCCAGGCGTGATGACCATGCCAGGGGGTTTGGAGGCCATTGTAGTCCCCAGTTGGTTGGAGACATGCGGGGCAATGCCCTGGCACTTCCCCCGGCACTTCCCTCGGGACTCTGGCAGTGCCAAGTTAGCAGTGTCAAATTTGTGTTGCCAGGTTGGCGCTGCCAGGGTGGCACTGCCAGGGTTCCAGGGGGCAGTGCCATGGGACAGTGCAAAGGAGCGGGGTCTGAAGTGGGCAGGACCTGAAGTGGACAGGGCATGAAAGGGGTGGGGCATTTGACCCCAAGCAAGGTCGCTCACTTTGGGGGGCGGGGGGGGAATGATGTCAGCAAGGGGGGCTTAGGTCACCCTTGATGCCTGCGTGGTATGAGGAGGAAGAAGTGACTCTAACATTTAGCGGTGCGGGGGAAAATCAGTTTTCAGAATAAGTGTTGCTGACATTGCATCGCCTGATTTCAAACCATTGTTTTATTGGCATTGGAGAATTTTTTTCAGTGTAAAAATGACTTAAATGGGAGGATGTGCCAAGCATTGCATCACATTTTTCAAACCTGCCTTGAAATTATTTTGATAAGAAGAGCTGTCACCACCTCATTCCAGCAATGGGAGCAGAAATGGGAATAATGAGGATAATTGCCTGGCATCAGTTTCTTCACAGCTGTACTCTGACCTTTGTGGGTGTTATGTTGTGACAGGAGTGTCGTTTCAGGAACGCAACCAAGTTCCGATATAGCAGTTCAAGTTCTCGAGCTGAGCAATATGGGTAACACCCAAAATGTTTGTTACTGTCGGATTCAGTTGAAGGGATCATTCAGGCCTATCCAGCTTGGCTCAGCTCCTCGAACTGTCTGTGCAAACAACTCAGGCCGGTAAAAGTAATTTGTATTGACAACTGCTCAGCTTCTCTGAATTGAGCCACCGCCTCTCCGCTCTGAGTTCAAAAGGTACGAGACAGTCCCAGCATGCCTCGAGTTAGCTTGATTCAGTTGGCAGCTGCTCTTGTCTGTGATTTAAGGTTGTGGCCACTAATGTTTCTGAGGCACTATTCAAGAAGAGCCGTAAATTCTCCTGGTGCCTCCGATCCTATTTCTCTCCGTTATCTGCTTTCATTTTGTTGGCATTTGTTCTAACTTTCTGGAAGTCACTGGACCAGTAAGCCAGAGACTCAGGGTAATAATGCTCTCGGGACCTGGGTTCGAATCCCACCACGACAGATGGTGGAATTTGAATGCAATAAAAATCAGGAATTAAAATTTGAATGATGGCCATTGTCGATCGCCATAAAAACGCATCTGGTTCACTAATGTCCTTCAGGAGGGAAGTCTGCTGTCCTTACCTGGTCTGGCCTACATGTGACTCCAGACCCACAGTGATGTGGTTGGCTCTTAATTCCCCTTTGAAATGGCCTAGCAAGTCACTCAGTTCAAAGGCAATTAGGGATGGACAATAAATGCTGGCCCAACTGTGAATTTAAAAAATGTAAGAAGTCTTACAACACCAGGTTAAAGTCCAACAGGTTTTTTTCAAACACGAGCTTTCGGAGCACGGCTCCTTCTTCAGGTTCCTCAGGCACCTGAAGAAGGAGCCGTGCTCCGAAAGCTCGTGTTTGAAAAAAACCTGTTGGACTTTAACCTGGTGTTGTAAGACTTCTTACTGTGCTCACCCCAGTCCAACGCCGGCATCTCCACATCATTTAAAAAATGTGAAATTGATGCTGGATTTGCCAATGTAATAACGGTCTCTGCATTTCCCACGATGCCATGTTATGTGCGGTACCTCGCCAATGTTTGTGAGAAACATTCGTGGGCAATAAATTCAATCTTTTCATTCAAAAATTTTAAAAATTCAGTAACTTGTTCTGTCCTCCATTGTGAGGGAAAATGGTTGATATCCAGCACTGGTGGTTCCAAAGAATTCAAAGCAAAAACAAATAAGGTTCTTGACTTTAAAAGCTGGGTTGAACTTATATCAGGGAGCCACTTCAACAACAACAACTTATATTTATATAGCATCTTTAAATGTCACAAAACCTCATTTCGCAGGGGTGTTATAAAGCAGTTTACTTTATTCTTTCACAGAATGTTGCCCGTCCCTAATTTCCCTTGAGCTAAGCATTTCAGAGGGTATTTAAGAGTCATTGCTGTGTCTCCAGAGTCATATGGAGGGCAGACCAGGTAAGGATGACAGATTTGCCTCCTTAAAGGACATGAGTGAACCAGGTGGGTTTTTATGACAATCGACAATGGTTTCATGGCAATATTGGGGCAGATGGAAAAACATCTTGGTTAAAGAGGTAAATTTTAAGGAGCATTTTTATGGAAGAAAGAGAAGCTGAGGGGTGGAAGTTTTAAGGGAGGGAATTCAAAAGCTTAGGGCCCAGCCAGCTGAAGGCATGGCCACCAATGATAGAGTGGTTAACTTCATGGTTCTTCCAGGGGGCCAGAATTAGACGGGCACAGATAACTGGGAGGGTTGCGGGTCTGGGAGGGGAACTGATGCAAGTTAGTGAACACAAGGGAGATCGGGAGTTTTGGATGGGGGGGGGGGGGGGGAGAGACCAGGCAGGAGTGTGTTGGAATCGTCAAACTTAGTGGCAACCGAGACATGAATGAGGCTTTCGGTAGCAGATAAGCTGAAGTAGGGGTGAAGTGAAGCGGTGTTACAGAGATGGAAATATCTCAGTGATGGCACAAGCATGTGGTCAGAAACTCATCTCTGGGGCAAATATGGCACCAAGGTTGAGAATAGTCTGGTTCAGTCTCAGACAGTTGGCCAAGGTGAGAGATGGAGGGCGGTATTCTCCGCCGGCTCCAAAAATCACGGAGACCGTTGTGAACTCGGCCGAGGTTCACGACAGCCTCGGGCCCGTTCCCCGCACCTAATTCACCCCCACGCAGGGGGCTAAGAGCGGGCCCCCGTCGTCCCCGGCCGCGTCCTCGGCCGCCGGAAATGACGCCTGAATGGCGCTTCGTGGATGTCATCCGCGCATGCGCTGGAACCCGCACATGCGCGGATGACATCAGCGCGCAGACGATGCGAACCCGCGCATGTGCGGTGCCGTATTTCTACACCGCCGCCCGGCAAGACGTGGCGGCTTGATCTTGCCGGGCGGCGGAGGGGAAAGAGTGCGTCCGTTTTGGACGCAGGCCCGACGATCGGTGGGCACCGATCGCGGGCCTGTTCCCTCCGGAGCACAGTCGCGGTGCTCCCGTCCCAATCGGGCCCCTAGATGCCCCAAAACGGGCATCTGCCGCCCGTTTCATGAATGCAGCGACCAGGTGTGGTTGCTGCCGTAGTGAAATGGGCGTGAAGGGCCGGCCGCTCGGCACATCGGGCTCGGAGAATCGGCGTTCTCCGTGAAAAACTGCGAGTGCCGATTTTTCCGAGGGGGGGGGGGGAGGGGGGAGAATCGCGGGGGCGTCGGGGGGGCTTAAAAAATGTCGGGAGGCCCTCCCACGATTCTCCCATGCCACGCGGGGAGCGGAGAATTCCGCCCGGAGTTTGTAGCTTGGAATAGGTGTATGCAACAGATACTGAAAACAATGGTTGAGTCTTCCCAAGATTTAATAAGAAAATTTCTGCTCATCCAGAATTTAGATGACAAACAAGCAGTCTGATAGGAGTTGAGAGAGGTGTTGGTGATGCAGAGCAAGGTGTTATTAATGTATATGTGGGAACTGACACTGTGAATGATCCATCAAATCCCTACAGTGCAGGAGGAGGCCATTCAGCTCATCAAGTCTACACTGACCCTTTAAAAGAGCACTTCACCCAGGCCCACTCCCCCACCCTATAAATCTCCGTAACCCCACCTAACCTACACATCTTTGGACACTAAGGGAAAATTTAGCATGGCCAATCCACCTGACCTGCACAGTTTTAAGAATTCACTCATGACATGTGAACATCGCTGGCTGGGCCAGCATTTATTGCACATCCCGGAGGCCGTGTAAGAGTCAGCCACATTGTTGTGGGTCTGGAGTCACATGGGGGTCAGACAGGGTAAGGACAGCAGATTTCCTTCCTTAAAGGACATTAGTGAACCAGATGGGTTTTCATGACAATCGACAATGGTTTCATGGTCATCATTAGGCTCTCATTCAAGGTTTTTATTGAATTTAAATTTCCCAATATGCCATGGCGGGATTCGAACCCAGGTCCCCAAGGTCTCTGGATTACTAGTGCAGCAACAATACTACTACACCGCTGCACCACTGCCTCCCCTTGGTACTGGGGGAGTAAACCATAGCACCATGGGGGTGGAAACCCACGCAGACACGGGGAGAATGTGCAAACTCCACAAAGACATTCACATAAGGCTGGAATTGAACCCGGGACTCTGGAACTATGAGGAAGTGCCACCATGCCACTCCTGTTGTGGGAGGACAGTGTCTCCTTGAGTAATAGGAGGGGGGCCAAAGATGGATTCTTAGGGGATACCAGAAGTAATGGGTTTAAGCAAGATGAGAAGCCATTTAAGGTGATACTGTGGCCATATACACACTGTGACACCAAGAGCAGGTCTGAGGTAAGAATTCTCAGTGAGTAACTTATTCCCTGACTCCCGTTCACCATCTACAAGGCATAAGCCAGGAGTGTGATGGAATATATTAATAACTTTATTATTGACACAACTGGGCTTACTTTAACACTGCAATGACATTACTTTGAAAACCCCTAGTCTCCACACTCTGGCGCCCGTTCGGGTACACAGAGGGAATTCAGAATGTCCAAGTCACCTAACAAGCACGTCTTTCGGGAGGAAACCGGAGCACCCGAAGGAAACCCACGCAGACACGTGCAGACTCCGCGCAGACAGTGACACAAGCGGGAATCGAACCCGGGACACTGGTGCTGTGAAACAACAGTGCTACTCACTGTGCTACTGTGCCACTTGCCTGGTTGCAGCTGCAACAACACTCAAGAAGCTCGACACCATTTAAAACGAAGCAGCCCGCTTGATTGGTACTCCATTCACCACTTTAAACATTCACTCCCTCCACCGCCAATGCGCTGTGGCAGCAGTGTGTACCACATGTAGGGTGGCTGCAGCAACTCGCCAAGGCTCCTTTGACAGCACCTTCCAAACCCGTGACCTGTACCTTCTAGGGCAGGGGCTGCAAATCCATGGGAGCGCCACCCAAAAGTTCCCCTCCAAACCATACACCATTCCTTCACTGTCACTGGATAAAAATCCTGAAACTCCCTCCCCAACAGCACTGTAGGTGTAACTACACCAGATGGACTGCAGCAATTCAAGAAGGTGGCTCATCACCACCTTCTCAAGAGTAATTAGGGATGGGCAACAAATACTGGCCAAGCCAACGATACCCACATTCCACAAAATAATTGAAAAAGAATGATTAGGTTAAGATAAATGGAACCAGGCTAGTACCCCCACTAGCTGGGGAATAATGGAGAGGTGTTGGAGGAGGGCAGTGCAGGTCAACTGTGTCAAAAGCTGGAGACAGATCAAGATAGAAGAGGATCTTTGTCACAGTCAGGATGTCATTTAATTCATCTAGATAACCCTAATTAATTTTAATTGTGATTAATTGGACACTTTGTCCTTCACCTCCAGAGGCTCCACAATGCTGTTAGTGACTGCACAAACTGTCTGGTTCATTCATGTCACAAGGACCTGTCACTGGAAGATGACATTCTTCATATCTGACTCTAAGTAACACGATAAGTCAGTGTATGAATAGTGCTGTCATCGCCGGCCCAGTCAGGAGGGAACCCAGCAGTGATCGTTGCCGATAAGCTGCACAGCTTTCTGCTGGTTAGGTTCCTGATGTAGCCGTGCACACACTTAGTGATCACATTGAAACACAGGCAATCTTGGTTTAGAGAAGCAGGATGTTTCCCCAAGAGGTGTGTTCTCCATTACAAGCAAAACAGAAACTCAGTGGGGAGTTGATAGGTGTGTGCGCGCAGGGCTGGTGGGGAGGGGGTAGCTTTGGACTGGACTGTTATTTCCAATGCCACCATTTACCATTGGCAAGCTTACCGTTAAAATTGGCCACAGCAACTTGGAGGTAATGAAGTGGAGCATGAAACAGGAGGAATATTGGGAAGCTAACCCAAGGCGTGGCTGAAGAGGTAGATTTTAACGGTGAAAGAGTTTAAGAAGAGAATTCTAAAGTGCAGCTAATGGCTCTGCTGCCGTTGGCCTACCAGAGTGAGGTAGCTGAACGGCGGGCGAGTCCTGGCACTTCAGGCTGCCGGAGGTGGCAGAGGTGGGGTACCAGGTTTACAAGGCTTGAGATTTATGACTGGTGAGGAGGCAGATCGTGGGGCGGGTGATGTACAATCTTGGCTAGGGGTACCCCCGATGAGGCACAATGAAGGCACCCCTGCCCCTTTCCTGCCTGCATTTAGCCCACGCGATAAAACCTGCCGGGGTGGTCACCTTCCTTCTGTCCTGCCCAGCCACACACATTATATTCCTCATCTCGCCCCTTCCCGTCCCCAACCCCCCAGCCTTCAAACACATCAGCGGGGGTGGGGGGGAGGGGGAACCTAGATGTCACCCCCACAATTCAACAGGCGCCCAGTTTAAGCTAGTAATGCATCTATAATAGTAACCACCAAAGATTGTGGATGATGATAGACGTTCTGGTTTCTGTCAAGCATCAAGCCCTTAAAGCTTTCAAATAGGAACATGAGGCGAAACTTTCCGGCCCCATCACGGTGAGAGCTGAGACCGGAAAATGAGAACAGCTGTTCAAACTTCCGATGACTTCGGCAGAATTGGAAAATCCCAGTGGGTGGGGCTGAAAGATTCCGTCCATTTAATAAACAACCAAGTAGGGGCTGGTTTAGCTCAGTGGGCTAGACAGCTGGGTCTGTGATGCAGAACAAGGCCAGCAGCATGGGTTCAATTCCCATATCAACTCAGTGTACCCGAACAGGTGCCAGAATGTGGCGACTAGGGGCTTTTCACAGTAACTTCATTGCAGTGTTAATGTCAACCTACTTGTGACAATAAAGGGTCTTTATCTTTTAAGTATTAAGATGTACAATGAGAGCAAGGTGCTCGAGAGTACAACCTGTGGAATACGACTGTGTTGACAAGACACACCGTCATCTCTCTGATGACAACGTCCTCCTACATAACTGATCGTGATTCTAAAATTCCTGACGCACTTACCAGTTTAGTATCTGTAGTCAACAAGCTGTGGCTTGGTTCCAGGCCGGGTGGAGAAACAGGTTGGAGTACAGTGTGAGTTGTCACCATGGTGCTGTTACCCTGGTGACTAACAGATTGAGGCACAACATCATTGGACGCTTGCTGCCCGTACCTTATTCCTATCGGGAGAAAAAAAGAAGAGAATTTAGGGGACTTACTGAAAAGCACTCATCATGAGCGATAAATATCAGTCCTATAGACATCTTGTGGGAATGATGGATACTGAGGGGCAGATGTTGAGCACAGTGTTTTCTTCAGTTGTCAAGACATTTGAACGATATGCGATAGGCAGCCATGTAACTGGCCATATTATTTAACTTTTGTAATCTTCAAAGTAGTTCTCAATGAACTTGTTACATCACAGTTGCGTGAATGTCATTGACGTCGGCAAACAACACTGAGCACCAATGTCCACTTCCAATACTGTTGCTAACAATATCTTAAATCAAACATGGAATAAAATAAACTCAAGAACAAATTGCTTTTATGCAGGCTTTAGAAATAATATAACACAGAGGAAGTTGAAGAGTAATCAGTTGGTGGAGTGGGGATGAGGTGGGGTGTTCAATAAATAGATTAGATCATTGAATCCCGACAGTGTAAAAGGAGCCCCTTTGGCCCATCACATCTGCACTGACCCTCCGAAAGAGCACTCTATCTGAGCCCACTCCCCCACCCTACACCCACCAAACCTTTCCGGCACTAAGGGGCAATTTAGCACGGACAATCCACCTAACCTGCACATCCTTAGACTGCAGGAGGACACCGGGGCGCCCGGAGGCAACCCACGCAGGCATGGAGAGAATGTGTCAACTCCACAGCCATCCAAGACTGGAATCGAACCTGGGTCCCTGACTCTGTGAGGCAGCAGTGCTGACCACTGTGCCACCAAGCCACTCATGATGGAGGAATGAATGCTGAAACACGATGGGGGAAGTCAGAAAAGATGGCTCAAAACTTGGTCAATAAGGTAGGCTTTCAGCAGGTTTTTAAGGCAGCGGAATGAGCTATGAAGGGTTAATGGAAGGAGCATTAGAAAGGAGGAGGCAAACACAATTCACAATATATGGTACAAAACAAAGTGCACACTTTGGAGTGCTCTGAGTAGGAGTCTGTAAGTCTCCATCCCTGCCCGAGGTGAATGGGCTGAGATGTGGCAGCTCCACTTGCCCTGTGATTTTGTGAATATCTAGGGAGTCCGATGATAAATATGAGGACAGGTAATCGTACACAATACAACCACCAGTGAATTACATTTACTATGGTTTGATTTTGCACAAATTTGAAACTGTAACATTCAGCAGATCACATAGCCGAGCAATGCAGAACAGTCAAGCTTTGCACTGACTTCCTTTTATCTTTCCCACTGGCTACACTCATTTCCCAGACGTGGATTAAGGCATTTTTCCACCTACAAAACAAAATTGGTCGAATTCCTTGGGTGAGATGGATTGCTATTTTTGTTATGATAGGTGAGCGCTCTGCTTTTATATGTCCAGGACATGGGTTTGAGTCCTGTCCAGGGTGAAAATCACTCCATAATGGCTGCCAGGTAGCTTTATGGAACAAATCTGATCTATCCAGTTGGGAGGGGCTGGTTCATGATACAGAAAGTTCATGATACAGAGGGAAATCAACAGCATCAGTTCAATCCCTATACCGGCTGAGGTAATTCTTGTAGGCCCAGCCTCCTCAATCTTACCCTCAGGAAATCACAACCAATCAATTCTCCCCCTCAAAGGAGAAAGCAGCCTGTGGTTACCTGGGACTTCAGCAACTTTACCTATTTACTTATCCAGTTGGCCCAGGTCCTCAGCACCAAACTACCCTCAATTCAGACAAACTAAGACCTAATTGCCAACATACGGCGCGATCTTCCAGCCATGCTGCGTCGATAAAGCAGCTCTGCATGGCGTAGTGTGGCCGGTGAAAGGCGGTAGACCCCGCTCCCAAGATCCACCCGGCTCGCAATGCCTCGATTCAATGCAATCTTGCGAGACATTACAAGGGGAATCCAGCCCACAAGTGGCGGGGTAACTTTTAGCAAATCTGCATATTGGAGCGGGGCAGTAAGCCTTACTCTAATGTGCACATTCCCAAGGCACCTGTGATTTTGGGATTCAACTCCTTTGCCTTGGGGACCTTGGGTGAGTGCTGTTTGGTACTTGTCCCCAGATGGAATGGCAAGGATTTGGAGACCCCAGCTGCTTGCCCTTTGGGCAGGGTGGGGCCCTGGCTCTACCAGTCTTCCATCCTGGCAGTGCTCCTGGGCAGCACGGTAGCATTGTGGATAGCATAATTGCTTCACAGCTCCAGGGTGCCAGGTTCGATTCCGGCTTGGGTCACTGTCTGTGTGGAGTCTGCACATCCTCCCCGTGTGTGCGTGGGTTTCCTCTGGGTGCTCCGGTTTCCTCCCACAGTCCAAAGGTGTGCAGGTTAGGTGCATTGGCCATGATAAATTGCCCTTAGTGTCCAAAATTGCCCTTAGTGTTGGGTTGGGTTATGGGGATAGGGTGGAGGTGTTGACCTTGGGTAGGGTGCTCTTTCCAAGAGCCGGTGCAGACTCGATGGGCCGAATGGCCTCCTTCTGCACTGTAAATTCTATGTAATATGTATGTAATATCCTGGGTGCCCAGGTGACACTGCCAGCTGGCATGGACATTGCTGGGGTGCTAGGTTGGCACTGCCAAGCTGGCATTTTTTTGCACATGCGTGATTGGGCCAGGTATGGCCACAGGGGGTGTGGGGAGGCTCTGGGAGACCCTCCCATGTTGCATTGAGGCCGATGGGGGTAGGTTGGGGTTTATTTTCGGGGCCTCGGAGATCGGGAACGCTCCGCGTTCTCCATTAAGGCCCCTTTTTCAAAGCGAGTCATGTTGAATAGCCATGTGTTTCTTGGTGCTGCAAGTGCCGGGAAACACGCGACTAAACGTGCTCACTTGGGGACTTTGCTCCCTTTTGGAAAGATCGTGCCCGTTATTATTTTCTTATTATTTTTCTTTTTTCTTTTTTTAAAATTCCAATTAAGGGGCAATTTAGCGTGGCCAATCTACCCATGCTGCACATCCTCAGGTTGTGGGGGTGAGACCCAAGCAGATACCGGGATAAATGGCAACATAATTGAATGAAAATATTGACACGTTGGTGTGGGTATATAAACGTTATACTTATGCAACAGGAGGTGCTGGCCTGACATTCAATGAAAGCATGTTGCTGGGGCAACAAGAAGAACTATTGCTCAGCATCTAATCCATATGGTACCTAGCTTGGTGCTGATGCTGGTGATAAAAGTGAGGAGATGTGACCTTTATCAGCACCAAAGGATGCTGTTTCAGAAATTAAAACGGCACTTTGTAACAAGTCAGGGGAGGCAGTGGCGTGGTAATTCAGAGAGCCAATCTAATGCTCTGGGGACCCTGGTTCAAATTCTGCCAAGGCAAATGTTGAAATCTAAATTCAATAAAAATCTAGAATTAATAGTCTAACAATGACCTTGAAACCTTTGTCAATTGTTGTAAAATCCCATCTGGTTCACTGATGCCCTTGAGGGAAAAAATCTGGCATTCTTGCTTGGTCTGCAGGGGCAGCACAGTAGCATAGTGGTTAACACAATTGCTTCACAGCTCCAGGGTCCCAGGTTCGATTCCCGTCTGGGTCACTGTCTGTGCGGAGCCTGCACGTTCTCCCCGTGTGTGCGTGGGTTTCCTCCGGGTGCTCCGGTTTCCTCCCACAGTCCAAAGATGTGCAGATTAGGTGGATTGGCCGTGCTAAATTGCCCTTAAGTGTCCAAAATTGTCCTTAGTGTTGGTTGAGTGGAGTTACTGCGTTATGGGGATAGGGTGGTGTGGGCTTGGGGAGGGTGCTCTTTCCAAGAGCCGTTGCAGACTCGATGGGCCGAACGGCCTCCTTCTACACTGTAAATTCTATGATCTATGTCTGACCGACAGATAACTCCAGACCTACGGCAATGCTCTCTTTCCAAATCGCAAAGTTCCCAGGGTGCCATAACGAAATGGCTATGTTACTGGACGAGTAATCTAAAGAATATTAATTCCAATCCCCACATGGAACACTGATAATCTAAATGCTTTTGGGTTGTCATAAAAACCCAATTAGTTAATTATCGTATTTTAGGGATGAATTCTTTCTATGTCTGCCCTATATGTGACTCCAGTCCTACATCAATGTGGTTAGGGCTGCTTTCTGAAGCCAAACCACTCAGTTGGTCACCTCTTCTAGGAACGGGCTGGGTATGCTGGCCTTGACAGCATTGGCCACAATCCAAAGAAAAAAAATATAATGCTGGGGGACATTCGAAGCTGACAATTCTGCGTTGTCGCGTGTCCTGAAGGCCGCCTTGGAGAACGCTTACCCGGAGATCAGAGGCTGAATGCCCTTGACTGCTGATGTGTTCCCCGACTGGAAGGGAACATTCCTGCCTGGTGATTGTTGCACGATGCCCGTTCTCCAAGACGGTCTTCAGGACACGCGACAACGCAGAATTGCCGAGCAAAAACATATAGCTAAGTTCCGCACGCATGAGTGCGGCCTCAACCGGGATCTTGGATTCATGTCGCATTACATTCACCCCCCACCATCTGGCCTGGACTTGCAAAATCCTACCAACTGTCCTGGCTTGAGACAATTCACACCTCTTTAACCTGGGGTTACCCCTATCTCTGGATCTGTAATGATTTGATTACCTGCAAATGCTCGCATTCCAAGCATTGTCCGGCATCTCTGACTTTGTCTATATAAATGTTTCTGGAACATACCTCTCCATTCACCTGAGGAAGGAGCAGTGCTCCATAAGCTCATGTTTGAAACAAACCTGTTGGACTTTAACCTGGTGTTGTAAGACTTCTTACTGTGATTACTACCTTGTATAAGATTATAGTCGGAATTATCTTTTCCGTGTGTGGGTTTCCTGGAGGCCTGTGATGGCTTCAATGGGAAATCCCATTGACAAGTGGCGAGAAAAGAGAATCCCGCTGCCAGCGAAAGGCGCGTGGCCGAGAAACACGGCTGGAAGACCGGAGAATCACGCCACTTATCCGAGGTACTACCTTTAATCCTGAAAATCCCAAGTCACTCCCGTCTCACCTCATAGTTCATGGGCCGGATACACTGTCTGCTGATTTAGGAAACGTGATTTAGCAGAGAATCGGTTCCGATGCCAAAATCGTGGTGGGCACAGGTTTACGCCAAATCGCAATTCACCGTTGCCTTGGCAGCAGCATCAATGCGTTCCAAAATGTATGTACAGTAAACACTGTTGGCATATCATTAGCAGGTCCAACCTGGTATTCTCCGGGGCCTCTGCATTTCTCCACTTCCACTGGGGCAAATTCCCGACAGTGAGGTTCACTTGCGCTTTAAAAAATTGAGAAACAGGTGCCGTGGCTGCTGATGGGGAGAGAGGGGGTACAGAAAGTGTCCAACATCACCATAGTTTGCTGACAGTCGGGCCGCTGGCCAGGGTTCTTCTGCCAGGGTTGGGGTAGTAGCGGGGTTTGGTCAGAAGGGGTGGGCTGTGAGGTCAGGGTGGACGGGCACAGAATACCATTGCCGCGGCTGCACACGCTGCTGGCTGATCACTGTGAACTTAGAGCCACAGGTCGTATGGGTCTCCCCCCCAGGGCACCCCCCAAGGTGCCTTCGGGCCCCAGCTGACCCATCAGTGGAATGGATACGTTCCAGCGCAACCAGTGCCAACTTGTTGGCTGGGATGAGTGTATATGGGGAGTAAAGTATGTATAAGCGGCTGCAGCTCGTCAGTAGAATCAATTGTGTTCCACGTAGCAACGGTGCTAGCCCCTCCACAGTCATTGAGTCTGTCCAGGTGCGGCGCCAGTTTTGCTGTCATGGGAGTCCACGAATCCTGCCCAGTGTCAACACTTAGATTGGATTCTTCTGCCCCGCCCGCCGCAACATCGCCACGAGCGCGACACGGGCAATGGGAAAGCCCACTGACCTCGGGCGGTCTTCTCCGGTCGGCGGGCATACGCGGCCAGATAATCCCAGTCTCAGGAATGGAGAATCCAGCCCGATATCTCGAATACAAGGTAACCAGTCTTGTTATCATGAGCCCAAGTGTCAGCATGTTAATTGTGAACTCACTGGTAAATATTTGATGCTGTTGGAGGGATTGGTTTGTACACATTTAAGGAAGCAGAGAGATAATTGAATGAGACTCAAAATTAGCTATGGGGTTTATAAAACAGAATTAAAAAGTGGAAGTAATCAAGGAAAAGTGGGAGGAAGAGTTGGGAGAGGGTATGGAGGAGGAGTTCTAGTGTGAGGTGCTCCGGACGGTGAACGCCTCCACTTTGTGCGCGAGATTGGGGGTGATACAGCTAAAGGTGGTATATAGAGCGCACCTCACAAGGGCGAGGATGAGCCGGCTCTTTGAGGGGATAGACGATGTGTGTAAACGTTGCAACGGGGGGGCCTGCAAACCACATTCATATGTTTTGGTCCTGTCCAAAGCTGAATTAACTGGAAGGAGGTGTTTAGGGTAATCTCTAAAGTGGTGCACGTGAAACTGGACCCGGGCCCTCGGGAGGCCATATTCAGGGTGTCGGACCAACCGGAATTGGAAACAAATGCGGAGGCAGATGTTGTAGCCTTCGCCTCGTTGATCGCCAGAAGGCGGATCCTGTTAGGGTGGCGATCAACCTCTCCATCCTGTGCCCTGGCAGGGCGGGGGGGGGGGGCATGCAGGAATTCTTGACTCTTGAGAAGGTCAAATTTGCAATTGAGGGGAAGGATGGAGGGGTTCTACAATTCATGGGTGTTATTCATTATGCACTTTCGAGAATTGGATTACATCGAACATTGGGGGGGAGGGCGTTGGGAGGGCTGGGGGAGGGGGACTGACTGTATGTGTTAATGGTGACTATGGGTGAATCCTGATTACTTTTTGTTATTTGTTTATGTTAACATGTGGGAAGTTGTTTGGGAGTTTGGTGGGAGGATGGGATCGTTGTTATTGATATGGGGATTAATATTGCATTCATTACTGATCATTGTTTATTGTTGGTGGGTGTAAATTTGGGAGAAATGTGAAAAAGGAGGAGAATAAAAATATATATTTTTTTTTAAAGTGGAAGTAAATGCTGAAGTAGGGTTACTGTGCTGGTGTCAACAAGCTGCAGCTTTGCTACCTCAGCTCCATAACTTTGAAGTGGTGAAGTAACATTACTGCCAATAATTCTTCAAGAAAGGTTTCAACCTACATGGCAGTAAGGGCACGACAGTTGATTTCAATGCCTCACAACAACATGGGTAGAAATATCAGCCTGTACCTGTGAACATTGGGTGAGGGCCGGATGGGGACTCTGGCTGGTGTGTGGATCAGCCTTCTGCCATTCACCATTTCGGTTGACATATCAAGATTGGTCACTGGAGGGCTGCTGGCAGCCACATGATCACACAGCAGCTTGAGTCAACCATTTTCCAGAGCAGATAGGAAAGGTTGGACTGAGCAGAGCTTATGGTTAAATTATCTAAAAAAGTGTAAATCACGGAAAGGATATGGCCCTGAATTTCTCGGATGGCGGGGTCTCGCTTCATACCGTCGGAAGAGTTGGCAGGAAGCACGTGCCCGCTGACTCAGAGTGCCGCGCAGCCATTTCACGCTTGAAGAGCTGTTAAGTGGCTTCATGCTGGACCTCTGCCCCTTGCTCAGGAGGATTGGTCGACAACTCTCCGGTCCCTGCAATGATAGTGCTGTAGTGTACAGACGAAGAAATGCAGGAGAATGCCGGAGATTAAGCACCAGAGGACCAGGCAAGTTCAAGGTGTCCGAGGGCAGAAAGGGTAGGGAAGGCGGAAGGTGGGCCGCAAAGGGGATGGTCAGAGTTTCAGGAGAGGGGCCGGGAAGAGGTACGGTGGTCTGAAGGTCACGGAACCTTAAGGAGATGGTGTCCAACTTCAGAAGGGGGATTCTGATGGAGGACCGTGCAACCCCCCACCCCCTGCCCGCCCGAGATGTAAATCTGTTGATTATTGGCCTTCCCTCATTCAAGTTCAATCCACTTGTGAGCTTCACTTGGGGCAAGGAAAGGTTTCCCAGCCGAGCTCTTGTCCACTCAGCATAACATCATTGTGTGGTCGGTGCAGGCGGGAATCCGGAGGGAATCCCATTCCTTCAATTTCACACTCCCTCCCACCCCTCCCCACCTAAAAGCCCGGTGGTTGGTGAGGGGGGGGGCTTAAAATTCTGGCCAAGGTTTCAGCAAGCTTGCGCCGCTGACAAAACGTGTACAACCTGTCTCATCCTCAACCCTCCCTAATGTAGAGCAAAAATCTGGTTGGAAGAAGCTCTGAGACATCTTCTCTTTGAAGTTTAAAGGCAACTGAACAAAATACTGTACCCGACTCATGAACAGTAACACCATTCACTGTCTGTGTATTTTTTTGGTCCCAGTCACAGTGAATGTGATTACCTATGCCTTTATCTATGGCTGTAATTTCAATGTCTTACTGTGAGGAGAGTGTGGGAGATGGTGGTAGGAAAACCAAGAACAAAGATGTGCAGGCTAGTTGGATTGACCTTGATAAATTGCCCCTTAATGTGCAGGTTAGGTTACGGGGTTACGGTCTAGGGTTGAGTAGATCGGTGCACTCAATGGGTCGAATGGTCTCCTTCTGCATTGGAGGGATTCTATGACTAAATCATGAAAAAAGGTCTTGTCAAGGCAATTTTGCTCACAAAATCCCTTGCTTCCCATTCTGTGCATATACATATAAATCTTTATGGAAGATAATTCCAAAGATGCCTCAGCCTTTTTATAAAAAAAATTTCTCGCAAAAATCTATTTAAAATTTACATTTCACTAAGTTAAGTTCATGTCCTCTAGTTTGTAGGAACCTTATTGAAATTTGATGAGGAGAAATTTCTTCACTCAGAGAGTGGTGAGCCTGTGGAATTCGCTACCACAGGAAGCAATTGAGGCCAAAACATTGTGAATGGAATTCTCCGTTCAGGTGACTCTGTGCTGGATTCTCCGATTTTGCGGCTATGTCCGGAGGAAGCGTCTGGCCTTACGACTAAAAGGTCAGCAGCGTCCCTGAACTGAAGCACTGCCTGGTGGGAGCTAGCAGCCGCTCCATGTAAAGCCGTCAGCTTTACCTGCAGATACGGATGCAGAATTGCGCCCCTGATTTCGGCGTAAAAACAGATTCTCCGGCCAATCGTCGAACCCGATTTCCGCATCGGCAATAAGAGAATCCCACCCATTATTTTCCCGTCAGAGTTGAATCTCCTCTGGTTTGCGCACGTGCTGGAAGCAGTGGCCAGAGGCGATTCTCTGTCCCTTGCCATGCTAAGTTATGCATGGCGAGGATTGCGACGGATTCCGTCACGAATCCTGCAATCGGGTGGCCATTTTCAGTGAGCGACCCCACAGCAAGGTCTGGCAGCTGTCCCCCCGCAACATAATTAATGCCACTCCCACCATGGGAATTTCTGGGTCATCGCCCCTCCACAGTACGCACGCATGGGAGTGACCCGACCACCCCACCCACGAAACAGTGACTGCCACCCCCCCCCCCCACCCCCCCCGCACCGGCATCAGTCACAACTGCCTGAAGATAAAGAGTAGTCCCGACAGAAACAGTGAAAAAAAATCACTGCTTTAAAACTCACCTGTCCCTTACAGCTCCTTCTCAGGCAGAGAAAGCAGCAGCTGTGACTTCATAGAAATCAAAAAACGCATAATAATAATAATAATCACTTATTGTCGCAAGTAGGCTTCAACAAAGTTAGTGTGAAAAGACCCTAGTCGCCACATTCCGGCACCTGTTCCGGGAGGCCGGTACGGGAATTGAACCCGCGCTGCTGGCCTTGTTCTGCATTGCAAGCCAGCTATTTAGCCCACTGTGCTAAACCAGCCCATCAGATCACCTCAGATCCTTTGATCTGCAAGGTTCATTTAAAAGAGAAATCGCTTTTACTAGGCTGTAATTGACAGCTTCCAGACAGCCAGATGTCTGGATTGTTTAATTTCATTTCATTCATGCATAAATTAATCTCAAATACCATACTGTAAAACTAACCACAATGTTTATAAACATCTAGCTATGACTGACAGCTCATGCTCACATCAAATGCTGTTAAGTACTTTCTGCTGAGAAAAAGAGGAAGTTAAAGCACTTAACTCCTCCTCCTATTTTCTCTGTTTCTAACTAGAATTTTACACTGGGGAGTGAGGCTGGGACAGACAGTGGCTGGTGCTGTCAGCTGAATTTAAATTTCTTCTGTACAGCCTGATATTTTTCCAGTTATTTTTTTCTTTAATTCCGCAAAGAATTAGGTCTGGTCGAATTGGTCAACGCCTGTTGTTTTGTGCGGTTTGATTGACTATTCCTAAATTGGGATGTGTCACTGTACCTTTTCCACATAATTTCTTTCCCAGTCATCCAAAAGCAAAACAAATTGTTCAAATCACCACAAATCACATTGGAAATTGAGGGTTTTGGGTCAGAAAGTATTTTTTCTACTCCACATCATTCTTCCCATGTTATCTCCTTTAATTTTCTCCCAGTGTCTGCACTCCTGACTTCTTCTGGTAATAGTTCCATGGGCACTTGAACATCGTAGCCCATTCCTAAGGGCTGAGCTTGGAGGGGGAGTGCCAATAACTGTCCAACATCAGAGTTGAGCTCTGTCCAGCTCTCAGCCAATGTTAGTTCAATGCACCTTATAGTCATACCCTTTGGTCCATGGTGTCCATGCTGGCCCTCTGTAGAGCAGTCCAATCAATCCCATGACCCAGCTCTATCTCCATAATCCTGAAATTTTATATCCTTCCAGTGTCCACCCGATTCCCTCATGACACCATTAATCATCTTTGCCTCTACCACCCTTGTAGACAGCAAGTTCCAGGCCATTATTTGTTCTTCCTCACATGCACCCCCCCCCCCCCCCCCCCTCCACCACCACCTTCCCCACCCCTCTTGGCCAAAACTTTCAATTTGTGTCCCCCCGTATCATCAGTCAATGGGTATGGATTTTATTTGCCAAACTTATCTAAACCTTTTGTCGCTTTGTACACCCTTCTCCTTTGTGCGTGGAGTCCGAGGAGATAGGAGAGGTGCTAAATGAATACCGGGACAACCCCGGTAACTATAGACCAGTGAGACTTACTTCTGTTGTGGGCAAAGTCTTGGAAAGGTTTATAAGAGATAGGATTTATAATCATCTAGAAAGGAATAATTTGATTAGGGATAGTCAACAAGGTTTTGTGAAGGATAGGTCGTGCCTCACAAACCTTATTGAGTTCTTTCAGAAGGTGACCAAACAGGTGGACGAGGGTAAAGCAGTTGATGTGGTGTATATGGATTTCAATAAAGCGTTTGATAAGGTTCCCCATGGTAGGCTATTGCAGAAAATACAGAGGCATGGGATTCAGGGTGATTTAGCAGTTTGGATTAGAAATTGGCTAGCTGGAAGAAGACAGAGGGTGGTGGTTGATGAGAAATGTTCAGCCTGGAGTTCAGTTACTAGTGGTGTACCACAAGGATTTGTTTTGGGGCCACTGCTGTTTGTCATTTTTATATATGACCTGAAGGAGGGTGTAGAAGGTTGGGTGAGTAAATTTGCAGATGACACTAAAGTCGGTGGAGTTGTGGACAGTGCGGAAGGATGTTGCAGGTTACAGAGGGACATAGATAAGCTGCAGAGCTGGGCTGAGAGGTGGCAAAAGGAGTTTAATGCAGAAAAGTGTGAGGTGATACATTTTGGAAGGAATAACAGGAAGACAGAGTACTGGGCTAATGGTAAGATTCTTGGTAGTGTGGATGAGCAGAGAGATCTCGGTGTCCATGTACATTGATCCCTGAAAGTTGCCACCCAGGTCGATAAGGTTGTTAAGAAGGCGTACGGTATGTTAGCTTTTATTGGCAGAGGGATTGAGTATTAGAGCCATGAGGTCATGTTGCAGCTGTACAAAACTCTGGTGCGGCCGCATTTGGAGTATTGCGTGCAGTTTTGGTTGCCGCATTATAGGAAGGATGTGGAAGCATTGGAATGGGTGCAGAGGAGATTTACCAGGATGTTGCCTGGTATGGAGGGAAGATCTTATGAGGAAAGGCTGAGGGACTTAAGGCTGTTTTCGTTAGAGAGAAGGAGGTTAAGAGGTGACTTAATTGAGGCATACATGATGATCAGAGGATTAGATAGGGTGGACAGTGAGAGCCTTTTTCCTCGGATGGTGATGGCTAGTACGAGGGGGCATAGCTTTAAATTGAGGGGAGATAGATATAAGACAGATGTCAGAGGTAGGTTCTTTACTCAGAGAGTAGTACGGGCGTGGAATGCCCTGCCTGCAACAGTAGTGGACTCGCCAACATTAAGGGCATTTAAATGTTCATTGGATAAACATATGGATGATAAGGGAATAGTGTAGATGGGCTTTAGAGTGGTTTCACAGGTTGGCGCAACATCGAGGGCCAAAGGGCCTGTACTGCACTGTAATGTTCTATGTTCTATGTTTGCTCCAAGGTGCTAACCCTGGCTTCTCCTATCTAACCTTAAGAGGCTTGCTGGATAGCAGTGACGCATACAGCACAGAAAGAGGCCATTCAACCCATCAAATCTGTGATGGCTCTGTGGTAGGTCTATCATCTAGTTCCACTCCTGTGTTCTTTCCCATAACCCTTTTCCCACTCAAATATTTTTCCAATTCCCTTTGGAAATGTGTTTTTGTTTTGGTTTGGGACTCTCCTCCCAGGAGCAGAAACGCTGGGAAGATTTACGCGACATGGCAGCCAGCTTTAGTGCTGCTATTCAGTCACTATTCCAGCTGAAATCAGCTGTTCATTACAGACCAGCAATCAACCTTAGGACCTTCCCAAGATGTGTGACTGCTCAGAATTGGAAACTCTGTGGGGAAATTTTAACATAACTCATTACGCAGGAATTTCAAAAGGTATGGGGACTGTAATGACTAGTGAAGCTGGCATCCAATGGATAGTTTAGATTAAAATTGCTCCTTTTCATTCTGGGTCATTAAGGCTGTTTTGTCGGTAGATTTTAATATTTTTAACGAAATGTGTCATGTTGTACTGACTACATAAATTGCTCAATGCGGGCACCCGTGGGAAACAATGTTCCTTCTACCCTGCCTCACCTCCTTCCTCAGTGGAGCACCTTCTGCAACAGTGATTTTCACTTATGGGATGTGGGCGTCGCTGGTTAAGGCAACATTTACTGCCCATCCCGAGTTGCCCTTCAGAAGGTGGTGGTGAGTTGCCTTCTTGAACCGCTGCAGTCCCTAAGGTGTAGGTACACCCAATGTGCTGTTAGGGAGAGAGTTCCAGGATTTTTACCCAACCACAGTGAAGGAACGGCGACATATTTCCAATTCAAGATGGTGCGTGGCTTGGAGGGGAACCATGGTGTTCCCAAGTATTTGCTGCTCTTGTCCATAGATGGTAAAGTTGTGTTTGGAAGGTGCTGCCTATAGAGCCTTGTTGAGTTCCTGCAGTGCATCTTGTGGATGGTACACAGGTCTGCCACTGTTTGTCGGTGATGGAGGGAGTGAATGTTTGTGGAAGGGGGAGCAATCAAACAGGCTGTTTTGTCCTGGATAGCATCAAGCTTCTTGAATGTTGCTGGAGCTGCACTCATCCAGGCAAGTGGAAAGTATTCCATCGTTTTCCTGACTTGCACCTTGGAGATGGCGGAAAGGCTTCGGGAGGGCGGGGTGGGCGTCAGGAGGTGAGTTATTCGCCACAGTATACCTAGTCTCTGAACTGTTCTTGTAGCCACAGTATTAATGTGGCTAGTCCAGTTCAATTTCTGGTAAATGATAAGCTCCAGGATGTTGATTGTGGGGGACTCAGTGATGGTAATAGAATTGAATGTCAAGGGGCGATGGTTAGATTCTCTCTTGTTGGAGATGGTCATTTGTGGGCCGCCAAGGTTTAAAAAAAATTTAGAGTATCCAATAATTTTTTCCAATTAAGGGGTAATTTAGCGTGGCCTATCCACCAACCCTGCACATCTTTGGGTTGTGGGGGGGGGGGGGGACGAAACCTTCGCAATCATGGGGAGAATGTGCAAACTCCACACAGACAGTGACCCAGAGCCGGGATCGAACCTGGGACCTAGGAGTTGTGAGGCTGCAGTGCTGACCACTGTGCCAACTTGCTTGATGCTAAGGTTACTTGTCACTTGTCACCCCAAGCCTGGACAATGTCCGGTCTTGCTACATTTGGACATGGACTGCTTCATATGCTTGCCATAGAGCGGGTGCAGCCAAGGTTCTGATTGCTGGGATGGCAGGATTGTCGTATGAAGAGAGATTAGGTGAAATAGGCTTGTACTCACTGGAGTGTAGAAGAATGAGATGGGATCTCAAAATAATAAAATTCTGGCTGGTCTGGATGGACTGGACACAGGGATAATGGTCGAGATTCTCTGATCCTGAGGCTAAGAGTTGATGGCATCGTAAACGCTGTCTCGTTTCGCGACGGCGTCAACATGGCCTCAGGAGCAGCAATTCTGACCCCTAAAGGGGGCCAGCAAGGCACTGGAGCAACCCACGCCGCTCCAGCTGCTGGTCCTGGCATCAGATGGGCGCCGCAGGGCCCGCGCATGCATAGTGGCACCGGCGCCAACGCGAGCATGCGCGGTGGCTCCCTTTTCTGCGCCGGCCCAGACGCAACATGGCGTAGGGCTACAGAAGCCGGCGCGGAACAAAAGAGAGGCCCGAGAGGCCGGCCAGCTGATCGGTAGGCCCGATCACGGGCCAGGCCACAGCGGAGGCCTCCCGGGGTCGGACCACCCTTGCCCTCCACCAGGCTGCCCCCAGATGCATGCACGCCGAGATCCCGCCGGGTAAGAGCAGGTGTGGACGGCACCGGCGGGACTCGGCTTTTTCAGCGTGGCCGCTCACCCCATCCCAGGTCAAGAATCGCGGGGTGGGGCCCCGTAGAGCGCGGCAGCACCAATGACTGCGATTCTCCACGCTCTGGAAAATTGGCAGACCACCGTCGGAGTGACGTGGAGTGATTCCGGCCGGTCCCAGCGATTCTCCGCCCGGGCCCCGGGTGAGAGAATTCCGCCCAATGTTTCCTCTGGCTGGTTGGGATGATCTAGAACAAGAGACACAGGGCGGGATTCTCTCAGCGCGGGGCTGGGCCGGAGAATTGCCGCTACCGGTGCGAATCGCGCCATGCCGCCCCGACGCATATCTCCGCGGAGCGGAGAATCGGCGCCATTGGCGCCGGTCAGGGGCCGCTCTATGGGTCGTCCTCTCCCCCCCCCGGCGATTCTCGGCCGGTGATGGGCCGAGCGGCCGTAACAAAAAACCCGAGTCCCACTGACGCCATTCTAAACTGGTCTTACCTGGCGGGACCTCGGCGTTGAAGGGTCCGGAGGCGGCCTGTGGGGGGGGGGCGTCCAATCCCAGGGGGGCCGCCGCCCTGGCCAGACCTGCGATCGGGGCCCACTGATCGACAGGCTGGCCTCTCGGGCTGGGGGCTTCCTTTCTTCCGTGCGGCCCCTGTAGCCCTGCACCATGTTGCGTCGGGACCGACGCGGAAAAGGGAGCCACTGCGCATGCATGCGTTGGCGCTGGTGCCACTGCGCATGCATGGACCCCGCGGCGCCCAGTTGATGCCGGGATCAGCAGCTGGAGTGGCATGAGTCGCTCCAGTGCCGTAGGGGCCAGAATTGCTGACCCTGAGGGCATGTCAACGTCGGGAAACGCAACGGCGTTTACGACGGTGTCAACACTTGGACTCAGGATCAGAGAGTCCAGTCCAGTCTCAGGATAATTGGTCGGCCATTTAGAACTGAAATGAGGAAACATGTCTTCACTCAGGGGGCGGTGAGCCTGGGGAACTCTTTACCACAGAAGGCTGCGGGGGCCAACTCACAGAATGTTTTTAAGAAGGAAATAGATAGATTTCTAGACACTAAAGGCATCAAAGAGAGAGTGGAAGTATAGTGTTGAAATGATCATACTGAATTGTGCAGCAGGCTCAATGAGTTTAATGGCCCACTCCTGTTCCTTATTTCTATGGTTCTATGGTGTATTCACATCAACCACCCTTAGGTCCCTCTGAATGATAGCCCAATTTTGTACTGTAGGTGCTCTACACTCAAGCAATTGGATTCAGAATGCACCAGTACTTTCCACACATGGGGCAGAATTCTCCGACCCCCCGCAGGGTCGGGGAATCGCCCGGGGCCGGCGTAAATCCCGCCCCCGCCGTGGCCGAAATTCTCTGCCACCCGGGAATCGGCGGGAGTGGGAATCACGCCCCGCCAATCGGCGTGCCTCCCGCGGCGTTTCTCCGGCCCATGATGGGCCAAAGTCCCGCCACTGACAGGCCAATCCCATCGACGTGGTTTAAACCACCTCTGTGCCGGCGGGATTGTCGGCGTGAGCGGGCCCCCGGGGTCCTTGGGGGGGGGGGGAGGGGCGCAGGGCGATCGGACCCTGGGGGGTGCCCCCATGGTGGCCTGGCCCGCGATCGGGGCCCACCGATCGGCTGGCGGGCCAGTGCCGTGGGGGCACTCTTTTTCTTCCGCCGCTGCCACGGCCTCCACCATGGCGAAGGTGGAAGAGACACCCTCCACCGCGCATGCGCCGGTGGTGACGTCAGCGGCCGCCGATGCTCCGGGGCATGCGCGGACCAGCGAAGGCCTTTCGGCCAGCCTCGACGCTGGGCGGCGTAACGCCAAAGGCCGTTGGCGCCAGTTTTGGCACCATCGGCGGAGCGGGAGCCACTCCAGCGTGGGCCTAGCCCCTAAAGGTGCGGAGAATTCCACACCTTTGGGAGGCCCGACGCCGGAGTCGTTGGCTCCACTCTGCTACGCCAGGATACCCCGCCCCGCCGGGTAGGGGAGAATTTCGCCCATGATGCCTACAGCTAGCTGATAGAAGAGGCTTGTATCCCGAGCCAGTACCTGAAATGAGAGGCCAGTGTCTAACATTGCAATACTTGGATTCCTGATTAACTACTTGGTAGTAGCCCACATGCTGAATACATTTTTATCTCCTAGCACAGGTTGACTGGGTAAAGATGAGTAGTCATTAATGATGTGAGCAATAAGGATGGGACTTTGAGTTTGGTATCACTGCACACCAGACCTTAACAATGGGAAGAAATCCCTGCTTTCCAGTCCTCAGCTAATTAATCAGCCGTTGCAGCTGGACGCACATATGAACTATTCCAGTTTCAAGTGGCCAGACATTTTATGATGATCTGAAATAAATTTACAAGATGACTTATTTCAAGAAAGTTAGCAAAGCAATTTGGAATTTGTTGCATTGCAAGCAAGCCAAAACTCGGCAGAAAAGCACAACAGTGTAATGAAAAAGAACAAAGATGATCAGCAACATCACCTAACAGGTCTGCATTATTACAATGTCTCAGCATTGTTGTAGATCTCTGAAAGGGCGACTATAGGAATGTCGAAAGGTGGGTTAATAGGCTTTTAATTATCTGGATGACATTTTAACAAAGTTCCCATGGATTGGCCATGCTAAATTGCCCCTTAGTGTCCAAAAGATTAGATGGAGTTACTGGATTAGGGGGAAAGGATGGGGGACGTGGGCCTAGGTAGAGTGCTGTTTCAGAGGGTCGGTGCAGACTCGATGGGCCGAATGGTCTCCTGCACTGTAGGGATTCTATCGTTCTATGATCGCTCACTTTCCAATTTGCTGTTAATTGTATGCACCACTGCCCTCTTTTGCAGTTTTCTTTTCTTTGTCCTCGTTGTCCATGCCCTATAGTGTGTTTTAGTCTTGCTTCCAGGTAATATCTTTCCTCCTTCCCATTTCCCCCAAGCAATGGTCTTTCCATGATTTCCCTTCTTATCTTTCCTTACGCTGCCAGAATCTTGATGCAACATCGAAACTGGCTGTTTGGTCAGAAAACATAAAGATTGGCTTTGGTGTTGACTTAGTGGGAAAAAAATCTCCGCTTTATGGGGGAGTCCAAATGAAAGATTATTAATATAAGACAATCACTACTAGCTCCAATAGGAAATTCAGGAGGTTAACCCAAAAGAGTAGTGAGAATTTAGCAAGTACTGAAAGACTAGTTGAACTCAATAATATGAACTCATCTGAAGGGAAGTTAGATAAGTACAGGAAAGAGAAAGGAATAGATGGATCTGCTGATGCAGTGCGATGGGGAACGGTGGCAGTAGGCGTGTGGACCAGAAGCATTCGTATAGTTTAGTTCAGCTGCGTGGCCTGCTTCTGTGCTGTAGGGTGGCATTTTCCAGCCCAGCCCCACTGCCGGGATCATCCGGTTCCACCAAAATCCAGTGGACACCCCTCTGCGGCAGATCCCGTCGGCAAATCCCAGCCGTAGACTTGGCAAACTTGACAAGCTAATTGCTGCTCACCAAACCATTCACAGTTGATGAGCAAATGCTTCACTTGATTGTCAGCTTTTGTGTTCATCAGAACTGGAAAATGTTAGGGGCGGTTCACTGGGGCACTGAATGCAGATTGGGTGTGTTTTCGGATCACTTTATGACATTAAATGGGGCGCTCAATAGGAAATTATATTACAATTAACAGGTTGGCAGTGTTTCTCCCTCTTTCTGCCAGGTATCCACCCATCTCCAGAGAGATTTGACTCCTTGCTGGAGTGTGAGTCCACATCATCAGCACTCTCTTGGTCTGGAATGTGCCTAGGTGACTATTGTCTAGATGCAAATATAGACACAATCAGCATTAGGGTGTGGTGGGAAATCTCAGACTCAAACCTCCCCACCATTCAAATCTGCAACACATGCACCTCCAGGCATGGTCATTGGCAAGCAATCAGGATGATTCACCTCCCTCCATGGCAGGAAGAGAGAAATCCAATTATTGAGGGCAGCTAACATTTCAAGCTAACGCCTGTTCATCAGGACTAGAAAGTGTTAGAGGTATTACATTGGGAAAAGCTAATGCAGGTTTGGGAAATCAGTGCAAAAACACCTCTGTTCATTCACAAATGTGACCCTGAGCATCTGGTCACTGTTATTTTAATCCTCTGCCCCACTCTGACCTCTCTATCCTTGGCCTCCAACACCGTTCCAATAAAACTCGATGTAAACTTATCTTTCAAATAGGCCACCTGAAGCCTCTTAAACTCAACATTAAGTTACAGCAATTTCGCATCCCAACCATCGCCCTTGTTTTGAGACAATACCTCATGGTAATGGGGAGGTGGTGGCATAGTGGTATTGTCGTTGGACTAGTAATCCAGAGACCCAGGCAGATGATCTGGGGACCCGGGTTCGAATCCCACCACGGCAGGTGATGGAATTTAAACTCAATAAAACACCTGGAATTAAAAGTCTAATGATGACCATGAAACCCATTGTTGTAAATACCCGCCTGGTTCAATAATATCCTTTAGGACGGGCAGCAAGGTGGCCTAGTGGTTAGCACTGCTGCCTCATGGCCGAGGTCCCAGGTTCAATCCGAGCTCTGGGTCACTGTCTGTGTGGAGTTTGCACATTCTCCCCGTGTCTGCGTGGATTTCGCCCCCACAACCCAAAGATGTGCAGGGTAGGTGGATTCCCTTAATTGGAAAAAATAATTGGGTAATCTAAATTTTTTTTTAAAAATCTCCCTTAGGGAAGGAACTCTGCCATCCTTACCTGGTCTGGCCTACATGTGACTCCAGACCAACAGCAACGTTCATAGAATTAACAGTGCAGAAGGTCCATCTGGTCCATTTGGTCCATCAGGTCTACCAAGGCCCCTGAAAGAGCACTCTACCTAAGCCCACACTTCCCCAGCAACCTCACCTAACGTTTGGTCTCCAAGGGCAATTTAGCGTGACCAATCCACCTAACCTGCACATCTTTGGACAGTGGGAGGAAACTGGAGCACCCGGAGGAAACCCACGCACACACGGGGAGAACGTGCAGACTCCGCACAGTCACCCAAGCCGGGAATTGAACTCGGGTCCATGGCGCTGTGAAGCAACAGTGCTAACCACTGTGCCGCCATGCCGCCCTCTTTCCTGCCCGCTCAAGGAAAATTAGGGATGGGCAGTAAATGTGGCACAGTCTGTGATGCCCGTGTCCCATCAATGAATTTTAAAAATGCTTCTGCTTTTGCCATACACACCTCCTCTAATTCCATCTTCTGTTTCTTTCCTTGTACCATTATCATCCCTTTCTGCTTGTACCATCATTCCTTTATTGTTATTTCACCTCTGCCACTTTCTGCCCTATCAGACTTTCCCTTTTGTCCTCATCCTCCCCTCCCCACCCTTTCCCTGGCTCTGTACTTGTTTTCAAACATTTACACTTCCAATGAAAGGGGGAAGACGGTGGCCTAGTCAATCCAGAGACTCAGGACGATACTCTGGGAACACTGGTTCAATGAAATTTGAAGTGAATAAAAATCTGGATTTAAATTCTAATGATTTCCATGAAACCGTTGTAAAAACCCATCTGGTTCACTACTGTCCTTTAGGGAATGAAATCTGCCATCCTTGCCTGGTCTGGCCTACAGGTGACTCCAGATCCACAGCAATCTGGTTGACTCTTAAATGACTCCTCAAGGGGGACATGAACTAATTTTTTTGTTAAAATCAACTTGAAACATTTAGTTTGTTTCTATCTCCACAGGTGCTACCTGACCTGCTGAGTATAATTTCCATCTGCCGGCATTCACAATATTTTTCCTTCTGAGCTGAGATCTGTTAACACATTACTGATCAGGAATCAAAACATTCTTGGTCTTGTCACTAATACTCACTGGCTCACTCAGCCGAGCAAAAGTGGAACTCAAGAATTATTTTTAAACGGTAAATGCTTTTCACAGCAAAGAAACCTTAGCTAAATCAGAGGATATGTAGAACTTGTTTACAGTGTTGTGCGCAAGGACATTTGATAGCTAAGAAGTTCTTGACTCAATTGTTATCATGGTTGGTTCCGGCTTAATCAAGAGCTTTGAAGAGCCAAACTCCAGCCAGACATGTTCGAATTGTCACACTCACTCTCCTTTCCTTTGTATCGAACGTTTAGCAGACGTTTATTTCCTAGAGATTTCTATTTATTGACAAATAGATGTCAAAAAGTTCCAAGGTTTCGAGGACCGCACCTTCATGAACTGGAACTATATTTCCAATTCTTCAATGTCACTGGGTCAAAATCCTACAACTCCTTCCCTAACAGCTCTGAGTTTACCTACACCACATGGATTGCAGCAGTTCAAGGCAGCTCACCACCACCTTCTCAAGGGCAATTAGAGATGGACAATATATGCTGATCTAGCCAGTGATCCGCAAATCCTGTAAAAGCTTCAAGAGAAAAGATTTACTAGGATGCTCCTGGGACTTGATGGCTGAGTTATAAAGAGAGGCTAGATAGACTGAGACATTTTTCCCTGGAGCGTAGGAGGCTTAGGGGTGATCTTATAGAGGTCTATAAAATAAAGAGGGGCACAGATAAGGTCGATAGTTAACATCTTTTCCCAAGGTTGGGGAGTCTAGAACTAGAGGGCATAGGTTTAAGGTGAGAGGGGAGAGATACAAAGGGGTGCAAAGGGGCATCACATCTTACTTAAAATGGTATAAATTTTAACGTAACATTCTGTTTCAGCACATTCTGAGCCATAAAGTGTAGAAAAGTTCGTGAATTCAATTCCCAGTCTGGAATGTGCTGTTAGCCGAGTTCAGCGAGAGAAGCAGTTGGAATTCTAGTTAGCCTCAGTAAGTCTAGGTTAGGGAGAGGAAGCTATTTAAGGTTTCCACTCCACAATGAAAATCCAGCAACCTCTTCCTGGGAGTGCGTCTCTGTGGACATCACAGGGCTGCACCATCAAGCTCAACTCTGCTGTCCTCCTGTCGGGAATCCTGGTCAAATCTTACAATGTCCATGACCACTGCTGTAAGGTATCAGGGGGTGGCCCAGGTGCGGACAGGAAATGCTTTCAAAAGAGGAGTCAAGATAACTGGAAAAAGGAATGAGTCCAAACAAACTACAGCTGGGATCAAAAGAGAGTTTTGAAGGCCATTGCGGTAAGTGAAATTTTTTATTGCAAAAAGGCCAGAGTTAAAAGCTGATGGAGGGCTCCCAGCATCTTTCACATTGTTCAGCAGCTAATAATTTATTTCAGCAATTTGGAATGACAGCTGACTTGGCAGAGGGTAACTGGAGATTCAGAACTGAATTGAAAACAAATTGCTGCTTGTTTTGACTTGGATGGAATTTATGTTCCTATTGTGTCTCATTAGATATAAGAGAGGTTTAAAATGTCCAGCATAAAAGGCTATCGGTTGTTATATAGAGTAGGCTTCAGTTACTGAAGTGCATAACATTGAGTGTCCAAAGTACAGTTCACAAAAATAAGCCATGATTTCACATAACCAGAATTAGCACAGCGCTGAAGGAGGCCATTTGGCCCATCGTGCTTGCTCCAGCTCTCCAAATGAGAAATT
This sequence comes from Scyliorhinus canicula, assembly GCF_902713615.1. Taxonomy (NCBI): domain Eukaryota; kingdom Metazoa; phylum Chordata; class Chondrichthyes; order Carcharhiniformes; family Scyliorhinidae; genus Scyliorhinus; species Scyliorhinus canicula. The sequence continues at coordinate 62,738,653 of NC_052146.1, forward strand.
CACTTTGTGCCATTGTCCTCTTTCTCCCAGCTGCTCCCGACAAAATGTGGAAGTTTGCCAACTCTCCAATCGAACAGCAGTTCCTTTGGATATATTTACTGCTCTCTCTGGTCATAATGTGACGTATCTGAGCCGTTGATAGAACGGTTGTTTTTACTTGTGAAAATGGCTCATTGCATTATGCAAATATTGGATGTATGATTAATCACAAACAGCTGCATACAAATTCTATATGGAATATGAGGCATGCCCAGGAAATGTTAGGATTGATGTGTAATCAGGTGTGGCGTGATTCTGCACCATGCTAAGATCTCTGGAAAGCGTGCAGACCAGGAGATATGATTATTATAAGGAGCTGATAAACAGGGGTCAATAATGGATGGAGAGAATCTGTATATTAGAGACAGGAAGTGGCATCTATCCACTTTCCGTTTAATGTAGGTTTACAATAAATTACAAAGCAAATTTAGCCTAAGGAAGAGGAGGGCACTGGTGGGCGAGAAGGTTTATGAACCGAATAGATTGTTATTATCTGCTGCCGGTTCCAAATGAGAGACGCAGACATGATAGACAAATACTCCACCTCTAGTCTTTACTGGTTCACTCTGGTCTTCTGTAGGTACCCCAGAATCAAATATTTTTAAATGCCTGTGAGAAACACTTCATAATGGGAGTGCGAAGGAAGTTTGTAAAATAAGGAAACTGTTTTTCTTTTGTGTAACATAAGAACATAAGAACTAGGAGCAGGAGTAGGCTATCTGGCCCCTCGAGCCTGCTCCGCCATTCAATAAGATCAAGGCTGATCTTTTGTGGACTCAGCTCCACTTTCCGGCCCGAACACCATAACCCTTAATCCCTTTATTCTTCAAAAAACTATCTATCTTTACCTTAAAAACATTTAATGAAGGAGCCTCAACTGCTTCACTGGGCAAGGAATTCCATAGATTCACAACCCTTTGGGTGAAGAAGTTCTTCGTAAACTCAGTCCTAAATCTACTTCCCCTTATTTTGAGGCTATGCCCCCTAATTCTGCTTTCACCCGCCAGTGGAAACAACCTGCCCGCATCTATCCTATCTATTCCCTTCATAATTTTATATGTTTCTATAAGATCCCCCCTCATCCTTCTAAATTCCAACGAGTACAGTCCCAGTCTACTCAACCTCTCCTCGTAATCCAACCCCTTCAGCTCTGGGATTAACCTAGTGAATCTCCTCTGCACACCCTCCAGTGCCAGTACGTCCTTTCTCAAGTAAGGAGACCAAAACTGAACACAATACTCTAGGTGTGGCCTCACTAACACCTTATACAATTGCAGCATAACCTCCCTAGTCTTAAACTCCATCCCTCTAGCAATGAAGGACAAAATTCCATTTGCCTTCTTAATCACCTGTTGCACCTGTAAACCAACTTTCTGTGACTCATGCACTAGCACACCCAGGTCTCTCTGCACAGCAGCCTGCTTTAATATTTTATCATTTAAATAATAATCCCGTTTGCTGTTATTCCTACCAAAATGGATAACCTCACATTTGTCAACATTGTATTCCATCTGCCATATACCATTCACTTAACCTATCCAAATCCCTCTGCAGACTTCCAGTATCCTCTGCACTTTTTGCTTTACCACTCATCTTAGTGTCATCTGAAAACTTGGAGACATTGCCCTTGGTCCCCAACTCCAAATCATCTATGTAAATTGTGAACAATTGTGGGCCCAACACGGATCCCCGAGGGACACCACTAGCTACTGATTGCCAACCAGAGAAACACCCATTAATCCCCACTCTTTGTTTTCCATTAATTAACCAATCCTCTATCCATGCTACTACTTTACCCTTAATGCCATGCATCTTCATCTTATGCCGCGACCTTTTGTGTGGCACCTTGTCAAAGGCTTTCTGGAAATCCAGATATACCACATCCATTGGCTCCCTGTTATCTACTGCACTGGTAATGTCCTCAAAAAATTCCACTAAATTAGCTAGGCACGACCTTCCCTTTATGAACCCATGCTGCGTCTGCCCAATGGGACAATTTCTATCCAGATGCCTCGCTATTTCTTCCTTGATGATAGATTCCAGCATCTTCCCTACTACCGAAGTTAAGCTCACTGGCCTATAATTACCTGCTCTCTGCCTACCTCCTTTTTTAAACAGTGGTGTCACGTTTGCTAATTTCCAATCCACCGGGACCACCCCAGAGTCTAGTGAATTTTGGTAAATTATCACTAGTGCATTTGCAATTTCCCTAGCCATCTCTTTCAGCATTCTGGGATGCATTCTATCAGGGCCAGGAGACTTGTCTACCTTTAGCCCCATTAGCTTGCCCATCACTACCTCCTTAGTGATAACAATCCTCTCAAGGTCCTCAGCTGTCATAGCCTCATTTCTATCAGTCACTGGCATGTTATTTGTGTCTTCCACTGTGAAGACCGACCCTGTTCAGTTCCTCAGCCATTTCCTCATCTCCCATTATTAAAACTCCATTCTCATCCTCTAAAGGACCAATATTTACCTTAGCCACTCTTTTTTGTTTTATATATTTGTAGAAACTTTTACTGTCTGTTTTTATATTCTGAGCAAGTTTACTCTCATACTCTATCTTACTCTTCTTTATAGCTTTTTTAGTAGCTTTCTGTTGCTCCCTAAAGATTTCCCAGTCCTCTAGTCTCCCACCAATCTTTGGCACTTTGTATGCTTTTTCCTTCAATTTGATACTCTCCCTTATTTCCTTAGATATCCACGGTCGATTTTCCCTCTTTCTACCGTCCTTCCTTTTTGTTGGTATAAACCTTTGCTGAGCACTGTGAAAAATCGCTTGGAAGGTTCTCCACTGTTCCTCAATTGTTCCACGATAAAGTATTTTCTCCCAGTCTACCTTGGCTAGTTCTTCTCTCATCCCATTGTAATCTCCTTTGTTTAAACACAAAACACTAGTATTTGATTTTACCTTCTCACCCTCCATCTGTATTTTAAATTCCACCATATTGTGATTGCTCCTTCCGAGAGGATCCCTTACTATGAGATCATGAATCAATCCTGTCTCATTACACAGGACAAGATCTAGAACCGCTTGTTCCCTCATAGGTTCCATTGCATACTGTTCTCGGAAACTATCGCAGATACATTCTATAAACTCCTCCTCAAGGTTGCCTTGACCGACCTGGTTAAACCAATCGACATGTAGATTAAAATCCCCCATGATAACTGCTGTACCATTTCTACATGCATCAGTTATTTCTTTGTTTATTGCCTGCCCCACCATAACGTTACTATTTGGTGGCCGATAGACTACTCCTATCAGTGACTTTTTCACCTTACTATTACTGATTTCCACCCTAATGGATTCAAACTTATCCTCCATAGCACCGATGTCATCCCTTACTATTGCCCAGATGTCATCCTTAAATAACAGAGCTACACCACCTCCCTTACCATCCACTCTGTCCTTCCGAATAGTTTGAGACCCTCGGATATTTAACTCCCAGTCGTGACCATCCTTTAACCATGTTTCAGTAATGGCCACTAAATCATAGTCATTCACGATGATTTACGCCATCAACTCATTTACTTTATTCCGAATACTACGAGCATTCAGGTAAAGTACACTTATGTTGGGTTTTTTACCTCTGTTTTGAATCTTAACATCTCCAGTTTTATTCCTTTTAGTATTACTGGGCCTATTCACTGAGCTCCCCTCAGTCACTGTACCATGTTCTGTCGCCCTTTTTGATTTTTGACTATGGCTTCTCTGCCTTACACTTTCCCCCTTACTTCCTTTTGCTTCTGTCCCTGTTTTACTACCTTCCAACTTCCTGCATCGGTTCCCATCCCCCTGACACATTAGTTTAAACATTAGTAACATCCAATACATCCATTATTTGGAAACCTGTAGAACCAAGTGGTAGCTTAACCTAGGAGCGGAATTTAGGAGCCATTCTGAACACCAGTTTAGTTCCATTAATGGTGACTGCATGTCTCGCCTCTCTGAGTTAGAAGCCCACTCCAGAACTTAAGCTCATAACTAAGCTGACACTCCAGTGCATATTTAGTGGCTCAGGTGGTGTTCCAAATCTCAGAATACGATTCAACAGAGAGAAGGGTGACATTCCAGCCAACGTTCCTCCCTCATACAACATCCAAACAGATCTAGCTGTTGTTTGTGACACCTTACTGTGCACAAAATTTATTTTATAATCACCCACGTGGTAACGCCAGGTCTGACTAATTCATTGTCTATAAAGTGATGTTTCTGAGACACTTGGGATCCAACTGATAGGACCCCAATTTGCTTACCCTCGTGGGGCCTTTGCCTGACTCAGCACAAGTCTTTATTTTAAATATTTGTATTGGTATTTTCCAGTTTTTACAGAGTAACAGCTCAATCTGTGGTGTTTATATATGAAGTCGTTTCATATTTACAGAGATTTTTACATGTGTTCCTCCCATCTGCCTGCCCCCCTGCCCCCTCGCGTTTATCCTCTACCTCCGGGAAGAACTTGCTCATTCGGGTTCTAGTCAGGTGGTTTCTGTGCACCACTTTGAACTGCATGAGGCTTAGCCTAGCAGTGAAGTTGGCCCTACTGAGTGCTTCGCACCTCACTTCCATCCCCAGTTTATCCTCCCATTTTCATCTGGCTTCGTCCAGTGGTAATCTTGCCCTATCCAATAACTGTCCATAGATGTTCCCACAATTTCCTCCCTCTTTACTGTCCACGTTTATTGGTTCCTCTAATAGTGTGGACCTTGGAGTACTTTGCCATCTTCTTGTGGAGAAAGTGTTTAATTTGGAGGTGCCTGAGTTCCTGTCCTGCCGGTAGTGCCAGGCCTTCCATCAGTTCGCCCAAGGTCGCAAGGCTGTCCGCTGTCCCCTATGTAAAAGTACCTAACTGCTAGAATCTCCCTTTTTAAACGTGGTGTTGAGCATGGTTGGTGGGAATTTGTGGTCGCCGCAGATGGGGGCCATGGGGGACATCCCGGTTAAACTGAAATACCTCATTTGGCTCCTGTATTGAGTGTGGCTACCATCACTGGGCAGGATGTGTACTTTGTCCGGGGGGGGGGGATGGATGTGCTGCCGTGGCGAGGGTCCGGAGGGTCGTTTCCTTGCAGGAAGACTCCTCCAGCTCTTTTGCAGTGTCGACTTAGGGATCCTTCGGTTCTTACCCCAGCCCCCACACACAAACGCCATGATCATTTTGTCTACTTTATGGAAAAAGACCTTGGGGATGAAGATTGGTATGGATCTAAACAGGAAGAGGAACCTCGGAAGTAAGTTCATCTTGATCGTCTACACCCTCCCTGCCAGGGAAAGGGGGAGTGCATCTCTATAGGTCCTTTTTAACTTCCTCCATCAGACTGGTCAGATTCCACTTGTGGATCCGTGTCCGTCATGGGCTATCTGGATCCCCAGGTAGCGGAATATGTTTTGGGCCAGTTTGAATGGTAGTCCCTCCAGTTCTGTCCCTCCCCCGTTCTGCTTCACCGGAAATGCCTCACTTTTGCACAGGTTGAGTTTGTCCCCCGTAAAGGCTCCAAACTCTTTCAGGAGCTGCATGATTGCTTTCAGGCCGTTCTGTGGGTCCGAGACATAGAGGAGCAGGTCATCTGCATAGACCGACACTCTGTGCTCTCTGTCTCCTCACCTGTTGCTCTTCCAGCATTTCACGTCTCGCAGAGCGATCGCGAGGGGTTCGATTGCCAGGGCGAACAGCAGCGGGAACAGTGGGCATCCCTGCCTTGTGCCTTTGTGTAGTTGGAAGTATTCAGAGCTGGTGGTGTTGGTCTGAACACTCCCCTTGGGGCCGTTGCATAGGAGTTTCATCCATGAGGCGAACCCCGTCCCTAGCCCAAACCACTCCAGTACCTCACTGAGGTACTTCCATTCGACTCTGTCGAAGGCCTTTTCTGCGTCCAGGGAGACGATCACCTCTGGAGTTGTAACCCTAGATGGGGCATTATAACATTCAGCAGCCGCCTGATGTTCGCAATTAGCTGTCTACCCTTAACAAAGCCTGTCTGGTCCTCTGCGACCACCTCCGGTACACAGTCCTCCAATCCCTTGGCCAGGACTTTCACGAGTATCTTCCCATCTACGTTGAACAGTAAAATGGGTCTGTATGATCCGCATTCCGTCGGGTCTTTGTCTTTTTTGGGTATCAGTGATATTGTGGCTTGTGTTAGCGTTGGAGGCAGGGTGACCCTCGCTAACGAGCCTGCGAACATTTCCCATAAGTGTGGGGCCAGGGCTGGTGGAAATCTTTTATAGAAGTCCGGCGGGAACCTGTCGGGTCCCAGTGCCTTCCCCGCCTGCATGGAGCTGATGTTCTCGGTGATCTCTCCCAGTCCTATTGGTGCTTCCAGTTGCCCCCCACCTATTGTCCCCCACAACTGGCATGTCCTGTCCTTTGAGGAACCGTTTCATCGCCACGCCCCCGTCGAGGCCTCGGAGTACTTTCTGTCGATCTCCAGAATGGAGTTGATCAGTTGTTGCCTGGCCTCCCTCTCTTCCCTGTCTCTACGAGCCATATAGGCTATAATCTCTCCCCTAACGAAAGCTTTCAGTTCCACAGAACTGAAGGTAAGACTTCCCCAATCTAGAGTTCGATTGGTACGTTGGTGGGTCCTGTACACAGTTGAAGTTGGCCCCGTGATCATTCGGTGCGTGTCAATGTGGGGACTTTCCGCCATGGTCTTTTTCATGAAGTCTGTGTCGTCCCGGTTGGACATGTACACATTAACCAGAACTACCGGTGCCCTGTCCAGGGCACTGCTGACCATGTCGTACCATCCCCCTTGGTCCATTACTGTCCTTGTTGCTTTAAACCTCATCCTTTTGCTAATCAGTATTGCTACCCCCTGGCCTTAATCCTTTCACACAAATGATATGTCTGTCCCACCCAGCCCTTTCTTACCCGCAGTCGGTCCTTCTCCCTCAGGTGTGTCTCCTGCAGGAAGACGATGTCGGCTATCAAACTTCTTAAGTGGGCGAAGACTTGGGCTGTTAAGTCGCCTGACATTCCAGGTGATAATCCTGGTGGGGAGGGTTTCTGACCCCCCCCGCCGGTCCTGTGGGATCAGCCATACGTACCTGGTGGAAGCGCCCCTGCACTCCGGGATTTCCCTTTGTTAGGGGGCCGTCCCAAATGGCTACGGTCACCGTTCTCACCATGAGGTTGTGCTCCTGCGTTCCGGGGTTTCCCTTTGTCCAGGGGCACCAAACATGGCTGCCAACTATGTGTACGCCACGTGGGTGCGCCCCTACACTCCGAGGTTTCTCTTTGTTTAAGGACCCTCCAAAGTGGCAACATATTGTCTCCTCAGCCTGCTCCCTGCCTGCCGAAGCCAATCCGAAAACCAACCCTTTATTCCCGTCCTGTTTCTTTAGTGTTCCTTTTCTCCCCCTGCCCACCCCCCACCCCTCTCCCTGTATCACCTTTCCCCGTCTCCCCGTATGCATTCCCCTTCCCTGTCCCTGTGGCTGCCCCTTCCCCTGCCAAGAGGTGCTCTGCGGCCACCCTTGCTGTCTGTCCTCCCGTGCTAGCCATCCCTGCTATTGTGGTGGCTTCCCTCCTGGGGCTGGTCTAGCCCCTGAACGTATGCCCGCTGACTGTCTGCTATATCGGGGGGCCTGCAGACCTGTGAAAAATAAATTGTGACACAAACCTCAGTCCCCAGACACCATTTCAGCCCAGGCATTTCATTCCACCCTGAACAGAGGTTGCAGCTGAAACGTAAGGCCACCTGGCCAATCAGCGTGCCCACTATCTGTAAAAGCAGACCGGCCACGTAAAATTGAGTTCAATTGGCTCCTTAAATTAGGCTAAATTGCCTGCTTGATTCTCGGCAAGCGCGTTTCCAACTCTCACGCGCGCCCACCAACCACAATATTGTGCAAGATGCGTGATGAGGTTGGGATGTACCCCCCCTTCCGAGCAACGTAATATTCTGGCATTTTGACATGGATGAATAGCGTAAAAGAGTCTACATCGGATCATCTGTCCGTTTTACATCACTCCCCAATCAGGCCAGATGTAAAACAAAAGCTGCTCCGATTTCATTCATTTTGCAACATTGCTCAAAGGGAGGGCACTGTAAGGTATTCATGGTGAGAAATACTGGATGATGTATTTCTGCCATTATCATCGAATCAGAATCTTCTAACTCTGGTCCTGTCCCTGTGGGAAATCCTGGAGGGGGTCAGAGAGGCAGTGGAAACTGCTCCCTGCCAAAAGTCTCACTCTTACCAGCCAGGAACAGGACGGGAAAAAAGTAGGCCTACGATAAATGAGGTCCATAGCTGATCTAACACATTCTGCAGTCCAAAACTTTGAACATTATGACAGTTAAGAGTTGTTCACCCATCATTTACTGACCTACTTCAAATTTTTAGTGACCATTAGGCAACGCTGCTAAGTAATTGATAAAAGACTTTAAAAGCATTATTGTTATTAATTGGTTGTCAAATCAGTGCACAACAGCCTGTCAGCACTGCAGTGCTGCTCACGGTTGACAGGCCCCATGAAGCAATAACAGTTGAACATGAGCTGCCAAGTCGCACTTTCCAGGGCTAAACTTTTACAGTCTGGTACAAAGGGGTTTAGTTTGTTTCTCCTCTGCCACACATGTAGCTCTTTAAAAGCTAACAATGGGAGGGGTTTTCTACCCCCACTCCGCCTGCCTTGTCTTGCAGCCATTGGCCATTGCTCGGCCATGGGATGTTCCAGACCCACCATTGCCAATGGGTTTTCCCATTGTTTGCATCCTCCCCTGCTGGGGAACCCAACTATGGAGGAAGACATTAGCAGGTTTGGAAGACCTCACCGGCGGGAACAGATGGAAAAGTTCGGCCAATGGGCACGATTGAACGGCTGGGCTGTATTCACGATGCTCGGAACGCCTCGTGAGGTCTAATGAGATCTGGATCTTGCCCTCACTTGGTGGTATCCAGATTTGCATATTTAAGTAAGCTGTTAACTTCACGTGAAAACGATTATGGTGGAGTCTCCCAAAGCACGGGATCGAATGCCCCCGTCTGGGCGACCTTGGCATGACGCCATTTAGCACAGGCCCACACAAACGTGGACCAGGCATATCGGCACTCATAAGGGCGATCGGAGGCCCCCAGTGGTGGGTGTCATGAGAATGTCGCTTTAAGAAATGGTTAGCTGCTCATGTTATTGCAGTGATGTCAGAGTGTGGGTGGAGCTGAGCTCTGGTTCTGCTTTTTAGTTTCACTTTGAGTAAAGCTTGGGTGTGTCTGTCTTTTTGGTTTCGTTTTTCAGTGTGTTGCAGCTGAAGTCAGCCAAAGCAGATGTATTGTTGAGCTCTCTTAATCATTTGGCGAATTCGTAATTATAAATGTTTTCAGTATTGAATGTAAACCCTGATGTGCTCCTGTTTAAAGGTTTGTTAAGTCTTTTGGGTGTAAAAGGACAGCATACAGGTTACTTAGTGTTGTATTCTTTGGGGGTTACCTTTGAATTAATGGTTGCTAAGATATTCACTGTTTGTTTTAAAAAGGTTAACTTGAGTTCATAGAATAAACATTGCTTTGTTTCAAAAAATACTTTTCTATTTCTGCTGTACCACACCTGTAGAGTGGGCCGTGTGCTCCCCATACCACAATCTATTAAAAGTTGTGGGTCAGGTGAACTCCATGATACACTTTGGGGTTCTCTAACCCCTGGCCCATAACATGGTGCTCTGGGCAGTGTGGTACCCTGACTCTCCCGTGCCACCCGGACACCTTGACACTGCCAGCCTGGCAGGGGCACTGTCAGGGTGCCAGGCTGGCAGATTGGTTCCCAGGTGGCAGATTGCCCATGCTGGGAATCGGGTCCGGGGGGTGCGCTGCTCTTATGAGGTGAGGTGAGGGGAGGCTTGAGGACCCCCTAATGGGTAAGTTGCGACGTTGGGGGGGGGGGGGGGGGGGTCGAGAGACCGGAGTGGCATTTAAATGCAGGAAATGAAGGCAAGTGCGGCCTCGGCAGAGCTCTCCTCACTAAGGCCCCCAAAATATCTTGTTTAATAGCAGGGTGTTCTCAGGGCTGCACGCACTCAAAACTCTGTTTTTTCCTCGTTAAATCATGCCCAATGTCTCCGGTACAATAGGTGCTCAAACAAAGTCACAAAGTCATCTGCTGCATTTTCTTATCACAAACCTATTGGTTTGTCACATACGTCAGTTTGATTATAAATGGAACTATACACAATCTAAGGCATGATCCATTATTTTGCTGCTGAATTACAGCTTGAATGTGTCCCTTTAAAGTCATGAGATCTCATTGCAGTACCTTCCTGAGGTTACTTCTGCGCGAGTTGTTATACTGAAATCATGACGGCTATGTCAGGTAAATCCCGCCCTTTGACTTTCCAAATTTGACTTCTTCAGCCATCAAAAGAAATTCACCAAACAAAAACCATCTGACCTCACCAAAGCTCTGAGCCTATTATCATGTCTTGCAAATGGAAGGTTTCCAACAAACTTAGATAAACCAGAATTATAAATTAGAATGTAGAGGGGATCACAAGGAAATTACCTTTTAAAAATAGGCGCAGCAGAAATTTGCATGTGCAACAATATGTGATATCTAAAGTGTGATGGCTATGGCTCAAGACCAATACATATATCTATCTGCAGTTTCTCCTCTGCAGTCTTTAATTCCACTGTGCAATATTTTTCGCACACTGACTGACATCTTGCCAATGGAATTCCTGTGTGCATTGCTTTATTGTCACTGACAAGTTTTAAATCCACTTGATTTAAACAGGCTAATTAATGATTAGTTTATCACAGCAGAATTTGGAAGCAAACATTGAAAATAGTGCACGGGGGAATTTCAACCATCAGATGGATCAGCTGGTAGCTGCATGTGGAGCTGGTTGTCATTAGGACTGGTTTAGCTCAGTGGGCTAGACAGCTGGTTTATGATGCAGAACAAGGCAGCAGCGCGGGTTCAATTCCTGTACCAGTTTCCCTGAACAGGCGTTGGAATGTGGCGACTAGGGGCTTTTCACAGTAACTTCATACTTGCGACAATAAAAGATTATTATTATTATGCACAAGAATAGTTTCAAACCGTTTCATAGGGTCAAGTGAACTGTACCTTTTCACAATGCGTCAATAGACTGTTAATGGAACATGAATGGAGGATAACCTGAATGCATTTGATGCTATTACCCCGTAAGACTATAATTTGGAGATTTGGGGCGGAATTCTCCAGTAACGGGGCTATGTCCCCATGCCTGAGGATAAATGCGCGCTAATCACTCTGGATTTACCTGGATTAAGTCCAGGGTGATTCTGAGATTTCCAGAGGGCCAGCAAGGCCCCGGAGTGCTCCCTGCAGCTCCAGCTGCCGATACAGGGCCATGTACTTCCGGTCGGGGATCCATGCATGCGCACGGTGGTGGCCTTGGTCGACCGCCCCGCGCAACATGGCTGAACCACACTGCGGACTGGCACAGACAACATAGGCTCCCGCCCGCTGATCGGTGGCCCCCAATTGGAACCTTGGCCGTCCTGGTGGTGCCCCCCCCCCCCCCCCCCCCCCAGTGAAGGATCCCCCGACAAGGACGGGCGCAGACTGTGTGCGCAGCCACCCCGCCGAGTGCCCGCCGGGTGGAACCATGAGAGAACCACGCCGGTGGGCACTCGCCGGCAACCGGAGAATCGCGGGAGTGGTGTCGGACCCAATCGCGGGTTTGACGCCCATTCCCCGCCCCCACGCCCAGCGTGATTCCGGCACGGATAATCCCGCCCTTGATATTCATTCAAGTGCACAGTGCAACAGTGACTAAGATGTCAGGATGTTGCCTAAAAATTTGACCTTTAGTATTTGCCTTTTAACTTGCAGTCAACTCAATCGGAGGTCAAATTTAAATTGAATCTCCCACATTGGTTTTCTTAAACACTGTTCCATTACACTGTCAAAATCAAAAATAGTGAACAGGTGGAGCCTTACCGTGTAATTTATTGGGTGACAATGCACTTGGCTGCATGGGTGAGTTATTATGGGGTGTCACAGGGGTTACTGTGTGGGGTTGTTGAGTGCCGTATGCATCCATCGCCAACTTGTGTCGGAACGCCTCTTCCTTCCTTCGGTTCGCAAACCAGTTGTACACCCGCACCTCGGTAACCAGGTTAGAGCCCAGCCCATGGGCCTGGGATGGGGAAACCCCTCGCTGTATGCACTCTGCTCTGCAATAAACAAGATAATAAACGTGAAAGAGCAGGAGTCCATTTTTAAATCAGTTTGTCTGGAAATATCCAAGGAAAATTTATGCGGGACGGATTCTTTTCACCATTTCCAAATTCGTACTATGAATACCCATTGACAGAAAACTTCTGCTTTGGGTCAAGTAAGTTATTTTTAGCTCTTATCATAATAAGCATTCATTCCTCTTGGTAGGATACCGGCCAAGCCCCAACATTTCTTTGGACACTGGACAAAACCCCAAACAATTCTTGTAAATTTGTAAAACTGTGAGGAAAGGATACTTCACCCCAGGAGATAACTCTGACCAATAGCTATCTTTTATATTAAAACAAACTTTAACTGAAACACATAATTAACCAGATTAGCATCAAAGAAAAGGGGCTGGACTCTCCGATTTCCGGACTAACTGGTGATGCCGCCAGCGTGGGAACAGGAGCGTTTTACAGCAGAAAAAATGGCTCAACAGCTGCACCGATTCTGGGACTGTTGGGAGGACTAGCAGCCACGCCAGGTAAAGCAGCTGGAGAATGGCCGGGTCCGTGGCCGCACATGCGCATGACGGTGGCCGTGCCGTGCAACATGGCGCCAGCGGGGGGCAGACCCGGCTTGCCAAATAATGACCCCCAGTAACCCCCTTGCCACCCCCCACCAGTCCCCCCAGCCCTCGCTGAAGCCTCCCCAGCCAGCGGCATGGCTGCCCCCCCCCCCCCCCCCCCCCCGACTGTGGCGCCGTTGGACACAGTCTGCAGCCGCCAAGAGGGGTCAGCGAAAAAAAAATAGCATAGTGTTCCACGCCGCCGGGACCTCGGCCCATCGGGGAGGAGTGTCAGGGAGGGCCTCAGGTGACGTCCATTTTTGATGGGGCTGAGCATCATAAAAACGGCGCCGTCCCCCGATTTCTGCATAAATGGGGATTCTCTGGCCAATTGGTGATCCTAATTTCGGTGTCGGCGATCGGAGAATTCCACCCAAGGTTTTACAATTATCTGTTAAACAATTCGTAAACACATGGGAAAATTTAAACATGCTATCTATACCTGCTACTGATTCCAATTAAGCAATTCAGTTCAAATGCCACTTATAAATAAAGCTGACAAGCAGATTTCTTGCTTAGTTGTGGAAACCTTCGAAGAGAGTTCTTTTCAAGAGCAGGTTCGGTACACATCTGCTCAATCTAGCAGCATTTGGCAAAACTGGTGTTCGACCTAAAATCCATCTGCCTTGTCAGACTCAAAGCCTATGGTACATCCAACGTACAGACAGACCTGGCTGCTCCCATTAATTTCATCATCTGTATCCCACCATGATGTCACATGATCTGCTTGGCTAGGACTAAATACAACCTCTCACAAATTAGCTACTCTCCAGGGAATCTCTAGCAATCATAACAATATCCCATGAGCCCTTTATCTGTAACCAAGGAAGCAGTCGGAATCAATCATGAACTCGCCTTTTAAGACTCCTTAATTACAGATTTAGCAGACATACAGTCTGAATACCTTAACATAAGTTCTTTAATAATAGCTTTGACAAAGTGTCAGCCAGACCCAAAACATTCACTCCCTTTTATTTTCCACAGATGCTGTCAGGCCTCTGAGATTGTCCAGTATTTTCTGTTTTTATTTCTTTAATAACATTCCTGCAATAAATATATACTTTAACCCAGGCTTTTAAAAACACTACTGCAACAGATAGAAAATATAATTTCTAACAACTTCAATATTCATCACACCTTTGCCAGGTTAAAAACTAAATAGCAAAGGATTAGAAGCAGTTCACTGAACGTTCACTTGACTGATACCTGGAAACCGGAGTTTATCTTATAAAGAAAGGTTGTACAGACTGGGCCGATACCAATTGGAGTTTAGAAGAATGAGAGGTGATCTTATTGAAAGATATACAATCCTGAGGAGATTTGACAGGGTGGATACTGAAAGGAAATGTCCCCTTGTGGGAGAGACCAGAACTAGGGGACCCAGTTTAAACATAGGGGATCTCCCACTTAAGACAGAGATGAGGGGAATTTTTTTCTCTCAGATGTTCATGAATCTTTGGAACTCTCTTACCCAGAAAGCATGGGACAGGGTCATTGAATATTTTTAAGACAAAGGTAATTAGATTCTTGACTAACAAGGGAGTCAAAGGTTATTGAGGGTAGATGGAGTATGGAGTTGAGACCACAATCAAATCAGCCATGATTTTATTAAATGGCGGAGTAGGCTTGATGGGCCGAATAGCCTACTCCTGTTCCAAATTTGTATGTTCCCCACCAAATATGTGCTTTTACAAAGCTACTATCTTCTCAAAAAAAATTTAAATCACACTCTGGCTGGGTTCAGTCAATTGTTGTAATAATTAGTCTTTCTGAAGATAGGTCCCGGTGGCACAAGCAACAACAACAAACTTGCATTTAAACGGCACCTTTAAAGTTACAAAATATTGCAAGGCACTTTCAAACTGTAAAGGGGTGTTGTAAAGGAAGAGAGAAAGGTAGAGGGATAAAGAGGTTCGAGGAAGAGTACATAGAACATAGAATTTACAGTGCAGAAGGAGGCCATTCGGCCCATTGAGTCTGCACCAGCTTTTGGAAAGAGCACCCTACTTAGGCCCATGCCGCTACCGTATCCCCATAACCCAGTAACCCTAACTAACCTTTTTTTGGACATGAAGGGCAATTTATCATGGCCAATCCACCAAACCTGGACTTTGGACTAGATAAGGGTCTGAGGTGAGGAGAATTTTCTTCACCCAGAGAGTGGTGAACCTGTGGAATTCACTACCACAGAAAGTAGTTGAGGCCAAAAGGTTGTGCAA
Organism: Scyliorhinus canicula; assembly: GCF_902713615.1. NCBI lineage: Eukaryota > Metazoa > Chordata > Chondrichthyes > Carcharhiniformes > Scyliorhinidae > Scyliorhinus > Scyliorhinus canicula. The sequence continues at coordinate 62,753,688 of NC_052146.1, forward strand.
TTTCAAGAAGGAATTAGCCTGAGTGAGGCAGCCAGAGTGAGATTGAAAGTTGGTAACTCGGTGCAGAGTGGGAGGAGTTGCCCTTTTTGCTTTGTATCTGCAGCGATAAGTGAAGTGAACATTTTAATAAATTTTCTTAAATAATTTAATTGGTGATAGAAACGTCGGTCAGCGAGGTTAAGTGCTTCACTTGTGAGATGTGGGAGTTAGGGAGATACGTGACACTTCCAGCATCTCGGATGACTATATCTGCAGGAATGCATCCAATTGCTGCTCCTCACGGATTGCATGGATAGGTTGGAGCAGCAGTTGGATGCAATTAGGAGCATGAAGGTGGCAGAAAGCGTCATAGACAGAAGTTTTAGTGATGTGGTAACACCCAAGGTTCAGGCAGACAGATGGGTGACCACTAGAAAGGGCAGGCAGTCAGTGCAGGAATCCCGTGTGGCTGTCCCCCTCTCTAACAAGTATACCGTATGGATACAGTTGGGGGGGGGGGTGGAGATGGCCTATCAGGGGAAAACAACAGCAGCCAGAGCAGTTCCGGGGGGGAGATGGCCTATCAGGGGAAAGCAACAGCAGCCAGAGCAGTTCGAGGGGGGGAGATGGCCTATCAGGGGAAAACAACAGCAGCCAGAGCAGTTCCAGGGATCAAGGCCTTGATAGCCAATGGCACAGCCGTCAATGGTGGAGCAATTTAAACCAAGGATGCCCAAGATTGGAGACATGCAGAGGGCTCTGGGCTTGAAGGAAGTTACAAAAATAGGGAAAGAATGAGGCCGTAAAAATATTTCAAAACAATTTTTAGAATTTTCAAATCGAGGTGTTGCCTGACTAGGCCCCAAAATGTAGTTTGGCAAACACGGGGTGATGGGCAAACAGGTTTCTCTTTGAGAGTTTGGATGCAAACTGACGAGTTTTGGATGACTTCATGTTTACAAGATTGGTGATGGACAGAATGTGGTTTAAAGCTCAGCTCAGGATCAATTAAGATTTGAAGGTTTCAGTCAGCCTGCTTCAGCCTACGACAGCAGTCTGAGGTTGGGGCAGGGATACGTGCGGGGAGCCGTTTGCTAGGGAATGGAGATTATGGCAAAGGCCAAAAGACAATGGTTGGGATTTTCCTGCCATTCCCGTGGGTAGGAGCATCTATTCCCGCCGATGGCAAGACCCCGCCATGGGTTTCCCGGCGGTGGAGGGTGTCAACAACGGAAAACCCCATTCATAGCAGCAGGGTCAGAAGATCCTGCCACTGACCAATGGCAGGTTGCCTCTGTCGCCGTAAAACACACCGTGGGTGGGGAGGGGGGTGTAAAATCTCGCCCAATGGATTTGATTATTCCAATATTTAATTGGAGCACATTTCTCATCATTACACCTTGATGACAGAGAGACAGCTTGACCAGTCAAAGGCAGTGAAGGGGTCAAGAGTGATGTTGGCGAGGTGGAGCATCAATGGATACGTGGAACCTGATGCCATATCTTCAGGTGATGTCACCAAGGGCAGTATGTCAATGAGAAATAGGAGGGGCCAAGGGGCACCCCAGTGTTGGAGTGCAGAGAGAACCCATTGGAACTCAATTCTGACTCAAACTTTTGGTGGTGGCAGAAGGTAAGCGACAACAGATCAGCCATCTGATATCTTTCCACAATGGAATATAAAAAGAAAATAATCCACTTCTGTGGTTTAGCACAGGGCTAAATTGCTGGCTTTGAAGCAGACCAAGGCAGGCCAGCAGCGCGGGTTCAATTTCCGTACCAGCCTCCCCCAACAGGAGCTGGAATGTGGCAACTAGGGGCTTTTCGCAGTAACTTCATTTGAAGCCTGCTTGTGACAATAAGCGATTTTCATTTCATTTTCACCTCTGCCTATTTTACACCGCTGATAGGCCTTAAAATCAGCACTAAGCATTTCATGAGATTGAGTAACATGTGGGTTGATTGGAAGGTCTTTTTGAAATTGAATTTTGCTTGTTTGAAGAGGATTCGCGAGACCATAGTTTATGAGGATTAGGAAAAAGAGCAACAACTATGTAAGAAAAAATGCTTACATCAGTTAATGACCGCAGTTGCAAACTGTTTATTATTTTTGTATGACAACAAGGAGCTAGCTAAGCTTAGCATTTACAGTGAAAACATATGTTCTGTTAATAGCTCAAGTCATTTATCCCATTCCTCTTATTATATCAAACTGAAGTGCCACGATATCCTTATGAAGGTGGTGTGAAGACATGAAATAGAACCAGTGACTGAGGTGATCTGCATTATCCAAACATGCTAAGAATTTTGCCAGGCTACCAAGGTCTAAGGAAACAGCATTTCACTTTTTACTGGATCAAGGGTGGCACGGTGACACAGTAGGGTAGCATGTTGGCACAATGGGTAACACTGCAGCTTCACAGCGCCAGGGTCCCAGGTTCAAGTCCAGCCTTGGGCGACTGTGCAGTTTGCACATTCTTCCCGTGTCTGAATGAGTTTCCTCTGGTTCCTCCGGTCTCCTCCCACGGTCCAAAAATGTGCAGGTTAGGTGGATTGGCCATGCTAAATTGTCCCTTAGTGTCCAAAAATGTGCAGGTTGGGTGGGGCTGCGGAGAAAGGGTAGGGGAGTGGCCCGAGATAGGATGCTCTTTCAGAGGGTGGGTGCAGATTTGTTGGGCCAAATGGCCTCTTTCTGCACCTTAGGCATTCTATGATTCTATGATATGCAATGATTACCAACACTTCAACAATGCCCGGGAGCCTCAAGAGTTAAAAATTAATCTCCTGGGCACCATCCAGGAAATAAAATCATAGGGGCATTAAAAACAATTGTACGCTTTACTTACTTTCTTTTGTTTATTTGGTGCGAAAACAGTGGAAATGGGATAAAGAGCGGTTCGACTGGCTGGAGTGGTTGGAGGTGGGAGGTCATGTGATGAAACTCGATGGAATACAACCAACCCGCGTTAGTGACTGGAGAATCATGTACACATGAGAGACATCCAGTCTGGTTGACTGATACATGTGCAAACATGAAGGGAGCTTAACAAAGCTTGTTGCATTACTTTTGCAAATGTACACAGCATGTGACCCCATTATGTGTCACTTTTAGATGCAGCTGCTTCAGATTTAGCTTACATAATACCATAAGACATAGGGGCTGAATTAGGCCGCTCACGCCTATCATGTCTGCTCCGCCATTCAATCAACATTGAATGCCTATTCGCCAGCCATCCATTCAGGCTCACTCAGTGTGGTGTTTTCTAATGGCATGCGACCGACCAAAATGGAGAAGATTTATCCAGGGAAGCACCGGGAAAGCACCAAACACATACAAGAGACTTTGTCGGGAAGAAGCAGCGTCGAAGTCGAGGCATCAGAGAGACTGCAGCAACCACCCAACATACTGCCATTGGAGCCAGTCCAGAGACAGTTCACTAGGTTGATCCTGGGTATGGAGGGACTTTCTTATGAGAGGTTGTGTAGGTTGGGCCTGTACACTTTGGAGTTTAGAAGAATGAAAGGCCACCTTATTGAGACATAAAAGATTTTCAGGGGGCTTGACAGAGTGGATGTGGCACGGTAGCACAGTGGTTGGCACCGCTGCCTCACAGGGCTCCCCAGCCTTGGGTGACTGTCTGTGGAGTTGCACATCCCCCCATGTCTGTGTGGGTTTCCTCCAGGTGCTCCAGTTTCATTCCAGTCCAAAACGGTGCAGGTTAGGTGGATTGGCCATCCAAAATTGCCCCTTAGTGTCCATGGATGTACAGGTTAGGTGGGGTTATGTGGTTACAGGGATAGGGTGGGGGAGTGGGCCTAGGTAGGGTGCCCTTTCAGTAGGTCGGTGCAGACTCGATGGGCTTCTTCTGCACTGTAGGAATTCTATGGTTCTATGCTGAGAGGTTGTGTCCCCTTGTGGAAGAGTCGAGGACCAGAGGGCATAATCTCAGATTAAAGGATCGCCCATTTAAGACAGAGATGAGGAGGAATTTCTTCCTCAGAGGGGAGTGAATCTGTGGAATTCTTTACCACAGAGAGCTGTAGAAGCTGGGTTGTTAAGTATGTTCAAGGCTGAGATAGACAGATTTTTAATCAGTAAGGAAATCAAGGGGTATGTGAAGGGTAGGGGAAAGGGGAGTTGACGATTATCACTACAATCAGTTATGATGCCTTTAATATCAGAGGAGACTCGATGGGCGAAATTTCCTACCGCTGCTCCAATGTCTTATGGTCTTATGTGGCAGAGTCTGCAGATCACGCAATGGGTTTAGCAATCATCTCACAAACCATTGAACCGGAGTGGAAGCAAATCTTCTTTGATCCTGATGGCCTGCCTAAAAAGAAGGAAGATTTCCAACTAAATGGCAATTAGGAACTCGTATGATGACTGATCTATCTCCTCATTTCCTGACCTGAGGATGTTAAAACCAAGGGCAGCCAATTCCAAATGCTACCAGTGCCGAAACAAGTGATGAGAGCACACTCCTCCACTGCTAACACAATGTTATTACTATTATGAAGCTCTCCCTTGAGTCGTTTCCCTGTCTGGTTGATGCTCTCCAAAAGTGAAAAAATAAACCTTTTTTATCAGGAGCTTCCATCTCATTGAGGAGGCTTCAGACCAAACCACATCCAACAACCTGCACCAAAAACTCTGCTCACAGTTTGACAGCTGTAACAAATTCGCCCACAGAAACTGAGATAATCCATTAACATTGTGAGATGGAAATAAATAACCTTTTTTAGAAGGTTGTTGATTGCTTTAGAATGCTATGTATTCTAAAGCAATCAACAACTTTCTGAAAAAAAGTTATTTATTTCTATCTCACTATGTCAACGGATACTTCAGGATCCAGATCCACAAATTTGCCAAAGACTAATCAGTTCTTCCCAGCGCCATACCCTATCTGTGTGCCAACTGTTGTTGAAATCCAGCCATTAGTTTTTGAAATATATTGTTTACAAAGGGAATAACAGGAACAAAAACATTACCTTCGCCCAACTTCAGTGGAGATCATTAGCCAACTTGGCACTGAATAGAGATTGCATCAGTTTTCTTTCTGATCTGATAGGTTAAAAGTCGGGCATTGTATTTACCCAGTGAGTCAGCAAAGGAGCTATAATTAAGGTTACCTTTCCAGGCAGTGTTGTTTCAGACAGGCTGACTCGGTGACTTATCCGAGGTAAACACAGCAATCACCCCAGTGCTCGCTGACCTACATTGGTTTACGGTTCACCAACATCTCCAATTTCAAGAATCTTGTTTCCAAATCCTTCCGTGGTCGTACCCATCTCTGAAAATTCCTCCAGCCCTACAACCCTCCCAGAACACTAAGGGGAAAAGCCAGTTGGCAAACGCAAGGATTGCCCGTGCCATTATCCCACGTTCGATGGAACTGATACAGGCAGAATGTAAACTTTGTGCTTCCTGTTCATTCCCTCAACTGGGGCATGCAGACCAGTGTTAAACATGATGTTGAGTGGTTACAAGCTCAGCAGGGGATCTAGCAGGAATTAAAATCAATCTGTATTTCCTAAAGGCAACATGGACCTCTTAAAGGTATATTTTGTTTGCTTCAGATGTTGCATGTGCTTCAGATTGACTTTTTGAGCAGGAAAAAGCTGGAGCAGTATAGTCACAGGCCGGAAAGAATGTTCTCAGGCTCTCAACTGCAGCACAGAGGCCTTAGAGTATAAGGTAGAAAGGAAAAAAGAGCTCATCTTTCCATCAGGGGACCAGGAGATCCTGCAAAGAGCTGAATTCCAGAGGTCAAGGGAGAGTGACTGCCCTTCACATCAAGGCAACGTTTGATTGAGTGCTGCAGCAAGGATCCTTGGAAAATCAAAGTCATTTGGAATCAGGGAGAAAAAACTCTCCACAGGTTGGAATCATAAATAGCTCAAAGGCTCAGCCCAGGGCTTTGCTATGGGTTCATTAGGACCAACAATCTTCAGTTGCTTCTTTAATGATCTTCCTTCCACCATAAGGTTGGAAGTGGGCATGTTCATTGATGGCTGCACAATGGGCAGTGCCATTCGGAACTCCTCAGGCACTGAAGCAGTCCATGCCCAGAGGCAGCGAGACCTGAATAATATTCAGGTTTGGGCTGATGAGCGACATTTGGCCCATACAACTACTAGGCAATGACCATCTCCAACTTTAGAGAATCTAACCATTGTCTTCTGATGCTCAATGGCATTACCACCACTGAATCTCCCAACATCATTATTCTGAAGAGTATCATTGACCAGAAACTTAAACTGGTCCAGCCACATAAATAAATCTGGGTATAAGGGCCGTGATTCTCAGAAAATGGGGCAATGTGCCCATGCCCGCCGGAAAACAGGCGCAAATCACTCCAGACTTTTTTCAAAAAGTCCAAAGTGATGCTCTGATTTCAAGAGGGATAGCAGGGCCCTCTGTGTGCGCCCCACAGCGCCTGCTGCCGATGCGGGGCCCTGCACTTCCGGCTGGCCATGGGTCCGCAGATGCGAGTGGCGGCCGTTTTCGCGCCGGACCCCGCGCAACATGACGGAGCCACACAGAGGGCTGGCGCGGAAGAAGATCGCCCCCCCCCCCACCCCCCGGATCGCGCACGCCCATCAATTGGTAGCCCCTGATCGCGGGCTGGCCGTCAGGGAGGCCCCCCCCCCCAGAGTCTGATCCACCCGTCCCCCCACCAGGACGGTCAGCGCGACCGTGAATCCGAGCTCCCGCCGGGTGGAATCAGGTTGGAACCACGCCGTCGGAACTCGGTGGGAACTCGGCCGGTCGACCACAGAGAATCGCCGCGGGGGCCCTTTCAACGGCCCCCGACTGCACGCGCACGGCTGGTGGTAATTCTCTGGTCCGCGGAGAATCGCGTCCTGGCGTTTGACCCGATCGCGGGCCTGAGGCCCCATTCCCCGCCCCGCGGCGAGCGCGATTTCGGCGTGGGGGCTCGGAGAATCCCGGCCAATATGTCAGAGGCTGGAACAAATAACTAATTTCCCGACTTCCCAAACCCTGCCCACCATATTTTCTTTTTATTTATTCTTTCATGGGATGTGGGTGTCGCTGACCAGGTCAGCACTCATTGTCCATCCTTAATTGTCTTTCGGATGGTGGTAATGAGCTGACTTCATGAACCGCTGCAGTCGGATTTTGACCCAGTGACAGTGATGGAACGGCGCTATATTTCCAAGTCAGGTTGATGAGTGGCCTGGAGGGGAGCTTGGAGGTGGTGATGTTCCTTGTAGCTGGTGATGTTCCTTGTAGGTGGTGATGTTCCTATGTGTTTGAGAGATCCTGTAGAAGGAGCCATAGGTAGTTACTGCGGTTCATCTTGTACACACTGCTGTCACTGTATGTCTGTGTTGGAGGGAGTAAGCATTTAAGGTGGTGGGTGGCAGGATGCTCTGTCCTGGATAGTGTCGAGCGTCTTGAATGTTGTTGGAGCGGCACTCATCCGGGCAAGTGGAGAGTATTCCATTACATTCCTGACTTGTGCCTTGAAGATGGTGGACAGGCTTTGTGGAGAGAGGAAGTGAGTTATTGACCACAGAATTCTCAGTCTCTGTCCTGCTCTTGTAGGCACAGCATTTATATAGCTCGTCCAGTTCAGTTTCTGGTTAATGGGTGTTGATCGAAGAGAATTCAGCAATGGCAATGCCATTGAATGTCAAGGGACAGTGATTTGATTCTCTCTTACTGGAGATGATCATTGCCTGGCACTTGTGTGGTGCCAATGTAACTTATCAGCCGAAGCCTGAAAGTTGTCCAGGTCTTGCTGCATTTGGACAAGGACTGCTTCATTATCTGAGGTGTTGCAAATGGTGCTGGATGTTGTGCAGTCATCTGTGAGCATCACCACTTTTGACTGTACAATGGAGGGAAGATCATTGATGAAGCAGCTGAAGATGGTTGCGCCCAGGTCACTACCCTGAGGAATTCCTGCAGTGATGTCCTGGAGCAAGGTGATTAACCTCCAACAAACACTTCCTTTGTGCCAGGCACAACCAGTAGAGAGATTCCCCCCTGATTCCTATTGACTCTATTTTTGCCAGGGCTATTTGAGGTCAGACTCGGTTAAATGCTGCCTCAATGTCAAGGGCACTCACTCTCACCCAATCTCTTGTATAGCCCCATGACTGAAAACAAGTGGTGTTTCTCAGAGACAGCACAGTAGCACAAGTGGATAGTTTTGTGGCTTCACAGCGCCAGGGTCCCAGGTTCGATTCCCTGCTGGGTCACTGCCTGTGCAGAGTCTGCACGTTCTCCCCATGTCTGTGTGGATTTCCTCCACGTTCTCCAGTTTCCTCCCACAGTCCAAGTACGTGCAGGTTAGGTGGATTGGCCATGATAAATTGCCCTTAGTGACCAAAAAGGTTAGGAGGGGTTATTGGGTTCCGGGGATAGGGTGGAAGTGAGGGCTTAAGTGGATCAGTGCAGACTCGATGGGCCCTATGGCCTCCTTCTGCACTGTATGTTCTATGTTCTATGTTCATATCAGCACCATTCATTCCAAAGATGTTGTACCCCTTTACTTCTGAAACAACATCTGCCAACTCCTCCAACAACACTTTCAGCATCATAAAGGTAATTAAAAGCACCTCATGCCTTTAAACAGTGCTGGTATAGCAGTTGCTCATTCTACTCTTCTGTACATGTTTAAGAGAGGGTGTTAACAGGAGCAGTGAGCGTGGAAATGACAAGTTGTACATCAAACCGGCATTAAAAGCTGACTGACGTCACAATCTGCCCACTCTGTTGTAACGTTCTTGTCAGATGGCCAGATTTATATTACAATAACATGTGTAGCTAAAGCTATGAATGATTTATTAACATTAATTGTGGGTCAAATATATACAAAACAACAGATGAATAACAGTATGATCATGTACAAGCAACTCTCTCCCAGCTCCCTAATCAGTCTGAGATCACCCGACTCTAAAATTTACTTATATACTAATGAGACTCCTAATGGTCTGTCGGTGAATTACAACACAACCATTATATCACTACACCTGTGTGCTTCTGCCACATCCACAGGGTGGTTGTGCTATTGCCCTTCAAAACATGGCAAACAGTGCAAACCACACCGCTCTCCATCAAGGCTGGAGACCTCTGCCATTTTTTTTGTCTCCTGTGTTCCGTAGCACAGTAACCAGTGGTTGCAGAGCTGAACTTCACAGCCTGAAATACACATGTGAAGCATGTTGGGGCATTTTCTACTTGCCGGTATCCTGGAACAACCCTCCTAACAGCATTGTGGGTGTACCTACACCACATGGACTGCAGTGGTTCAACAAGGCAACTCACCCTCACCTACCTGTATAACTACCTATATAAATACAGTAAGAAGTCTTACAACACCAGGTTAAAGTCCAACAGGTTTGTTTCAAACACGAGCTTTCGGAGCGCAGCTCCTTCCTCAGGTGAATGGCGAGGTATTCACCTGAGGAAGGAGCTGCGCTCCGAAAGCTAGTGTTTGAAACAAACCTGTTGGACTTTAACCTGGTGTTGTAAGACTTCTTACTGTGCTCACCCCAGTCCAACGCCGGCATCTCCACATCATATATAAATACAAGTTGTTGATCATTGTGTCATGTCAACTGTCTTTCAGTTCATTATTCATTATCTTTCAATCGCAGAAGTAATAAGAGTCCAAGCAGCGGGGAGTTTCAAATGTCTGCAACAATATTCAGCGAATAGAAATGATGAATGATGTTACAGAGCGCAGTATGTTCAGCATTATACACATCAACGATGATCAGCTTTTCTGCATGGTGTTTTGGAACCCGATCCCATTTTCTTTTATAATGGCCACCCAGTAAATATGAAACCACGTAGTTAGGCTGGATTTGAGACAAAGCAGGAGCCTGGTCCACAATGTGCTCTCTTTCGACATGTGGAAATGTGTAAATGCAGAATACCATCTGGTTTGGTTAGGATCAGCTCACATTTTTCTATTGCTGTCACGTCCAACCTCCAGATGTATAGACAGGAAAAGCCACCCAGGGTGGCAAAACATTATCCGCATTCTCTAAACAGTAAGCGCTCGCAATACCAACTGACAGAGAAGCAGGTTGGAATGAGATTCTCTTGCCTGCCATTTCAATATTTTTTAAAAATCAGTCGATGCCTCCACTAAAGTAGTGCACTGAGGAACGCCACATGCAATCGTCTGCTATTATGCCAGTTATCGCAAGGTTTTAGTCCTTTCTTTCCGCTCGGCCACTGGGAACATTTGACATAAGAAGGTCATTGAGCCCCTCAGGCCAGTTCAATCAGATCATGGCTGATTTGTAGCTTAACTCCACTTACCCTTGCTTAACAAAGATCTATCAAACAGCGCTCTGAAATGTTCAAATTGAGAACCCTCAGCCAGGAGAGCCTTCAGGAGGAGAGAGTTCCACATTTTCACTCGTCCTTTGTGCTCCCCGACATCGCTGCCGAGTGGCCGCTCATCTCAGCAAAGTAGCTTTCCTCACGGGTGAGTCTAAGCAAGAGTGTGAGAGACATCAGAGCTGAGCTTGACCCTGATGTGCACTGTGCAGCACTCAAGAATGGGGAGGCAGTGGGATTGTCACTGGACTCACAATCCAGAGAGCCAGGGTAATGCTCTGGGGACCTGGGTTCAAATCCCACCACGGCAGATGGTGAAATTTGAATTCAATAAAAATCTGTCATTAAAAAACCCATCTGTTTCACTGGGAAGGAAATCTGCCCTCCTTACCTGGTCTCACCTACATGTAACTCCAGATTCACAACAATGTGGCGGACTCTCATATGCCTTCTAAAATGGAGGGCAGTCAGGGACAGGCAATAAATGCCGGCCAAGCCAGCGACCGTAACACAATTTTAAAAAAGGAACCCTGGATGGAATTTTCCCCATTCCCTCGATAGTATTTAAATTATCCCTGAATGCTGCATCACAGATACACAGAGAGCTCTTTGCCTTGGGCACCTGAGCCAGCTGCTCCTATCAGGCATATTGTCCATATTGCCCCCTCAAAATTTGAGGTGCTTTTAAATGTAATTTTTGTAGTATGAAAGGCCACAGAGTTTTTAAACTTATCAGCACTGTTCCTCATGTCAAAACTGAAGTAGAGGAGGGCAAATCACTTCATTAAAAACCCAGCTCTTTTCTGGAACTGATCATTTCTGTTTAGCTCAAGTGTTTTAATTGGCTGCAGAGCCATCTAAATTGTGAATGGTCTGGATGGGGAAATGAGGAAACCACATCAGAAGCCATGACAGCACTGACCATCCCCTCCATTGAAAGTCCTCTCGAAATTAGATACCGATTACAGCAACAAGTCAGAAAGATTCAATAAGCTCTTCTCTCCCTGACTCATGTCTGTTTTGCCTACTCTTCTATAGACATTTTGTCTTTGCATGACACAGGAAAACAGATGGGAGTGAGTCAGCAAGCTGAACTTTCTGTGATATGTCTAATGACAAATGATGGAAATCACAAAGAGATTAGGTACCTTTTTTGTGAAGCTATTGGTGAAGCAAAGCAAATGAACCAGCACCTTGTGGCAATTTGCAATTCATGGTTGTGACTCTTAGTAATTACACATTGCTGGTGATTTGTATGTGAATACCAGAATGCGGCGTTCACACATTGTTATTTTTACAGCAAGTTCTGGGCCGATCTCTTTGTTTTTAATGTTTAAAACTCCCAGGAATCTCCACGTAAAATATAGCAATAATAAAGGGACAGATCTTGACAATTGTGCAATTACGAGTCACAGTGGAATTAAAAACCAGGGGAGATAAATCCTGCGACTCACTGGCTCCCAGGCATTTTATACTTTTGCTCAGAGTAACGCTTTGGCCCAGAAATGCTCTCACGTGGCTTGAGAGCTGCAGGGGAGAGAGAGGTGCGGTACACAAAAGGTTAAAAGAGAATTGCTGAACAGAGTTCCACCCGAATCAAAATGCACTTTGAAAATATGCTTGACCTGGTTTTCACTCAGCATTCCATGTTGCTCTCATCCAGCTGTGCTATTTGATAGACTGATGGCTCAGAAATCAAGGTTGCTACAAATGCGATTTGCAGAAAATTGTCAATTCTCTCAGCATCCTTTTTCATGTCTGTCCGCTTTAGTGCGCTGGACAATCACATATATAGAAACATCAAAAATAGTAGCAGTAGGAGGCCATTCGGCCCCTCGAGCCTGCTCTGCCATTCATTATGATCATGGCTGCTCATCCAGTTCAATACCCTGATCCTGTCTACCCCCCATATCCCTTGATCCCTTTAGCCCCAAGAGCTATATCTAATTCCTTCTTGAAATCACACAATGTTTTGGCCTCAACTACTTTCTGGTAGTGAATTCCACAGATTCACCACTCACTGGGTGAAGAAATTTCTCCTCACCTCACTCCTAAAAGGTTTATCCCTTAGCCTCAAACTATGACCCCTAGTTCTGAACTCCCCCACCATCGGGAACATTCTCTCTGAATCTACCCTGTCCAATCCTGTTAGAATTTTAGAAATTTCGATGAGACCTCTTCTCACTCTTCTGGGGCGGGATTCTCGCCTACCCGGTGGGGCGGGGGGTCCCGGCGTAGCGGAATGGCGCCAACCACTCTGGCGTCGGGCCTCCCCAAAGGTGCGGAATTCTCCGCACCTTTAGCGGCCAAGCCCTTACATTGAGGGGCTAGGCCCGCGCCTGAGCGGTTGGCACCACACCGACTCTCGCCAAAACCGGCAATAACGGCCTTTGACGCCCGCCGCCCGGGCTGGCCGAAAGGCCTTCGTCGGTTCACGCATGCGCCGGTGGAGGCCGTGGTGGCGGCGGAAGCAAAAGAGTGCCCCCACAGCACTGGCCCGCCCGCCGATCGGTGGGCCCCGATCGCGGGCCTGGCCACCGTGGGGGCACACCCTGGGGTCCGATCGGCCCGCGCCCCCCCAGGACCCCGGGGGCCCGCTCGCGCCGCCGATCCCACCGCCACCAGAGGTGGTTCAAACCACGGCGGCGGGAGAGGCCTCTCAGCAGCGGGACTTTGGCCCATCGCGGGCCAGAGAATCGCCGCAGGGGCCTCGCCGATCGGTGGGGCGTGATTCCCGCACCCGCCAATTCCCGGGTGGCGGAGAATTCCGGCTACGACGGGGGCGGGATTTACTCCGGCCCCGGGCGATTCTCCGACCCTGCGGGGGGGTCGGAGAATTTCGCCCCTGAAGTCAGATGAATATCATCCTCATGACTCAATCTCTCCTCATGCGTCAGTCCTGCCATCCCAGGAATCAGCCTGGTAAACCTTTGCTGCACTCCCTCCATAGCAAGAACATCCTTCCCCAGATAAGGACACGAAAACTGCACACGATACTTTAGTTCTGGCCTCATCAATGACCTATGCAATTGTAGTAAAACATCCCTATTCCTATACTCAAATTCTCTCGCCAGGAAGGCTAACATAACACTTGTCTTCGTTACTGCCTGCTGTACCTGTGTGCTTACTTTAAGCGACTGATGCAAGAGGACACCAAGGTCTCGCTGAGTATCCACCTCTCTCAATTTATACCCATTCAAATAATAATCTGCCTTCCTATATTTGTCACCAAAGTGGATAACCTCACACATGTCCACATGACACTGCACCTGTCATGCATGTGCCCACTCACTCAGCCTGTCCAAATCCCGCTGAAGCATCTCTGCATCCTCCTCACAGCTCACCCTCCTACCCAACTTTGTATCATCTGCAGATTTGGAGATACTACATTTAGTTCCCTCGTCCAAATCATTCATATATAATTTGAACAGTTGGGTTCTAGCCCAGATCCGTGCAGTGCCCCACTAATCACAGCCTGCCAATCAGAAAAAGACCCATTTATTCCAACTCTTTGCTTCCTGTTTACTAACCAGCTTTCCAGCCATCTCAAGACACTACCCGCAATCCCATGAGCTTTAACTTTACACAGTAATCTGCTGTGCGAGATCTTATCGAAAGCCTTCTAAAGTCTAAATAAACCACATCCACCAGTTGTCCCTGGTCAACTCTACTAGTTACATCTTCAAAGAATTCCAGTAGATTTGTCAAGCATGATTTCCCTTTCGTAAATCCATGCTGACTTTGTCAGTTTATACCACTGCTTTCCAAATGCTGTGCTATGAAATCCTTGATAATGGACTCTAGCAACTTTCCTACTACCGATGTTAAGTTCACTGGTCTATAGAGTTCCCTGTTTTCTCTCTACCTCCTTTTTTGAATAGCGGGGTTATATTAGCTACCCTCCAATCTGTATAACATGAGCTTAGACACCACAGTTCGTGTAATGCCATGAAACAGCTCTTGCACAGCATCAAGAGATTTTTGAGAATCTTAGGAGGTGAGTGAGGTAGAGTGGTCAAGCCACATGCTGAACAGGAGAGAAACAATGCGCAGAGCGGAGGAAGGATGAGCAAACATGTTACACAGGACTGAGAGGGTGAAGAAACCTCTCAGGACTTACATAATTCAGGATTTTTGATCATATTTATTAATTGAAGGAAAAACAGGGAATGAGTTTTCGTTGTGTTTTATAACAGTGATTTTTGGAGCAGGTTTAAAATGCTGTGATGTGGAGAAGCCGGCGTTGGACTGGGGTAAGCACAGTAAGAAGTCTTACAACACCAGGTTAAAGTCCAACAGGTTTGTTTCAAACACGAGCTTTCGGAGCACTGCTCCTTCCTCAGATGACTTTGGACTTTAACCTGGTGTTGTAAGACCTCTTACTGTAAAGTGCTGTAGACTGCATTCATTGAGACAGGGGCTGGATTTTAGGGGGTACCATGCTCTCTGCACTACCCCAATCGAAAGGCCAGCGCGGTGGCTAATGGTGGGTCTGCAGGTACTCCCCAATGGAAATCATCACTCGAATTGGACACCAAAGAAAGTTTGGGGGGGGGGGTCAATTTAGCTAAGGTCATGTTAGCAGGCCCTGGCAAGTGTTGTGGAGGCCGGGTTTGAGAGGCTTGGGTTGGGGAGGGTAACGGAAGAAGTGTGATCTTGTGGGCTGGGGATGTTGCCTCCCAATGGCCACAGGGGGACCCATAAAGAAGGTCCCCGCCCCTTGCCCAATACCAGCCTACATAGCTAAAGCTGCCTGTGCAAGCGAGCCAATAGGAACTGAAACCTAAAAGCAGTGCGAAGAGCTCAGGCGTGCTAAAGGGCTGTGTGACTTTATCAGAGGGAACCAGATGGTGGAACAAGACTAGTCGATTGGAAAGGAACTCTGGAAAGCTACCCCATCGGGCCGTCATGACCCGAGTGTGAGAGGATTGGTGCAAGTGTGTCTTGGTGGTGATAATCATATCCGGGGAACTCTGATGGTAAACAACTGCCAAGACGGGTGGAGACGGAATCCATTGAGTAGGAAAAGGGATAGATCCTACATGCAGGAGGTGGGAGTTTAAGGTACTTTTAGACTACGCGTCTAAATATGTGTCGGGAGTGATGTTGACAAATTTGTGGGCATCCTGGTTCTGCTATTTAAAGGAAAATGTAATTGTTTCTTTTCAAATACCATTTGTATGTTGGAGGAGTGCGGAAAATCCCGCCCTTGATATTTGTTATAGCGCACCTTTAAGGGCAGTTACTATTAGTTATGAGTCAATGTTATTGGTATACTGAAAATTCAGATTATCCACACTCCAGACCTTTTATTATTCATCCTTTGCATGTGGGTGTCGCTGGGCTGGGCCAGCATTTGTTGCCCATCCCTAATTGACCTTGAGTGGCTTGCTAGGACTTTTCAGCAGGGGGCACTGTGTGGGTCTGGAGTCACATGTAGGCCAGACAGCAGATTTCCTTCCCTGAAGGACATTAGTGAACCAGATGTGTTTTTACGACAATTGCCAATGGTTCCATGGTCATCATTAGACTTTTAATTCCAGATTTTTAAAATTGAGTTCAAATTTCACCATCTGCTATGGTGGGATTCGAACCCAGGACTTCAGAGCAATATCCTGGGTCTCTTGAGTACTAGCCCAGTGACAATAGCAGTACGCCACCACCTCCCCCACCAGGTGGGTAAGCAGATCGGGAGACCACCCCTTAGCCTGTTCCTGCGCCCAGCCAAGGTAGTCTTAATAGACCCAGGCAGTAGGCAGTTAAGGGGCTTGCACAACCCAAATGTCTGCCCTTTTACGTATTTATGTCTACATCCCAGTGTCCTTGAGCAGAGAGCACACGGTGTCCATGGTATGCTTGTGGTCTTCTGTGGGTGCCACAGCGACTGATGGACATAATAATAATCTTTATTATTGTCATAAGTAGGCTTACATTAACACTGCAATTAAGTTACTATGAAAATTCTCTCTTTGCCACATTCCAGCACCTGTTCGGATACACAGAGGGAGAAATCAGAATGTCCAATTCACCCAACGGCACATCTTTCGGGACTTGTGGGAGGAAACTTACACAGACATGGGGGAAACGTGCAGACTCCGCACAGACAGTGACCCAAGCCAGGAATCAAACCTGAGACCCTGCCGCTGTGAAGCAACAGTACCAAAATACTATTTCAATTGAATACAAAGAACAAAGAACAGTACAGCACAGGAACAGGCCCTGCAGCCCGCCAAGCCTGTGCTGTCACAATCTTCTTGTTTGCCACCCCCCCCCCCCCCAAACCCGTGCAGAGAAGGATGGGCAGATTAGAGGACCTCCTCATTAACCTCATGGGCCGAGCCAATTAACAGGTTCAGCAGCTCGTGGTTGAGGGGCTCACCTGACCCGACTGTCTGCTTCGCGGAACCCAGTTTGGGCAGCCCTGAATCTAATAAAATAGCAGAGCAGGAACGAGGAGCTGCATGGTCGACTTCTGTCCCTGCTGATTTAGCTGCATTCCCCTGCCCCAAGACATGGAGGCTGAGGCCAATTTGAATGTTCAATTGCCAACTCAGTTGAGTTCAGTTAATACAACACAGATCAAAGAGAAATAGATTGCTAAAGCTGAAGCTTATCCACCGCCCACTATTGTCCTGAGGGTAAGATAGAAGTAAATAAATGCAAATGTACCAAATTGCATTCCGCCAACCCATCCCCTCTCCACAACTGGAAGCAACTATTCTGAGAATAAGTAGCTTGTGACTTGATTCATGTTTGTTCTGGCTTCGCCCTCCATCACCAGCAAAACAGTTTGACAGCCTTTTGCATGCACGCAATCCAATAACTTCTCAGGATAATATTGCTGGAGTTTATGTAGTGAGCTTCACTTGTGTTAGCAAGATCAGACCTCATTGGCAGGTCTTGTTTACCCTCCATGCACAATAATAGGACAGGTTATCTGAGTTATTCCCTCCATTCTGTTGCCAATGACTGAGGAATAATTTGAAGGCCCCCTGCTAGAAGCGATGTGACATATATTTGGGGAGGCGGGGGGAGGGGGGGTAAAAATGAGGCTCAACAGAATTCCAGTGTAACTGGTGAGAAAATATGAACTGAAAATGCCCTGCTGTCATTGAATACTGGTGAGGTTTGTTGAGCAAAGCGTCCCTGGTGTGATTTGCTAATGCAACACTGTTTGTTCTAATTCTGATGCCTTGTGGAAAATGAGGATGTATCTATTTCATACTCCGTTGCTTGTCCATGTGTTCAGCCCATAGTTTCCCCACAGGGAAGGAAATAAGAAGCTGTGTTGTGCGGGCAAAAGGGTCGTGGTCAGGTCACACAGGCACCATCGTTAGAACCATTATTAATATTGGATTGCCACTGATTACATAAATCCAGACCAGAATGGAGATCATAGATCATAGAATCATAGAATTTACAGTACAGAAAGAGACCATTCGGCCCATCGCGTCTGCACCGGCCCTTGGAAAGAGCCCCCCCCTACTTAAGCCCACGCCTCCACCCCATCCCTGTAATCCAGTAACCCAATCTAACCTTTTGGACACTAAGCGGCAATTTATCATGGCCAATCCACCTAACCTGCACATCTTTGGACTGTGAGAGGAAACCGGAGCACCCGGAGGAAACCCACGCAGACACAGGGAGAACATGCAGACTCCGCAGACAGTCACCCAAGGTCAGAATTGAACCTGGGACCAGGCACTGTGAGGCAGCAGTGCTAACCACTGTGACACCGTTCCGCCCCTGATTGAATAGTCTCGCCCAGGTAAATCACACTTGGTTACTGCAATGCTGTTTTAACACACAAAATTTGCATGATGTAACTGTCCTCCACTCACTGTACTATGCTTGAGAATAAATCAATTTACATTACAGTATGTAACTATGCAGAGTGCCGGATGGGCATGCCAGGAGCAGCACAGGTAAAACCGAAAAATGAGGTGTCACCCGAGTGAAACTACAACACAGGACTAATTGTGTGTCAAACAACATAAGCAGCAAGTAATAGACAGAACTAAGCGATCCTACAACCGACGGATCAGATCTAAGCTCTACAGTCCTGCCACACCCAGTTGTGAATAATGCTGGACAATTAAACAATTCACTGGAGGAGGAGGATCCACAAATATCTCCATCCTCAATGACGGAGGAGCCCATCATTCAGAAAGATAAGGCTGAAGCGTTTGTAATAACTTTCACCCAGAAATGCTGAGTGGATGATCCATCACAGTATCTTCCAGAAATCCCTAGCAATACAGATGTCAGTCTTCAGCCAATACGGTTCACTCCAAGCGATATCAAGAGAAGGCTGAAGGCCTTTGGATGCTGCAAAGGATATGGGCCATGACAATATTCCGGCAATAATTATGAAGACGTGAGCTCCAGAACGTGCCCCCCCCCCCCTCCCAAAGCCAAGCTGTTCCAGTACAGCTACAACACTGGCATCTACCTGGCAATGTGGAAAGTTGCCCAGGCACGTCCTGCACACAAGAGGGCAAATCCAACCCAGCTAATTACCGCCCTATCAGTCTACTCTCTCCATAATTGGTAAAGTGATGGAAGGAGTCATCAACAGTGCTATCTAGTGGCACTTACTCAGCAATAACCTGCTCACAGACATTCCGTTTGGGTTCCGCCATGGTCACTCAGCTCCTGACCTCATTACAGCCTTGGTTCAAACATGGACAAAAGAGCTGAATTCCAGAGGTGAGGTAGTGACTGCCCTTGACATCAAGGCAGCATTTGATTGAGTATGGCATCAATGAGCCCTAGCAAAACTGGAATCAATGAGAATCGGGGGAAACTCTCCGCTGGTTGGAGTCATACCTAGCACAAAGGAAGATGGTTGTTGTTGTTGAAGGTCAGTCATCTCAGTCCCAGGACATCACTGCAGGAGTTCCTCAGGGTAGTTTTCACGGCCCAACCATCTTCAGTTGCTTCATCAATGATCTTCCTTCCTAAGTAAGGTCAGATGTGGGGATGTTTGCTGATTGTACAATGTTCAGCACCATTTGCAACTCCTCAGACATTGAAGTAGTCAATGTCCAAATGCAGCAAGACCTGGACAATATCCAGGCCTGGGCTGACAAATGGCAAGTTACATTCATGTCACACAAGTGCCAGGCAATGACCATCTCCATAAGAGAGAATCAAACCATTGCACCTTGACTTTCAATTAAATTACCATCACTGAATCCCCCGCTATCAACATTCTGGGGGTTACCATTGACCAGAAACTGAACTGGACTAGCCATATAAATACTGCGGCTACAAGAGCAGGTCAGACGATAGGAATCCTGCTGCGAGTAAGTCACTTCCTGACTCCGCAAAGCCTGTCCACAGGGCACAAGTCAGAAATGTGATGGAACACTCCCCACTGAATGAGTGCAGTTCCAATGACACTAAAGAATCCAGGAAAGCAGCCCGCTTGACTGGTATCCATTCCACAAACATTTACTCCCTGCACCACTGATGAACAGTGACAGCCGTGTGTACCATCTACAAGATGCACTGCAATAACTCACCCAGGCTCCTTAGACAGCACCTTCCAAATCCATGACCACTACCATCTAGAAGGACGAGGGCAACGGATAGATGGGAACACCGCCCCCTTGGAAGTTCCCCTCCAAGTTCGCCATCCTCACTTGGAAATATATCACTGTTCCTTCACTGTCGCTGGGTCAAAATCCTGGAATTCCCTCACTAATAGCACAGTGGGTGTACCTAAACCACATGGACTGCAGCGGTTCAAGAAAGGGGCAGCAGGGTAGCATGGTGGTTAGCATAAATGCTTCACAGCTCCAGGGTCCCAGGTTCGATTCCCGGCTGGGTCACTGTTTGTGTGGAGTCTGCACGTCCTCCCCCTGTGTGCGTGGGTTTCCTCCGGGTGCTCCGGTTTCCTCCCACAGTCCAAAGATGTGCGGGTTAGGTGGATTGGCCATGCTAAATTGCCCGTAGTGTCCTAATAAAAGTAAGGTTAAGGGGTTGGGTTACGGGTATAGGGTGGATACGTGGGTTTGAGTAGGGTGATCATGGCTCGGCACAACATTGAGGGCCGAAGGGCCTGTTCTGTGCTGTACTGTTCTATGTTCTAAAGCAGCTCATCACCACCTTCTCAAGGGCAGTTAGGATGGGCAATAAATGCTAACCTAGCCAACGATGCCCACATCCCTTAAAAATGAATAAAATAAAAATCTCCACTTACTGCATTTTGCGAGCGAATAAATCAATTCGCACTACAGTACGTAACTATCCTCCACTCACTACTTTTGCTAGAGAATTAATCCAATTCATATTGCGTAGCTCATTTTCTTCCCAAATGTTGGGTTGTGGAAGCAGCAATGGCGACTGCCAAGCAGCAACTCCAGCAGGACACTCCTGGGACCGGCTCCTAGATGCTGTTACATGATTCTTAGCTAAAATGCCCCATCTGAGCCTCCAAAACAACTGTGAACAGAACCATCGGGCTACTCGCAACAATGAGCCCCCCCTCAAATCCCGCTCAGTAACTCTCCCCAACCCCCCTGCTCTCAATCTGCGGTCACCCCAATTTTCAAGCATTAACATTGGGTCACAGTGAGAAAAGGTTTGGGAAGCACTGGTATAACGATCCCACTCACTGCATCTTGGGAGAGAAATGATCCTACTGTCCTGAAGCGACTCTCTTGTAATTTCATTTGTCATGAGTTTGGAGACTTTAAATTAAAACAATAAGTCCCACTCCAACACTAACTCATTAGCTATAAAGTGTCAATATTCACTCTGTTAGCTGTGATGCTGCTGGAATGCCAAGTGATTGGCACACAATACTTTACTTTAATTCCCACCATTTTGGGTGTGCCTGCCATATCTTCTTCCTTGGCTGAAGAAACTGGAAAATGACAGATCATCTCTCCATTCTATCATGGATTATGGAGAGGTATAGAAGAGGCAGCACAGTGGTTAGCACTGCTGCCTCACAGTGCCAGGGATTCCGGCCTTGGGTGAATGTATGGAGTTTACACTTTCTCCCCGTGTCTGCATGGTTTCCTTCAGGTGCTCTGGTTTCCTCCCATAGACCAGCGATGTGCAAGTTTGGTGGATTAGCCATGCTAAATTAGTATCCAGGTGTGTTAAGGTTAGGTGACCAGGATAGGGCAGAGGTATGGGCCTAGGTATGGATCTTTCAGAGAGTCGGTGCAGATTCAATGGGCCGAATGGCTTCCTTCTGCTCTGTAGGAATTCTATGGTTCGATGGTTCTATGAGTAGTCAAGTTCAGCAGCCAAACAATACCACTCCTTTCCTATGTTTGCTAATACCACCTTGATGAATCATACAGTCAGATGGGAACTGTTACAAGTAGTTTATAAGCTTGCTATATTTCAAGACTATGTCTTTAATTTAGGGTAAAATGGAGGAATGAAGGGGATCATGTGACCTAGTCTGCATTCTGCCTGACAACAAACTTGGTGGTTCGATTGTTAAAGGTTTGCAGGGGTCTCAGGTTGTTTTACTGGGAAGAGGTTTGCAAGATATTATTCACACCTGTAAACAACAATCCAAGCAGCCATATTGATGATGGATCGACTGTTCGTTTCCAAGTCCCAAAAGGTGTTGTGAATGTCAGGTTTTGTAAATAGCTATACTTTAAACTGTCCATTTAATTACAAGTTAGAATGAAGAGAGGTGTTGAAATGTTAGTTTATCAGCATTTCTGCCTGAATGCAAGGCCCATGTGATTCACATTGTCATGGAAACAGGTTTTGCGGGGGGGGGGGGGGGGGGGGGGGCGGAGTCCATTTCAAGCCATCACTGGGTTACAGGTTGTTATAACCTGCAAGTAGCCTATGGGATGGGAACAATTAACTTCCCAATGGCGCTTACAGAATACGAGCTTTCCCATTAAAGGGGTGGGGGACTTCTTAACAATATTGTTCATATATAAAGCCGGTCAGTTTAGGCACCGACTAGAGAGAAGAGCCAGTAGGGAACTACTGGAGCTGTATATAATAGTAAATTGGAAATAAAGCATAGAACATAGAACATAGAACATAGAACGATACAGCGCAGTACAGGCCCTTCGGCCCTCGATGTTGCACCGACATGGAAAAAAAAAACTAAAGGCCATCTAACCTACACTATGCCCTTATCATCCATATGCTTATCCAATAAATTTTTAAATGCCCTCAATGTTGGCGAGTTCACTACTGTTGCAGGTAGGGCATTCCACGGCCTCACCACTCTTTGCGTAAAAAACCCACCTCTGACCTCTGTCCTATATCTATTACCCCTCAATTTAAGGCTATGTCCCCTCGTGCTAGCCACCTCCATCCGCGGGAGAAGGCTCTCGCTGTCCACCCTATCTAACCCTCTGATCATTTTGTATGCCTCTATTAAGTCACCTCTTAACCTTCTTCTCTCTAACGAAAACAACCTCAAGTCCATCAGCCTTTCCTCATAAGATTTTCCCTCCATACCAGGCAACATCCTGGTAAATCTCCTCTGCACCCGTTCCAAAGCTTCCACGTCCTTCCTATAATGAGGCGACCAGAACTGTACGCAATACTCCAAATGCGGCCGTACCAGAGTTTGGTACAGCTGCATCATGACCTCATGGCTCCGGAACTCAATCCCTCTACCAATAAAGGCCAACACACCATAGGCCTTCTTCACAACCCTATCAACCTGGGTGGCAACTTTCAGGGATCTATGTACATGGACACCGAGATCCCTCTGCTCATCCACACTACCAAGAATTTTACCATTAGCCAAATATTCCGCATTCCTGTTATTCTTTCCAAAGTGAATCACCTCACACTTCTCCACATTAAACTCCATTTGCCACCTCTCAGCCCAGCTCTGCAGCTTATCTATGTCCCTCTGTAACCTGCAACATCCTTCCGCACTGTCTACAACTCCACCGACTTTAGTGTCGTCTGCAAATTTACTCACCCATCCTTCTGCGCCCTCCTCTAGGTCATTTATAAAAATGACAAACAGCAACGGCCCCAGAACAGATCCTTGTGGTACGCCACTCGTAACTGAACTCCATTCTGAACATTTCCCATCAACTACCACTCTCTGTCTTCTTTCAACTAGCCAATTTCTGATCCACATCTCTAAATCACCCTCAATCCCCAGCCTCCGTATTTTCTGCAATAGCCGACCGTGGGGAACCTTATCAAACGCTTTACTGAAATCCATATACACCACATCAACTGCTCTACCCTCGTCTACCTGTTCAGTCACCTTCTCAAAGAACTCGATAAGGTTTGTGAGGCATGACCTACCCTTCACAAAACCATGCTGACTATCCCTAATCATATTATTCCTATCTAGATGATTATAAATCGTATCTTTTATAATCCTCTCCAAGACTTTACCCACCACAGACGTTAGGCTCACCGGCCTATAGTTACCGGGGTTATCTCTACTCCCCTTCTTGAACAAAGGGACCACATTTGCTATCCTCCAGTCCTCTGGCACTATTCCTGTAGCCAATGATGACCTAAAAATCAAAGCCAAAGGCTCAGCAATCTCTTCCCTGGCTTCCCAGAGAATCCTAGGATAAATCCCATCCGGCCCCGGGGACTTATCTATTTTCACCTTGTCCAGAATTGCCAACACTTCTTCCCTACGCACCTCAATGCCATCTATTCTAATAGCCTGGGTCTCAGCATTCTCCTCCACAATATTATCTTTTTCTTGAGTGAATACTGACGAAAAGTATTCATTTAGTATCTCGCTTATCTCCTCAGCCTCCACACACAACTTCCCACCACTGTCCTTGACTGGCCCTACTCTTACCCTAGTCATTCTTTTATTCCTGACATACCTATAGAAAGCTTTTGGGTTTTCCTTGATCCTACCTGCCAAAGACTTCTCATGTCCCCTCCTTGCTCGTCTCAGCTCTCTCTTTAGATCCTTCCTCGCTTCCTTGTAACTATCAAGCGCCCCAACTGAAACTTCACGCCTCATCTTCACATAGGCCTCCTTCTTCCTCTTAACAAGAGATTCCACTTCTTTGGTAAACCACGGTTCCCTCGCTCGACCCCTTCCTCCCTGCCTGACTGGTACGTACTTATCAAGAACATGCAATAGCTGTTCCTTGAACAAGCTCCACATATCCAGTGTGCCCAACCCTTGCAGCCTACTTCTCCAACCAACACATCCTAAGTCATGTCTAATGGCATCATAATTGCCCTTCCCCCAGCTATAACTCTTGCTCTGCGGGGTATACTTATCCCTTTCCATCACTAACGTAAAGGTCACCGAATTGTGGTCACTGTCTCCAAAGTGTTCACCTACCTCCAGATCTAACACCTGGCCTGGTTCATTACCCAAAACCAAATCCAAAGTGGCCTCACCTCTTGTTGGCCTGTCAACATATTGTGTCAGAAAACCCTCCTGCACACATTGTACAAAGAACGACCCATCCAATGTACTCGAACTATATCTTTTCCAGTCAATATTAGGAAAGTTAAAGTCTCCCATAACAACTACCCTGTTACTTTCGCTCTTTTCCAGAATCATCTTCGCCATCCTTTCCTCTACATCTCTAGAACTATTAGGTGGCCTATAGAAAACTCCCAACAGGGTGACCTCTCCTTTCCTGTTTCTAACCTCAGCCCATACTACCTCGGAAGAAGAGTCCCCATCTTGCATCCTTTCTACCACCGTAATACTGTCCTTGACTAGCAGCGCCACACCTCCCCCTCTTTTGCCCCCTTCATTGTTTGACCAATCTCGGTGTGGACTCTTCGTTGTCCTCACAAAACAGGTTTTCCTAAAACTACCACTAAAACTCTCAGACTAGGTAAATCTGCAGTAATTCAAGAAAGAGAGAGGCAGCAAGTCTCTATCCTTCACCACGTGAAGTGCGGGTGAGAGCACATGCGCGGATCGAAGAGACCAAGGTACCAGCATTTAACTGAAGTTGGAAGATTTACCCAGCTTCGGCTTGAGGGAGAGATCGCCATGGTAACCCACACCATGAAAAGCAGCTCAGAGATTAGAAGTTATCCAGCTGGAAAAGAGAGCTAAGAATCACTTTGGTTTCTAAAATATCTTTTTTGATCATTTCAGATAGAACATAGAACATAGAACATAGAAGAGTACAGCACAGAACAGGCCCTTCGGCCCTCAATGTTGTGCCGAGCCATGATCACCCTACTCAAACCCACGTATCCACCCTATACCCGTAACCCAACAACCCCCCCCTTAACCTTACTTTTATTAGGACACTACGGGCAATTTAGCATGGCCAATCCACCTAACCTGCACATCTTTGGACTGTGGGAGGAAACCGGAGCACCCGGAGGAAACCCACTCTAAAAAGAGTTCTTGTTTGTAGTTTTGAATATAGATTACCTACTAAAATAGAGTTGAGTTGATGTTGCTTTTAGATTGTGTGTTACTGTAAAATATTTATTGCCCTGTCTTGCCCTGTGATCCTTTCAGTTGCTCACTGGAAAGTTCAAAGTTGCCGATCTCTATGGGGATTGTAATAGAACCCACAGCCTACCACCCTATTCCGAATTCTGCAAACGTAGGACATGGCCTGTCAGCCCATCAGTGTTTCAGAATTATTCATACTGTACTTGGATTGTGAGAAGGGAGGAGGTAAAAGGGCACCTCATGTGTGTGTTTGGGGAGGGGCAGGGTATCGGAGGTCACTGAAGAGTGGACCAGAGTGTCAGAGCAAATAGTCCCTTCTGAATGCGGAGAAGGGAAGATGTGTTTGATGGTGATGTAACACGGTGGCACAGTGGTTAGCATTGCTGCGTCACAGCTCCAGGGATCCGGTTTCAATTCCGACCTCGAGTAACTGTCTGTAAGGAGCACTTTCTCCTGTGTCTGCGTGTGTTTCCTCTGGACACTCCAGTTTCCTCCCACTGTCCAAAGAAGTGCAGGTTAGGTGGACTGATCCTTAGTGTCCAAAAGGTGCTAAATTGCCCCTTTGTGTCCAAAAGGTTAGGTGGGGTTAGTGGGTTACGGGGATAGGGTGGAGGCGTGAGCTTACGTGGAGTGCTCTTTCCAAGGGGCAGTGCAGACTCGATGGGCCGAATGGCCTTCTTCTGCACTGTAAATTCTATGATTCTAAATACTACTTGAAGTAGTGCTGCAATTATAACAAGTGATAGAAAGACCTCATCTGGAACACAGCTTATCGTTTTGGGCATTCCATCTGAGTGATGGATTCTCCTGTCGCTTCAATGGATGAGTGTTCACAAAGGAGACCAATTGTCCACTGTCTATGTTGGTGTCATCTTATTTGTGAAGTTAAACCATATCTTGATTTGCAGACCCAATCGCAAATATTCCAGATGAAGTCAGTGTTGGAGGGGAGCGTGGAGGCACTGGCTTTGCAGTGTTCCCGCTTGTCCTACAGGGCAAGGACTCTGTTCTGAAATGTTGACATAGTTTGATGGCAGAGACCTCTCCACTTGGATCTGCCCAGAGCTGTTTTCCCATATCTTATAGACTGGACTGAAACATGTGCAGACCAGTTTCCAAACCTTGGACCTTTCAAGTCTGCATTGTTCAGTCTAACACCCAGCATAGTTATCACATCTTGTTTGACCTACCTGTTGCACTCCTCGACCAATGCTTCTCGTTCTTCCTTGCTGGGGTTCTTCTGTCTCTCGTAAGCCTGAAATAGAATTTGCTGTGATGCAGGCCCCCACTTGAATCTGTTTCTTCTCATCTTCTTGTTGGCCGGTTCTTCATTGGGTTCCTCCCCGGGAGCCCCCTGGGCTGAATTGTTGAATTCTCCAAAGAGGAACAGCTGCTGTCTGTTTTCTATCACATGTTGCCCTGTCTTCTGCGTTGGCAGGCTGAACTCTGGAACCAGAGAGGGGAGATAATTGTGGCTCATTTAAAGTGAAAGGAACTTGTGTGATAAAAGGCTCACAGCATATTATAACCATCGTGCTTTCACTTACTGGAGTTTTCACGTTGGCCTA
This sequence comes from Scyliorhinus canicula, assembly GCF_902713615.1. Lineage (NCBI taxonomy): Eukaryota > Metazoa > Chordata > Chondrichthyes > Carcharhiniformes > Scyliorhinidae > Scyliorhinus > Scyliorhinus canicula. The sequence continues at coordinate 62,780,941 of NC_052146.1, forward strand.
AATACAATAATAATCCATTCATAAAAAAGACAACCTGCATTCAAATCCTCAGTTTAGATTGGATTTCTATTTGTTTTGTCCTGCCTGCCAACGTAAAAGAATTCACAATACAATAGAAATACAATTTGTAACTGCCGTCTGTCTTTTCCTCCAAGACTCTTATTCTGGCTTAGTCTTCTGGTCGGATTGTCAGTGTGAAGAATTTACTACATTCAGTGTAGTATTCATGAATGTCAACTTGGGTCTGACAAGAATGTAGCACCGTGCAATGCCACACTGTGATTAGTCTATGCTCGGATGGCTTTGAAGTAAATGGCCACAAGTTATCCTTGCGAGCCATTGAACAGTATTTTACGCTAAGGCTATGTTTTAACAGAAGATGTTCTGTGGGTACAATTGGTCTATATGAGTAGCAGGGAATTGACTTGTAAAGGAACAACAGCCTGTTTGAAGTCAATGAGTATAGAATGCGGGCACTCTGTAACGTTGATTTTCTGTGCCCCCATTTGGTGCTATCAAGCTTAGGCCAACTCTACCTGCTTTAAGTGCTTTACAACGGGGAGAATCCAATGTACGTTTTATCGAGTAGTGTTACAATATCAAAGTGAGCAATATTGAGTCTATCTCTCCATACAGTCTCTCGACCAAAAGGGTATGCGATACCAGATGTCACTGAGGGTTCGAATGGAACCCTTGAATTCAACTCACAACACCCCCCTCCTGGGATGAAGATCAATCCCAGATTTCAGTTCAATTCTGGGAGTTACCAGCGTGAATAACATAATGCATCATCAATAGCTGAGGACAACAGTCATAAATCAGTCATGTAAATCTGTCCTGTAAGTTCGATGTGGCATCAGAAGACACTGAAACCGATCAATGAGCTTTAACGCACAACAGGCAGTTGCAACTAGCTATAGGCTAATATCTTTCTGAATGTCTAGAGGAGATAGGATATGCAGGCAAATACTCATTCACCCGCACACTTTATGTAACGGGTACCTGAGAACAAATTAAGTAATATATAATGTCAGCTTTCTGACAATGAACCATTTGATTTTTACTCTTGTGGTTTCTCTGATTGGCATTCCCTAATTGAGGGACAGCCACCATCCATGAACATGCACAGTAAATGAAGTGGAACGCTAACAACACTGTTATGATTAATCGGATAGGATTTTTCTGCATAATGAATTCATAGAATTATAGAATTTACAGCGCAGAAGGAGGCCATTCGGCCCATCAAGTCTGCACCGGCTCTTGTAAAGAGCACCCTACCCAAGCCCACACCTCCACCCTATCCCCATAACCCAGTAACCCCACCCAATACTAAGGGCAATTTTGGTCACTAAGGGCAATTTATCATGGCCAATCCACCTAACCTGCACATCTTTGGACTGTGGGAGGAAACCGGAGCACCCGGAGGAAACCCACGCAGACACGGGGAGAACGTGCAGACTCCTCACAGAGAGTGACCCAAGCCGGGAATCGAACCTGGAACCCTGGAGCTGTGAAGCAATTCTGCTAACCATTATGCTAATTCTGAAAAACATACTGATGATTAATAAAAGCAAAATACTGCGGATACTGGGAATCTGAAGTAAAAATTGAAAATGCTGAAGAAATTCATGCAGGTCGGGCTGTATCAGTGGAGAGGGAAACAGTTAACGTTTCGAGCCCACATGGTTCTTCTTCAGAGCTAAAGGGAGGAAGGAATGTGATGGATTCGCTTCAGTCCATTGGATTGTTATAACCAGATTGGCAATTGACAAAACACATCTGTATTTCTGCTTCTCTTTAATTCTGAAGAAGAATCATACAAGCTTGAAATGTTAATTCTGTTTCTCTCTCCAGAGATGGTGCCAGATCTGTTGGGTTTTTACAGCACTGGAGATTAATGTGGTTGTTTGCCAGAAACATACAGTGGTTCACTGTAATTTACATTGGTCCCAGTGTTTCTCACAGAGCAGGGGCCTTGCACTGGTACCAACAATGGGACTGAATCTGGACATGTCCTGGTTTGATTTCATTTGGACAATGGGCGGAAGCTGTATCCCCCGAAGCAAAATACCAGCCGGACTGTAAGTTAATTCAACATATCAAAGGAAGGGACCTGATGGCTCCAGGGCAGCTGATCCATTTCAAAGGTATATATAGTTAAACGATTCCAGTAGGTAGAGGCAATTATCAAGTGGAGGTATTGATATGCAGAGCAAGCCTCCTCGGGATTAGACTGTGCATTATTAATCCATGCACAGAACCGTTTTTTAAATAAATAAGCACATTTTACTGTAGATGAATTAGTTTGCTATATGTGCAATACTTTTGTTTTGAAGAATTTAGCATACATTGTAGGTTACAACTTGTCAAACCTGAACCAATTGGGGCTCTTTTCTTTGAGGGGTGAACTAACACAGGTCTTTGAAATGATGAAGAAGTGGATAAGGCAGGCGTAGAGAAGACTAGGGGTCATAAATATAAAATTAAAGCAAATTACTGCAGATGCTGGAATCTGAAACATAAACAGAAAATGCTGGAAAATCTCAGCAGGTGACAGTGTCTGTGGAGAGAGAACACAGCAGATATTTCGAGCCTGGATGACTTTTTGTCAAAGCTTTGACAAAAAGTCGTCTGGACTCAAAATGTTAGCTCCGTTCTATCTCCACTGATGCTGTCAGACCTGCTGAGATTTTCAAGCATTTTCTGTTTCTGTGTCATAAATATAAAATGGATTGAAGGAGCAGGGAGCGAAGTATGGGCTGGAGCAGGAGGAAATGTTTAGATACATGCAGGTTCGAGACTTTGCCAGAAATGAGATACAGAGCTTCCTGGTGGAGCCGGCTTCCACATTGCTGCAGGCGGTGCTGACGACAAGGGGACTGGAGAAGGGGGTGGTATCGGCGGTTTACGGGGCTATTTTGGAGGAGGAGAAGGCGCCACTAGAAGGGATCAAGGCACAGTGGGAGGAAGAATTGGAAGAGGGTAGGGAGGAAGGTTTCTGGTGTGAGGTACACCGGACAGTGGACGCTCCACCCTGTGAGCGAGGTTGGGGCTAATACAGCTGAAGGTGGTATATAGATCACACCATACAAGGGCGAGGATGAGCTGGTTCTTTGAGGGGGTAGAAGATGTGTGCAAACCACGTTCATATGTTTTGGTTCTGTCCAAAGGTGGAGGATTACTGGAAGGCGGTATATAGGGTAATCTCTAAAGTGGTGCATGTGAAACTGGACCCGGGCCCTCGGGGGGCCATATTCAGGGCGTCGGACCAGCCAGGGTTGGAAATGGGTGTGGAGGGAGATGTTGTAGCCTTCGCCTCGTTGATCGCCCGAAGGCGGATCCTGTTGGGATGGAGAGCAGCCTCTCCACCCTGTGTCCTGACGGGGCGGGCGGACCTGCTGGAATTCTTGACTCTTGAGAAGGTCAAATTTGAACTGAGGGGAAGGATGGAGGGGTTCTACAATTCATGGGCGTTATTCATTATGCACTTTCGAGAATTGAATTATATCGACCATTGGGGAGGGGGGTCTTGGAGGGTTGGGGGGAGGGGGACTGTTATGTGTTAATGGTGACTATGGGTGATTCCTGATTCCTTTTTGTCATTTGTTTATGTTAACATGTGGGCTAATGTTTGGGGGTTTGGTGGGAGGATGGGATCGTTGTTATTGATATGGGGATTGACAATGCATTTGTTACTGATTATTGTTGGGTGTAAATTTGGGGAAAAATGTGGAAAAGGAGAATAAAAATAATTTAAAAAAAATATATGATATATTTTAATTGGATAAATAAATCTGAAAAGGAGATGAGAAGATTCTTCACCCAGAGTGTGGGTACAATGTGGGACTTGCAACAACAAGTTGAGGCAAATAGCATGTGCTGGTTTCAGGGAAAGCGAGTTAGAAGGATATGTTGGCACAGTGAGATGAAGTAGAGTGGGGAAAGGCATCAGTGTCGTGCATAAATACCAGTACAGACTAATTGGACCGATGGCTTGTTTCTGTTAATGTTCCGATTTCCAGCTTGGGTCACAGTCTGTGTGGAGTCTGCACGTTCTCCTCGTGTCTGCATGGGTTTCTTCCAGGCGTTCCGGTTTCCTCCCACAAGTCCCGAAAGACGTGCTTGTTAGGTGAATTGAACATGCTGAATTCTCCCTCTGTGTACCCGAACAGGCGCCGGAATGTTGTGACTGGGGACTTTTCACAGTAACTTCATTGCAGTGTTAATGTGAGCCTACTTGTGACAATAAAGATGATTATTATTACTAAATTCTACACTGTGTCAGAAGACACTAAAATCGATCTTGCTCAAATTCGAAAATGAGCTTTAGTATACAGCGGACAGCTGTAGCTAGCTGAAGGCTAATATCTTTCTGAATATTCAGAGGAGATAGAGTATGTGGACAAATACTCATACACACTCACACTTTAGGCAATTGGTACCCGAGAACAAATTCAGTACTATATTATGTCAGCTTTCAGACAATAAACCATTTGATCTTGATTCTTGCAATTCCATTATTGGTATTCCCTAATTGTGGTACATGAGCATGTACCAGAACCACAGTAAATGAAATGGAATGTGAACATTCTCTTCACTGTTAGAACTGCATTGGAGATGAGCTCACTAAAAGTGAAGGTACATTGTATTCAAGATCATTACAGTCAGTTTCATTTAATCAATTTTACTGCAAATGCAGTTTCATTGAAGTAATCATTTCTGTTTAAGTAGTAAACTCACAATAATTTTGCAGTGTGCCATGATCTCTGAGTCCTGTTTATAAGATGAAGTCTGTTCCCAATTATTCTCCGTTGCTGCAGGCACGGCTCTCGGGCCCACAGGTGCAATGCTGCGGATATTGCTGCAGCTATAACTCATTCCTGGCAGGTTTAATTTTCTACTAATGAAGTCAGTCCCAATCTAAAGAAGACTGACGAGTAAGGAGTGGATTCTGGGGTACATTAGATTATGTTTCACTGCTGTTGGGAACCTTGACAAACTATAGTGAGAGATTCATTTGCATTTTACTGATTGGGCTGCATTAGCTTCAGTCCCTCGGATTGTTATAGCCAGATTGAGAATTGACAAAACAAATCAGCACCTCTCCAGGAATGGAATCTGTCACGGCAGAAACGTGTGACAGATGTAGGACACCCAATAAGGAGCAGAAAATTCCAAACGCAGGAGGTTAAACATTTAGAGGTAGCCATTGTCACTTTTAAATAGTGTTGCTGGAAGGCACTTCAAACCTCAACTTATTGAGTATGGGCCCATCTCACTGAAGCCTACAATTCTACTCATGCCTCTCTATAACCAGGCCTTATAATGAGGTGGATTATCCTTCCCCCACCAACCCCATCTGTCATGAACCATTACCCGGCTTTTGAGTCGATTGTGGGGCTTGGCTGGCTCAGTTGGCTAGAGCATGGAGCAAAAATAATGGCAACATTGCTGGTTCAATTCCCATTCTAGATGTGGTGATTCTTGGTAATTTGCCTCGCTCCACTCTAGATGTGGGAGGGTGCTCTTCAAGCAATATAACCAATTGTCTCTCTCTCTACACGAGTGCAATGCCTTTCATCAACTATGGTAAACTACCTATCATCGTGAGTTCTGGGTTTCATTAGCATTGGGGCAATGAGTTGTGGCCAGATATTTAACACCCCTGGACAACGCACCTGCACCATGAGATCACAATATTGGGTGGATTGGCTGAAATATGGTAAATGTGTTAGGGGGTGAGGGTGGTCTTGATGTCTGTGGGGTGACCTGGTGGTATGACCCCCTAAGGGGTCACAGCCTACATTGTATATGGTCCCACTCCTGCACCCTGGAGCTCGAGTTCCCCAATTGAAGGACCTCACAGGATACAAACTCTGACCTGGGAGCAGGTCGGGAGGCAGACCCTGTGGGGTGAGCAGTGGCGTGATTGGTGCATTGTTGGTTGTAAATAAATCGAGTTGTGCCCTATCTACCTGGCCTCGTGTGGAGTCCTTGCCTTCGGTCTTAGCACCTAGGCTTTGTGGAGACTGGAGCAACAGTCAAGATCTCCCTGCCTAAAGAAATAGAATACTGTCGTAGCGTGGCCCCTTTAAGGGGCCCCATGTGACTGACTTGGGGCCTATCATGCGGGAGTGTGTGAACTCAGACTAACGAGGGTTAGTCCTGGGTAGCAGGGTTCTGGGTAGAGTGAACCCGGGAGTCAGAGTGTGAACATTAAAGACTCTTGGATGAAAATCTACATTTTGGAGACTATGGGCGCGATTCTCCAGAAAACTTTTGAAGTATAGAAGCGAGCGGAATTCCCGCGAGTTTCCCAGTGCTCGGCCCAGCGAGGAGTCACAGAGGGGGCATTGTTTGCCACACATGGTTCAAAGTGATGGGGGGGGGGGGCTTTGGAGAGAGACCCTTTCAGGAACAACCTGAAATTCTTCTGTCTTGTCAGACTCAAATCCTGTAGCACAGTCGCACAGTGGTTAGCACTGTTGCTTCACAGCACGAGGGAGATTCGGGGATGCAGTTCTGGGAGGCCTCTAGAGCAGTGGAAGCCAGGAGGGATGTCCTGTTCCCCAGAGGGTCCGGAGAGTCAGCCACAGGGCAGCCAGTGCTGCCCAGGATGAGATGGCGGCAGCTGTGAGCACCAGGAGTGTGACCAGGAGGAATGGCCTCCAGTGCAGGGAAAAGGTCAACGACCTACACCAGGCAGCATGAGTGAGTAGACACCAACATTTCCGCACCCCCCCCCCCCCCCCCCCCAACCCGGGAGCATACAGCTCCCAACTCCCCATTTGAACCTCCACCCTCCTTCCACCCTCCCAAAATCCCACCATCCCAACCCGCTCTTTACTCCGCCCCCCCACCACCGTGAACCACATGTGGCAAACGGCCCTCTCTCTGTGACTCCTCAGGAAAAGCTCTCCCATAAGCGTCGGGAGAGGGACAAGACTGGTGGTGGGGTGCCGGACTTAAGAATCCTCAGCTTCTTCGTGGAGCGTGCCCTGGTGATGACTGGTGTGGCCGAGGACAGGGCGGTCACCATCGCACAGGCTGCTGGTCGCCGCAGAGGTGAGCAACTGACAGCTTCCACCCGGAGGGCCTGTCAAACGTGATAGCCTTACTGACCAATCCATCCCTCCCACTGACCACATGTCCACACTCCCGCAGGCCCTCCAGCCAATGGCGCCAGCCCATCCCGGGTGGCACCCCCTCCTGACTCCAGGAGAACAGCTCGGAGGAAGCAACCGTTATTGTCGTGGCACAGCTGTCATCCTCATCCTCCACCAGCGCAGATACACACACCTCTTGGGGAATGTTAGTGGTCAGGCTTCTGCGGCACAATCTGGTGAGCCCCACACTGCTGCTGATGTACATCAGGTGGAAGCAGGAACCTCCAGGCGAGACAGCAGTTGGACGTCTGCTGGATCCCAGGACCCAGCTGGCTCCCAGTCTGATGCTGAGCCTGTGGAACTGAGTTATCCGGAACTGTTGGAAACAATAGGGAGCAGCCAGGACATTCAGTGCGGGATGTCAGTGTCAGCTTGGAGGAGTCCCAGAGGCTACGGGCACTGGACATGTCGCCGGCAATGCATGGCACCTAGGCCAACACTGTTAGGGTGTTGACCGCAGTGGCGAGCCTGGTGTGCGACGTCAGCACCATTAGTGAAGGTGTCCAAGGCGTCGCGCAGTCGGTGACGGCCATGGCTGGTCACGGCAGAATGTCCAACTCACCGGGGTGGTGCCACGAGCGGATGCCCCCATAGTTGCCACCCCCAGCACCTCCCCTACCACTACCCTCCCATAGCAGCCCACCACAACCGAGGGTACCCCACACCCAGCCGAAGGTCCTCCAGCCCCCAACCAGCACTAAGGTTGCAAGCCCAGCACCCCCGGGTTCTGGCCCTATGAGCAAAGATGGCTACTCCCCTCCTCGGCTCCCCACAGAAGCCCTTCCGTCAGGTTCATGTTTTTAAAAACAAGTACTAATCGGCACCAGTGTGACCACTTGCTGGGGAGGTCACTAAATTATGGGAGGCCGTTGGATATGGGGTCGTTCTCGTGAATTGTATTGAAATGGGGCTTAAATGGTGATAATTGGTTTCTCGCCTCACCACGGCGAGATTCTGAATTTGCCTTCGGGAGTGGGCCAGTTACATCGTAAACGGTTTGGCACCTAGCACGGTTCTCGTTTTTGGCCTCTCCCACTAGTCACCGGCCTCATTTTGACCGAGAACGTAACAAGGCCGGAAGATTGTGCCTTATGTTCTCCTGCGGCCTTTTGGCAATTAGTTGGCCACCAGCCAATCAAACACACCGAGTTCCACCCCATCTCTCTCGCTTTGTTGCTGAAAAGTCTGGGGTCTCCTGTTCAAACCAGCAGAGACTGGCAGAGTGTTCTCTCCTGTGACTTCTGAATTCCTTACTCCTCACTGCCGCTTGGTTTGAAGATGTCCATTAATCATCCAATAATCAAAAATGACAACGGAAAAATAAAGGAGGGAAAAATAAGTGAATAAACTTGAAGGACCCTCTCAATATGTGGGGACTACAAACTAGCAATCAACCAGGCAGGCCAAGTAGATAAATACCAAACTACACATATTGAAGACCTTTATGCGAAGTTGGCTGGTAACCTCACATATACCAAATTCGATCTCAGTCATACGTACTTGCAACTATCACTGCATGAAGATTCCCAAAAGTTTGCAATAATTAACACACACAAAAGCCTGTTTCAATCCACCAGATTACCTTTTGTAATCGCCTCTGTCTGTGCAACATTCCAGCATGCAATGGAGAACCTCCTTCAAGGTATCCCTAAGTTTGTGATCTACCTGGGTGACATCCTAATAACAGGAACATCGCATGAGGAGCACGTGGCAAGCTTAGAAGAGGTGCTGAGAAGATTCAGAGGTGCGGGAATCCAATTCAAATGTGAAAAGTTCACTTTCCAAGATGGTGAGGTCATCTACCTATGGTTCAAAATGGAATGAAAAGGCCTGCACCCAGTTGAAGACAAGGTGAGAGCCACAAGAGAAGTTCCAGCACCTTAAGAACATGGCAGAATTAAAATCCTTCTTAGGAATAGTTAACCAGTATGGTTATTTCATTCCAAATCTCGCAACGACATTGGCACCATTACATATGGTTTTGAAGAAAAACCAGCATTAGCATTGGAAGGAACCAGAGGAGAAAGCTTCCAACATGTGAAGCAGTTCTTGCAATCTTCGAGCTTACTGGTTCATTTTGACCAGAGAAAACCCCCCATTCTGACCGGTGATGCTTCGCCATATGGGAAAGGGGGAGTTCCGTGCCATGCAATGGGGAACGTCTCAGAGAGGCTAATTGCCTTTGCCTCAAGAACGCTTTCTAATACTGAGCATATATACACACAAATTGAGCAGGAAGGCCTTTCCGTAATCTACGCCATCGAGAAATTTTGCCAACGTTATACAATAATAATGGACCACAAATCCCTGCTGGGGCTCCTTCGTGAAGATAAGTCAATACCACTAATTGCCTCTTCCAGGGTACAATGATGGGCCCTTGTTGCTGAGGGCCTATGAATACATCTTTCAGCAGAGGCCAGGTACACAGATTTCAAATGCTGATGCATTGAGTTGGCTCCCAATCCGAAACACCGAGCACCCCACAAGAAATTAAACTTTTTGGACACCTTGCCAGTTTTGGCCAGCCACATAAAGAATTGGACACAACGGGATCCAGACCTGTCCAAAGTGAAACACATGGGGCGGGATTCGCCGTTTCAGACACTTAGGGTTCCGATTTTGAGGCTATGTCCAGAGTATGTATCTAGTCTTATGACCAAAATGTTGGCGTCGCCCCCGCACTGATGCTCCGCCCGGTGGGGGGCCAGCAGCCGCGCCATGTAAACCCCCGGCTTTACCTGCAGATAGGGATGGAGAATTGCTGGGTCCATGGCCGCCCACGGCGCCAGCTGCACGGAGACCCAGCCTGCCAGACAATGCCCCCCTGTAACTCCCCTCACCACCCCCGGACCACTACCCACCAGTGCTCCCAGCCACCGCCGAGGCCTATCCTGCCAGTGGAACGGCTCCCCCCCCACCGACTGTGGCGGCGCTGGACACAGTCCACAGCTGCAAAGCGAGGTCCCCAGGAACTGTGAGCACACGCGTCCCACACCATCGGGAAGTCAGCCCATTGGGTACGGAGTATCGGGGGAGGGGGGGGGCCTCAGGTGACATCCTGAGGCCATCCCAACGGCGTGCGGCGTCTTCAGTGATGACACCGTTTATGAGAGGGCGGAGCATCCGAAACACAGCACCGCCCCCGATCTCGGCATCAAATCGGATTCTCCAGCCAATCGCCGAATGCAATTTTGGCGTCGGCAATCAGAGAATCCAGCCCCAAGTGCTGACGCCGGGACAGAATCGGTGGACTTCTACGTCAGCAAACTTAGCGCCGCTCCCGGAGCTATTCATCGACCGTTAAAGGGCTAGCACCAGCGCCACATGGAACAGGACCAATTCCAATGAGAAATGATGTCGGATACACCAGAGTCGGGAATGGCACACAAGTGGCTGACAAGCTGTTGTCACATGTTAGTACTCCACTCCCCACACACTGTCATCCCCGCCAATATGATGGCATCGGTTGGACTGGAGTGCGCCCATCCAGTTGAAGGGTTGGCTGAGGCCAGAGGATACCTACAGGGGTAGCCTGGGGAAACACCCATATGACCCGTGCCACTAGGCTATAGTAGGCAGTCAGCTGTGTGCGCAGCCACATGCTACCTTGAAGGCTGCAGCAATGGTGTTCTGTGCCTGTCCACCCTCACCCCACTGTCATAATATGCACCCATGCACATCATGAGGTAAACGCAGGCTGTGACAGACACCCAGATGAACCAATTAACATACAGAACAGAACACAACCAATCACCAGACAGAACCCAGAGGGGGGCTTCCAACTATAAAACACACGAGGCATCGGCACTCTGCCTCTTTCCACTGGTGACAACTGTAGTGACAGTCAGGGTGTACAAATCATTCAACACCTTCTACACGTTGATCAGAGCTAGCCTGGTCTAGATAGTTAGAATTAGTTTACTTAGAGTAGTAGAGAGTCAACCCACAGTCAGCTGTCTGCTTCGTTACTGAAGTTCAATAAATCTTATTGAACCAACGCCTACATTTAGTGTATGCTTTATCGTTTATCTGCATCATGTTGTAGTCCGTGTTACCCCAGGGTGAAAAACACAACACCCACCGCCCGCCTCCTGGCCGCCCCACGACCCTGGCAGAAGCCCCCCGGCTAGCGGCACAACTGTCAGCACACTATAACTATATTGGACACTTTTTGTACCCTCTCTCTCTCCCTCAGCAGCCACAACACCTGTTCCCCAATTTTCGAAGCCTCAAGTCGGTAATAACGCCCAGCGGTGGTGGAGTATCATGGAAGCCCTGGTGAATACCATGTCAGGCCCACTATTGATATGTGGGCGGTGTTTACTGTACGTGCGGAGTAGAACGCAGTGACACCTCTGTCGATGCACCAGAGCATGGCCTTCTGACGGGCACCTCGCTCCGGCCACAATTTTGGCCTCACAACCGATTCTCCGCCCAACGCTTTTCCCGAGTTCAGCGTTGGCTGACGGAGAATCCCGCCCAGGATTTTGATCGGGTGGCACCACAACAAATCTGACCGATTAAGACCAAACCTTACACATAAGGATGCGCTCAGTTGTGAGGATGGAGTCATACTTTGGGGTCCCCGAGTGGTAGTGCCATCCCTAACAGAAGAACCCTTGTTGCAAGTGTTACACAGAACCCACCCGGACCTGACAAAAATGATTATTATTACTTGATGCTATACCTGGTGGCCTAGTTTAGACAAGGACTTTGAAAATATGGTGCGCCAGTGTGGCCCTTGCTAGACACAGCAGACGCCAGCCTCTACATGCAACCTCCATCCTTGGGAGTGGCCTGGACACCCAAGGACGAGGGTACATGTGGACCTCACTGGTCTTTTCCACGGTAAAACGTGCCTTATTTTGGTCAACGGCCATGCAAAGTGGTCAGAGGGTCAAGAGATGGGAACGACGGCCTTGGCGGCCACACCGGAGGCCGTGCGGCAGGTGTTTGTCACACATGGCCTCCCCAAAATTATTGTGTCGGACAATGACGCCCTCTTCACTGGTGAGGACTTTCAGCATTTTGTTAGAACGAATGGCATTTGCCATAATGGAACAGCGCCCTATCACCCTGTCTTAAACGGATTAGCAGAGAGAACTGTACGAACGTTTGAGGCAGCTATGAAGAAACAGTCCAGCCGGCCACTATGCCTTAGGTTCAACAACTTTCTTTTGTCTTACAATACAACCTCCCCCCCCCATACTACTACAGACAGCGCACTGGCAGAACTACCGATGGGACATTGTTTACGGACCCGGTTGGACTTGCTCTTTCCAAATTTGGCGGGGAGGATGGAGGCACGGCAGGCCTCCCCGAAAAAACAACACACTTTGTGAAAAGAGGACAGACCTTTCCTCATAGGTGACCTGGTCCTTGTCAGAAAAAGTACCTCAGATCCACTATGGTTACCAGAACAGATCGTGTCCAAGTCGGGACCAGTTTCATTTGTAGTGGGCTTGGATGGCAAGGCAGTAAGTAAACAATTAGACCACGTGAGAAACCGTGGGACCACAACCCCAATCTCGGAACAGTCGGAGCCGGCGGCTAGACCTAGTCCTCCTGTGGCAGAGCCAGAATGAAGTGGGCCCAGAAATCTCCAGGAGGCCCCATCGTTGATCCAAGGACAAGTTACAGACTTGTGGGTTTGATGGACCCGCAGGAACATTCTGCTAAGAGTGATGGCGTCATTATCTCTGAGTTGGAGGAGCCAGTTGGGGGATTAAGACGGCCCTTGAGACCCAGGAAATCTCGCAATAGATTAACGCTCTGATGGATTGTTTAGACTCTCTTCCCTTTTTGTTCCTCAGCCTTATGTTGAGTATACTTATTATATATAATGATTGTATATTGTATATAGTTATTGTATGTAATGATTGTATATTGTATATAATTATTGTAATAACCTGATTGTACGTACGTTAATTGAGGGACTTAAGGGGAGAGGGATGTGATTGTGTGGCCCCTTTAAGAGGCGTGCCCTCACAGTCCTTGTGACTGGCTCATGGCCTGTCATTTTTTTTTTTAATTTTAGAGTGTCCAATTGTTTTTTCCAATTAAGGGGCAATTTAGCGTGGCCAATCCACCTAACCTGCACATCTTTGGGTTGTGGAGATGAAACCCACGCAGACACGGGAAGAATGTGCAAACTCCACACCGTCAGTGACCCAGGGCCGAGATTCGAACCGGGTCCTCAGAGCCATGAGGCAGCAGTGCTAACCACTGCGCCACCGTGCTGCCCCCTCATGGCCTATCATGATGACATGTGTGCCTGTACAGAGGTTTGCCTTGTTAATTGCCAATAAACACTTTGCTTTTCACAACTACCATCTAATAATAATAATCTTTATGATTGTCACAAGTTGGCTTACATTAACACTGCAATGAAGTTACCACACTCCGGTGCCTGTTCGGGTACACAGAGGGAGAATTCAGAATGTCCAAATTACCTGACAGTGCGTCTTTCGGAACTTGTGGGAGGAAACTGGTGCAGCCGGAGAAAACCCATGCGAACACAGGGCGAACGTGCAGTCTCTGCACAGATAGTGACCCAAGCCGGGAATCGAACCCGGTCCCTGGCACTGTGAAGCAACAGTGCTAACCACCGTGCTAGCTTGCTGCTACCTGGTATTGCCTCAAGCCATCACAAATACCTTTGAGATTCTCTTTGACCAGGTGAGCAGCTGTTACTTGTCAATGTATGAAAGTCAAACACTCTGCCCAGTTCAGTCCAATAATGAGAATCAGGGGCCTATCTATGTCATAGTACTCTGATTAGCATTTAAAATGGGTGCATCAATTGAGACCTCTCGGGAATTTGGCTGTGGGATAACATTTCCACAATAACAGTTATAGTGACAAGGGGGTGGTTGGCCTTTGTCCATCATTCTTGGGGTGCAGGGGATGCCTACAGTGGTGGAATTATCAATTCCACTAGGTGGCAGTGTGGGGTTATGGGCCTAAAAATGCAACCCAACGTTGCTAATCCGGACTGAAGTACAGCCTGAGACTGAAACAGGAAGAGGGAACTTGGGAGAAGTGCAGCAAAGGAGAAAAGTGCATTAGGGACACAGTACATTTCATGTACTACAAACGTACTCCATTCAAAAGTTCCCTAACTTGGCCAGGTTGTCAGGAGAGAACATAAGTGGCTTTCAAAGTGAGGCAGACAGTGTCAGAGAGTTGCTCAACTGACCACACCCAGCATCTCCTTACCAGTCAGTTTCCGAGCAGTGTCAACAGGAGACTGTGAGAAGATCACGATCTACCTCATCAGTCACTAATGACCACATTGAAAGGGATAGAATTCATATTTTGAAAGAGAAAATTAGATGAAAATATTTTTCAGAGTGATGGAAACAGAAATAAATTGCTTCTGAAAGTAAATGATCAAGAATTCCATATTGTTGTGTTAATACAAAATTGGAGATAGTGCCTTAAGCATCAGTCATGCAGAAGGTATTCGAAGGAATGATACTTACGCTGGACAATCTCTCTCTGTTTTCGGACATACCAGGTGTAGAGAGCAGCTCGTTTCTGATTTTTCATTGGCGTTCCCTTATTCAGATGTTGCGACAAATGAGACTGGTTTAAGCCAGTTGTGTCCACCACTTCTCGCTGTGGGATATTGTGCTGTTGCATGTAGCACTTTATCATCTTTGCTGCCCTCCATGGATCCTCACTGTAGTGAAGACAAAGAACAGACAGGATTATGATTAACAAGAGCAGCAGATACCTGGGAACACCACCAGCTGGAGATTCCCCTCCAAGTCACTCACTATCCTGACTTGTAAATATATCGCCGCTCCTTCACTGTCACTGGATCTAAATCCTGAAACTCACTCCCAACAGCACTGTGGGTGTACCTGAATCACTACATGGACTGCAGTAATTCAAGAAGGCAGTTCACCACCACCTTCTCAAGTCAACTAGGGATGGGTAATAAATGCTGGCCTAGCCAGCAACGCCCACATTGTTTAAATGTATTATTAAAATTTTTTAATTAATATCTTTGCCACCTTGCCTTTCTCTCTCCTTCTCATTTCCCTCACAGTGAAGCATTCTTCACAAATATTGATCAATTGAGGGCATCTTCTGTAAGTAGACCATGAGTAAAAAGGCAATTGGGAATCAGGGTTTCTTTCAGTTTCCCCCAAATGTCCATACATATGTGTGCACACAGACACAGGTACACACACACATGTTCACACAACACACATGTGCACATAACACACATATGTGTACATACACACACATACATGCACACACACATGCACATGCATGCACACACAAGCATACATAAAATACATATTCATGCACACACAAACACAAATGCACGCCATGCACACGCACAAATGCACACATGAATGCACATGAATTCACACATGTACATTCACAGACAGAACACACACAAATGCACATGCACATGTGGACACATGCACAGACACACACGCATGCACACAGATACATGCGCACTCATGCATGCGCGCACACATGCACACACACACACATACGCATGAGCACATATGCACACACGTTCATGCACACATGCACGCACACACATAAACAGACACATACACACACACAGGCAAGCCAATCCAAGAAGGTGTAAACATGCCTCAGCAGTGGGCCTCAATGTGGCACCAAAACATTTTTTTTTTTAAAAAAGGATTTTTATTTTAAGATTGTCCCTTTAAGGAATACTAGTTGGACAGCTCACCATCCATTTGTAGTTCAAAATTAAAACTGGTGCCCTACAAAAACCTAACAATCAGATTAGTAAATTTAAAACCTACTCATCCCAAAAAAGGTGAACCTGGGATGTGTCCACTGAAAATTGCATCGGATTGAGGTCCCCCCTCACCCCTCTCCCACTCCACCTCTAGCCCTTCCTCTGCTGGGCATCTGTTTGTCAGCTGCCCCCAGGTTAACAAATGAACAAAGATCTAACACAAGTGAAAACATGAAAGTCTTGGGTATAAATGGCCAGAGCTGCCAAAGATCGAAAACAAGAGAAAAATAATATTTCAGGCCTTCATTCTGTGTTCTGACAGGAAATGCCATAAATTTAAAGCAGGCCATCAGTATCTGTAGACAGCTGAATATTTACGGTGAAGACTCTTCAATCGTATCATCAGTCTTGTCAAAGGATCTACCGCTTGGGAGAGGTGAGCTGTCGATTTCAATGTCTCAATCACTCAATTACAGCAATATTAATTAGGTTTGCTCTTCGACTGTGGGAGCATCCATTCCTCGGGCTTTCCGGAACTCACTCAGTGTAAGAACACAGATACAATTGAAGGAGGTGACGACATGACAGGGAAATATGCCTTTAAATACAGAAACCCTGCACAGCTACTTTCAAAAGTCTGTTTGTGTGAAAGGATTTCTTCACAATGCTTCTGAGAGGTAACTTTGCACTGCTTTGGAGATCTGTATATCTGATCTTTATTTTGGAGCTCTGAGCTGTCAGATCAGAATGGCTGTCACTTATATTGTTTCACCTCGGTCCTTAGCGGAAAACCAGGAAGACCAGCAGCATCAACAACAGCGGCAGAGGCAGAATCCACAGGAATAGCAGCAGAGGTGCAGGAGATGAACAGAGGTGCAACACAGGGTGTGCAGGCAGAGGATCAACTTCCTCATCAGGGCAAATATCAGTATCTCAGGAGGCTCATCACCTCAGATCAGGTTGTGGCAGAAAATTTGCTGATGGAATAAAACTTGCTGGACCTGGTGGCCTTTTTTACCAATGGCTGTCAAAGTTCCACACACGTGCACATACACACACACACGTGCACATGCACAAGCACACACACACACACACACAATGTGCACATGCACACACACACACACGTGCACATGCACACACACACGTGCATGCACACACACACACGTGCATGCACAAACACACATGTGCACATGCACACACACACACACGCGTGCATGCACACACACACACATGTGCACACACATACATGTGCATGTACACACACACACAAACACAAGCACATGCACACACAGGAGAGCAGGAATATCCAGGTTGAAAGGCAACTAACCCATTTCTCATCCCCACTTTCATATGAATGTGAGCTTGGTGTGTGCTCCACCAGAGGAAAACACAAGATCAATGTTAGTTAAACCCAACTCCTTCACTCCGCCCTGATCCCCGAGTGGTCTTCTTCTGCTCCTTCATCATATGGTCTTGGCCCAATGATGTATAAAGGAGCAGGATTATTGCAATCTTTTGGCTTAATGTTGACCTTCTAATACATACTAATGCTGGATTTGCCAGATGCATTATCACCAAACGGGAGGTGAAATCAGAGATTTGTTCACCCACCCTGTGGCACACCGAAAAAACAGTTTATATTTTAGTATGAAGCAGGTCTCTCTGAATAGACTAGCCTCCCACACCCTTGAGTGAGAGAGTGATTCATGGTGTGGGAGTATGTAAGGAAGGGGACGGTCTTGTCATCCATTAAACATTTGCTCTCACCTCTGCCCTTCAACGTTTCTTTCCATGTCAGCCCCACAGCTTCTCCTGAGAATATTTTCACCCTGCTCATACCTGGAGCTATCCGCTGTTATCCTGCTCTCCATAACACCTTTGTTTGAAACCATGGCTGACTGTATCAGCTCCAACTCTTAACTCCTGTCTTCCTTGCGACTCAAACCCGGTGGAACGCCTCTTCTCCCATAGCTTTTCCTTCCTCTTTTCAAACCCATCTTAACATCACCTACTTATTATTCCTTGATATACCTCATCTCCTCTTCCATCTTGATGGTGCATTTTCCTTCTTCTAGATTGCTTCAGTAGCAACGGAAAAGCTAAGGGAAAATATCCATAGAAAGCATCCTATCTGGCTGCATCACAGCCTGGTCGGCAACTATTCGGCCCAAGACTGTATAAAACTACAGAGAGCCATGAATACAGCCTGGTCCATCACGCGAACCCACCTCCCATCTATTGACTCTGTCTACACCTCCCGCTGCCTTGGGATAGGGGGCAGCATAATCAAAGACCCCTCCCACCAGGGTTATTCTCTCTTCCAACCTCTTCCATTGGGCAGAAGATACAGAAGTCTGAGAATACGTACGAACAGATTCAAAAACAGCTTCTTCCCCGCTGTTACCAGACTCTTGAATTGGCTCTTATGGACTGAACTGATCTCTCTATGCATCTTCTCTACTGTTGTTAGCACTATATTCTGTATGCTTCACCCGGTGTCTGTGTCTATGTATTTACATTGTGTAGTTATCGTATGTCCTATGTTTTTTCATGCACGCATTGATCTGCCTGGACTGTCTGCAGAACAATACTTTTCACTGTACCTCGGTACACATGACAATAAATCCAAATCTAAAATCTAAATATTACAAGAAAATAAGCTGGCTGTTAACATTGGGACCAATTCAGCCTAAAAAATACAAACTCATCAAAATGCTGAATGTAACAGCTTCGCCTGTTTAAAATTGCGGCATAAATTGAACAAACATTGCGGATTCCCTTTCAACTCTAGGCATTTAACCTACCATTATCTCTTTGCAGATTCTGTTTGCCTTCCTTACAGCTAGCTTTCCCACCGGATTCCCCACTAATCCCGTTATGCTTTTTGTATCTTCTACTGCAAAGGCAGACACCAATATTTGCCAAATATCTTTGCTATTTCCTTAAGGAAGTGGTAGATAGAGAATAATATGAGGCTATCAAATTGGTAATGAAAATAGAAAAATAAAAAATGTTTTAAAATGGTGAGAAACTACTCAATTTTGGTGTTCAGTGGGACTTAGGGATCCTGGTACAAGAAACATAGAATGTTAATATGCAGGCATCTGTACAATAAATAATTTGGGAGAAAAATGATATGTTGGCCTTCATGCAAAGAGGGCTGGAGTACAAGAATAAGGATGTCTTGCTGAATTATATACGACTTTGGTAAGACGAACTTGGAATGCAGTGTACAATTTTGCTCTCCTTACCAAATATGGTTATATTTGCCTCATGAAGGTGTAATGAAGGTTCATTATATTGAACCTGAGATGAGAGTGTTGTCTTAAGTGGAGTAGACATTGGGCAGAATTTTGCCATTTATTAACAAAGTATCATTTCAGGTGAGAAGGTGGAGTGTAACCCACCGGCAGTGTTATCGGAGAATCATAGAATTACAGCAGTGTAGAAGGAGGCCATCTGGCCCATTGAGTCCGCACTGACCCTCTGAAAGAGCACCCTACCTAGACCCACACCTTTGGACACTAAAGGACAACTTAGAATAGCCAATCCAGCGAACCTGCACATCTTTGAACTCTGGGACAAAACTGGAGCACCCGGAGGAAACCCACGCAGACTCAGGAAGAACGTGCAAAATCCACACAGTCACCCAAGGCTGGAATTGAACCCGGGTCCCTGGCGCTGTGAGGCAGCAGTGCTAACCACTGTAGTTTTCCCACCGTATTTTGAACGGATGGACAAAAAGAAGGGGCCGGTCCCAAGATGTATCGCTGGCCAGATAGCCGAAGCATTCCACCTGCCCCCCCCCCCCCCCACTCAACATCCCCTCAGAGAACACCCCCACACACCCACCACAAAAGTCTCCCCTCCCACCACCACAGAACATCTCCCTATCCCACCACAGAACCCCCCGCGCCCCCACCTTCACCACAGTGCCCCCCTCCCCCCATGGAAACAGAGTCCCCTCCCATCTCTCCTACCCTCCCTCCCCCCACCACCATGGAACACTGTCCCCGGCATTACCCAGGGGCAGTGCCCAGGCAGTGCCAGGGGGCAGTGCCCAGGCCTGGCCCACTTCCCCGGGGAGCTGTACTCATCTGTGCAATTCTGGTGGGTTTGATTCACCAGGTGCATCTTAGGCATAAAGGCCAGAAAGTGATATTTGAATTTAATCAATTGGAGATCCCCAATATTGAACATCAGGATTCCTGTTACGGGCGGGTTCATTCGATCGATTAAATCCCATTGGCATTAATGCCATTTTGGTACCTCCGCGAGGTTCTCCGCCCACTTTGCCATCCCCGCCCCAACCCCTGCCCCCCAGAAAAAGGGGCTGAAAAATCCCAGCCAATTAGTAGAATGTGTCTATACTTTCCAGAGATTGAAGGCGGCTCTTGAATGATATTGGGTGGGATTTTCTGGTCCTATATTTTGAAAGGCTTGGCAGTGTAGATGCTGAGAAGCTGTTTCCTGTGGCGTGGAGTTTGGAACTACTGGCAAAGTCAACGGGCATTTAATACTGAGAGGAAGAGAACCTTCTTCACTCTGGGGATTATGAATCTCTGGAATTCTCAATCACAAAGGCCAGTGGATAGTCAACTATTGAGGACATTCAAAGCTGTGATTGATAGAAATGTGGACCCTATGGAAGCATGGGACATGAGATTGGACAAGGAAGTGGAGTTGGCATTGAGGATCCTTGAGCTCTAATCCTCCTTCTACCCCTTATCTTCTTATATTCAAATAAACTTCATTTGCAATTTGCCAAGTAAAATAATTTGTTTGTTGCAAGTTGTAACATTGATGCATTATCAATTACGACGAGACAAGAGTAGAGGGTAATTGAGGCTTTATTAAGCAGAGATGTGTGGCCTCCTGCAGCTGCTACCAGAATGGGCGCAGCTCGGTCTGCACACACATTTATACTCCGCCTACTGGGCGGAGCCAGCAGGCAGGGATCAACCCCGTACCTGTATTTCAGGAGCCTTACCGTATTACCTCTATTATACAATCAGTGGTGACTACCACATTCACCCCCTGTTAAAAAAAAGAGTACAGCGGGGGTGGTGGAAAAAAATTTACAGGTTTGTGAAAATTTAAAGTTTACAGTCTGGTGAAAATGTACAAATTCAGCCGGTCGGGTGCCTTGATCTTCCGCTGTGAGAGCCTCGGTCCCGGTGGTGATGCAGGTCGCCTGTGGTCACCTCTGGCTCCGGGAGCATGCTGTCCTCATCTTCATCCCCGGGTGGAACCAGTGGGAGGACGGATCGTCCTGTAGTGAGGTACGCTGGGGGGAGGGTGGGTGGCGCCAGGGTAATCGGAGGGGAGGGGCGTGTCGGGTGGTGGACCATGGGTGGGGATCCAGCTGGTGCCAGGTCCCTGAGAGAGACTGTGTCCTGGTGCCCGTCGGGGTAAGCCATGTAGGCGTACTATGGGTTTGCGTGCAGTAGTTGTACCCTTTCGACCAACGGGTCCGTCTTGTGGATCCGCACATGTTTGCGGAGGAGAATGCATCCAGGAGCTGCCAGCCACGTTGGGAGCGAAACCCCGGAGGTGGACTTCCTAGGGAAGGCAAGGAGATGTTCATGGGGGGTTTCATTAGTCGCAGTGCAGAGTAGCGATTGAATGGAGTGGAGGGCATCGGGGAGGACCTCCTGCCAGCGAGAGACCGGGAGATTCTTGGACCGTAGGGCCAGTTGAATGGCCCTCCAAGCCGTCCCATTCTCCCGCTCCACCTGCCCGTTTCCCCGGGGGTTGTAGCTGGTCGTCCTGTTCGAGGCGGTGCTCTTGCTGAGCAGGAACTGATGCAGCTTATCACTCATAAAGGAGGATCCCCGGTCGCTGTGGATGTAAGCGGGGAAAACGAACAGGGCGAAGATGCTGTTGAGTGTTTTAATGACCATGGCAGAAGTCGGTGGCATGGGATGGCGAAGGGAAATTGGGAGTATTCATCGACCACGTTCAGGAAGTACGTGTTTCGGTCGGTGGAGGGGAGGGGCCCTTTGAAGTCCATGCTGAGGCATTCAAAGGGGCGGGAGGCCTTCACCAGGTGCACTCAGTCTGGCCGGTAGAAGTGTGGTTTGCACTCCGTGCAGACCTGGCAGTCTCTGGTGATAACCCTGACCTCCTCAATGGAGTAGGGCAGGTTGCGGGCCTTTATGAAGTGAAAGAACCGGGTGATCCCTGGGTGAAAGAGATCGTCGTGCAGGGTGTGGAGTCTGTCTACTTGTGTGCTGGCACATGTACCTCGGGATAGGGCATTGGGGGGGTTCGTTGAGCTTCCCGGGGCGATACAAAATCTCGTAATTGTAGGTGGAGAGCTCGATCCTCCACCTCAAAATTTTATCATTTTGATCTTGCCCCGCTGTGTATTATTAAACATGAAGGCAACCGACCGTTGGTCAGTGAGGAGAGTGAATCTCCTGCCGGCCAGGTAATGCCTCCAATGCCGCACAGCTTCCACGATGGCTTAGGCCTCCTTTTCGACAGAGGAGTGCCGAAGTTCGGAGGCATGAAGGGTGCGGGAAAGGAATGCCACGGGTCTGCTTGCCTGGTTGAGGGTGGCGGCCAGAGCAAATGTATCGCTCTCGACCTGAAAGGGGAGGGTCTCGTCGACCGCGTGCATCGTGGCCTTGGCGATGTCTGCGTTGATATGGTTGAAGGCCTGGCGGGCCTCAGCCATCAGGGGGAAAGTTGTGGAGTGGATGAGTGGGCGGGCCTTATCCGCATAGTTAGGGACCCACTGGGCATATTGGAGAAAATCCCCGGCATCGTTTCAGGGCCTTGGGGGAGTTCCATGAGGGTCGCATGCGGTCGGGGTCGGGCCCTAAAACTCCATTTTCCACAACATAGCCAAGGATGGCTAAGCGGTTGGTGCTGAACACGCACTTCTCCTTATTGTACGTAAAGTTAAGGAGTTTGGCGATTTGGAGAAATCTGAGAAGGTTAGCGTCGTGGTCCTGCTAGTCGTGGCCGCAGATGGTGACATTATCTAGGTACGGGAAGGTGGCCCACAGCCTGTATCGGTCAACCATTTGGTCCATCTCACGTTGGATGACTGAGACCCCGTTAGTGACACCGAAGGGAATCCTAAGGAAATGATGGAGGCAGCCATCTGCTTCGAACGCAGTGTATTTGCAGTCTGCCTTGTGGATGGGGAGCTGGTGGTCGGCAGATTACAGGTCCACTGTAGAGAAGACCCGGTACTGGGCAATCTGATTGACCATATCAGATATGCGAGGGAGGGGGTACGCGTCGAGCTGCGTGTACCAATTGATGGTCTGACTGTAGTCAACAACCATCCTGTTTTTCGCCCTGGTTTTCACAACTACCACTTGGGCTCTCCAGGGGCTGTTCCTGGCCTCGATGATACCTTCCCGCAGTAGCCGCTGGACTTCAGACCTGATGAAGGTCCTGTCCTGGGCACTGTACCATCTGCTCCTGGCAGCGACGGGTTTGCAATCCGGGGTGAGGTTTGCAAACAGAGAAGGCGGGTCGACATTAAGGGCCGTGAGACCGCATATGGTAAGGGGTGGTAGGGGTCCGAATTTTAGAGTTGGACTTTCGAGGTTGCACTGGAAGCCCAGGCCGAGTAACAGGGCAGCGCAGAGGTTGGGGAGGACGTGGACCCGGATGTTGCTGAACTCTACGCCCTGGATGGTGAGGGTGACGATGCAGTACCCCCAGATTTCCACAGAATGGGATCCGGAGGCCAGGGAGATTCTCTGGGTCATGGGGTGTACCACAAGGGAGCAGCGCCTTACCGTAGAGGGGTGGATGACGCTTTCTGTGCTCCCGGAGTCAAGACAGCAGGACGTCTTGTGCCCATTGACTTTCACCGTTGTCGTCGCGGTTGCGAGGTTGTGCAGCCAGGACTGGTCAAGCGTGATGGAGGTGAGTTGCGGCTGGTGTTGGTAGGCCCCGGGCTGGTCGGCAGTGGTAGTGGGCAATGAACGACCAGATGAAGTCACCGACGAGCAGGGGTCCTGAGGCGCTGTCCAAAATGGCGCCGAAGATGGCGGCACCCACGGGGTGAACATGACGGGCGGCGTTAAAGATGGCGGCCCCCATGGGCCGCATGTTGTCTGCGGGGACGAAAATGGCGGCGTCCACGGGTTGCACTTTGGGGGGTGCAGGAACACTGGGTCTATGTACAGCAGCGATCAACTGGGCCTGGCACACAGCAGCAAAATGTCCCTTCTTTCCGCAGGTTGCGCTCCGCGCCGGGCAGCGTTGCCGGGGGTACTTTGTCTGCCCGCAGAAATAGCATTTGGGCCCCCCGGGGTTGGCTGGCTGCCGCGCGGCGCAGGCTTGGGTTTGGCTGGGGGCGGCCGCTGGTGGGGCCCACGATGTCCATGAGGGCGCCGTTCGGTCAGGGGCGTATGCCGTGCGGTCGGGGCCATACAATTGTACGTTACGGGAGGCTACTGTTAGCACGTTCACGAGTTGCCTGGTCGCCGCAAGATCAAGCGTACCCCCTTCCAATAGGCGCTGGAGGATGTACTCCGACTCCATGCCCGTAACGAAGCATCCCTGATTAAGAGTTCTGTATGTATAACAGCCGAAACTGCCTGGCAATCACAGTTCCTTGCCAGGATGTGCACGACACGCCAGAAATCGTCTAATGACTCACCGGGGAGTTGCTGCCTCATGGATAGGAGGTGCCTGGCGTAGTTTGTTGATTGGCCGGATATAATGTTTTTTCAGAAGCTCCATAGCTTCAGGGTAAGTGGGCGCATCCCGGATAAGGGGCAAAAAACTCAGAGCTCACCCGTGAGTACAGGATTTGAAGCTTCTGTGCGTCCGAGGGCTGTTCAGTTGCTGATCCGGGGTAGCTTTCGAAGCAAATTAGCCAGTGATCGAAGGCCGACGTGGCGTTGGCTGCTTGAGGGTGCAGCTACAGGCGATCTGGCTTGATGCGTAGTTCCATCGCTGTAATAACTCTGCTTAATAAATTGATGCACTATGAATTATGACGAGGCGAGAGTAGAGGGTAATCGAGGCTTTATTAAGCAGAGATGTGTGGCCTCCTGCAGCTGCTACCAGAATGGGAGCAGTTCGGTCAGCACACACATTTATACTCCGCCTACTGGGCGGAGCCAGCAGGCAGGGATCTACCCCTGTACCTGTAGTACAGGAGCCTTACCGTATTACCTCTATTATACAATCAGTGGTGACTACCACAAACATATTTCCCAACACACCGACAGGTTCAGCAGGTAAGTGCCTCTCCAGCACTGCTTGTGGGCCAGGAGAAGCAGGAGTGCTACCTCACCGATCCTTCCCCGTGGCCTCAAATTAGCATGTTAAACTTCCCTAGGACCCCATCCACAAACTCTCTGAGCTCCTTACCAGCCCTCAACTGATCTCACTGGACCACCTCCATGCTATCTACGATGTCCCTAACTGACCTCTCCAAGCTACAACCTGCCCCAACCAATCAATGCCTTAGTGACCCATGATCACTGCCTACCTCCCTCCTCTCAGCTCAGTAGGTGCAGCCTGGCCATTACTCGTGCCACCCAGCCAGCCTCTCAATCCAGCTGGCTGCTGCAGACAGTGAACAAAATCTAAAACATTTAAATTCCGCAGGACCTCCGGAAACCCATCGCCGGGATTCTCCGTTCCCCAGGTGGCCACAATGGGAAATCCCATTGGCATGTGGCGGGAATGGAGAATCCCGCTGCCGGCGGAGGCAAGCCGCCCAGGAACACATGGCTGGTGGTCCGGAGAATCCCGTCCCATATTTCCAAGTTTTGCAGCTGTTGCGCCCTCCGCCCATCTCTAACTTTCTGCAAGAATTAGGGTTTCTGGAGATTCCGTTTTGAATTTACCCTGTGCAGGCCATGCCCTCTGGCTCTGCCTGCTGTGGCAACTTGCCACAGTCAACATTATATTTTGAGAATTGCAAAACCCCAGCAGAAAATTCCTTCAATAAAGGCGTCAACCGAAGGAGTTCATGTTAAATTAGAACCACAGAATGACTAATTGGTAACGAGAGAAGGAAACTATTTTGCCAGTCATGTCTGTGCCAGCTCCCTACAAGAGTTACTCACCTGGTGCCACACCCACGCCTTATCCCCGTAGCCTTGCACATTGTTCCTCGTCAGATAATTATCCAATTCTCTTTTGCAAGCTCTGCCTCCAGCACACCCTCAAGGCAGTGTATTTCAGATCCTAAACACACACTGCGGATAAAAAATGCTTTTCCCTCATGTTACTAGAACATAGAACATACAGTGCAGAAGGACGCCATTCGGCCCATCGAGTCTGCACCGACCCACTTCCACCCTATCCCCAGAACCCAATAACCCCTCCTAACCTTTTTGGACACAAAGGGCAATTTAGCATGGATAATCCACCTAACCTGCACGTTTTTGGACTGTGGGAGGAAACCGGAGCACCCGGAGGAAACCCAAGCAGACACTGGGAGAATGTGCGGATTCTGCACAGTGACGCAGCAGGGAATCGAACCTGGGACCCTGGAGCTGTGAAGCCACAGTGCTAGCCATGTGTGCTACCGTGCTGCCCTACTGTGGAACTTTCGTCAATTGCCTTAAATCACAGACTGTCCAGTGGTTGCTGGGCTCATCCTTATACCCTTTTTCGAGCAATGGTCTAACATTTGCATGTCTCTAGTCCTCTGAAACTAACCCTGTATCGAAGGAAGATTAGAAGACAATGATCATACAGTGCCTCCACAATTTCACCATTACTTTCCTTAGTGTTCTCAGATGCATCCCTTCCAATCTTCAAGTGTGAATACAGCCAGCCTTTCTAATACTTTCCCTTTATCAATTGTTAGCCAACTAGTGTCTCTATTACCTTCTCTTTCAGTCTAACTTTGACAGCATCTGCTTCCTTGGTAAAATTATGCAAAGTATTCATCAGTACCTCAGCCATGTCCTTTGCTTAATCCTTCTCTCTATCTCTCCTTCATCTTCCCGGGCACTCTGCTTTTTTTTGTCCTATCTTTCCCCTTCGTGGAAATGTACATCAATTATATCTGAACCATCTCTTTTAATGGGGCATCCCATAGTTCAGCGATTGTTTTGCCTTCCCAATCTTTGACTCCAAGTTATTTGGGTCAGATCCGTTCTCACACTGCACAATTGGCCCTGCCCCCTAATTAATTATTTTTAGTCTCGATTGCTCCATGTTCTGCACCATAACTAACCTCAAACTTCTGATGCTATTGTCACTGTCCCTCAAGTGTTTTCCTGCTAACCCCTGACACTTTATTTCCCAGAGCCAGATCCAGCAATGCCTCCTTCTTGGGAAGTGGAATTTCACATAGCTTCCTAATGTTGCAGAGTGACAATTCACCCCATGTTTTTCTGTTTGTGTATCTGGTGAGGATATGCTATGTTTACTAAGCATTTGCTTCGCTTCAATAGGTGGAGACAACTTTGCCGAGGATTGAACTGGAGGGTTGAAAGCTTCAGGTCCAGTTCAATGACTGGGAAAAGCACTTCAACATGCTCACTGAAGAGATATTACAGAATAGAGTTCAATTCCCTTTGCAACATCCATTACGTGGAGGACAGCAAGTGTTTATCAACAGTGTTTTTCTGGCATGGTTAGAGGGTTCATGATGAAAAGGACGTGTCATAACTGATGATTGCTTTCTTTAACAAAGGAAGTTTCAGTCACTGCTGTTTACTTGTAAATCTACATGAAATGAAATGAAAATCGCTTATTGTCACGAGTAGGCTTCAATGAAGTTACTGTGAAAAGCCCCTAGTCGCCACATTCCGGCGCCTGTCCGGGGAGGCTGGTACGGGAATCGAACCGTGCTGCTGGCCTGCTTGGTCTGCTTTAAAAGCCAGCGATTTAGCCCAGTGAGCTAAACCAGCCTCACCAGGCACGATTTCTCTTTATTTTTGAATTCCCTCAGTGTTTTATTCCCTCAGTAATTGGAGGATGAAGTGTATAACAGAGACAGTGATTGAACTCAGAGCCATACGGGACCCCAGGGAGAATGCTGGGAGGTGCGGCAGAGTGGGACTCTAAAAGTGGGTAGGATGGTGGCATGCCCACTGCCTTCCTGCTGCCGCTGGCATTTTACCAGCGGCAGGGTAAGTGGTAAATGCCCCCACGCTCCACCGTATTTAGAGGAATGGGAAACGTGTTTGTTCAGGTACATTGGTAAACTACAGTCAAAACAATGACATGAGACAAGGGAATCCATCATAAAACACAGTGCATGCAGCTCTCACCACCAGCCTCACCACATCTCCCACTGTCACTCCTCTCCCCCGCCCTGTCTCCTCTGGCTTCAGTTACTGCCCCAACCCTCACCCACCCCTCCCCTCAGCCTAAATTACTGCACCCCCAGACTCTCACTGCTTCAGTTACTGCGAGTTGAGCTCTGATATTGCAATGGACTATCTGATATCTTACTTATACAAGCACCCTCAGCTGAACAATGGTCAATGTTACACGAGGTCCCTCCCCCTAACTGGAAGACATTGCTGCCTGCCGTCCTTTGTAGCTCCTGAGCCCTCTATTCTGCATTTTCCGGTGATAGAGCTATTTCGATTACTTTCTTAAATCTAGGTTGGGCTCTGCCAATTTTTGGGTTGTCAATTAGTTGATTCCGCATACCAATCTGTCTTGCAACATCTTGTTCAGGGATGGTCCCAATTCACAATGTTCTGCCAACTTTCGTAATCTAGCCAAAAATGTATTGACAGGTTTCTGTGGAGTTCTCCCTGCTGTGTTAAAGTGGCATCTCTGGAGTAAAACAGAGGACTTCAGACCATAGTGGCTTTTCGCCAAGTCTACTAATTCATTGCCTAACACTTGTGTGGCACAAATGTTACTTGTGCATAAACAAGTAAACGGGAAATTTTCAGATTGAACGGCAAGAACTAGCAGGGCACTGCAAAGAGCCTCAGCTTTCAATCTACATGAACGTCT
The DNA here is from genome assembly GCF_902713615.1 of Scyliorhinus canicula. NCBI lineage: Eukaryota > Metazoa > Chordata > Chondrichthyes > Carcharhiniformes > Scyliorhinidae > Scyliorhinus > Scyliorhinus canicula. The sequence continues at coordinate 62,809,762 of NC_052146.1, forward strand.
TATATGAACTAACGGCACTGCAAAAACCAGTGCTTGAGCCTCAGCTTTCAGTCTATATTAATATCTTATGTGAGAGAGTCAGTATAAAGTATCCAAGTTTGCTGATGATACAAAGTTAGGTGGGAAAAAGAATGAGATGCAAATGGCTGCAGAGGGATATAAACCAGTTGGGTTAGTGAGCAAGAACATGGCAAATGGAATACAACGTGGTGAAGATCCTTATTTACTTATAACCATTATGGCAGAGGATATAAAGCCAGATAAGTGCTGGAGAGGGAAGGATGGCTGGGTCGAGGGTACAAAACAGGTGATAGGGGAGCCTGGGATGGCAGTGATCCAGAGTGTTGGTGTGGAGGCAGGAGAGGAGCAGAATTGATCCTACCAGGTCAACGTTCAGTAAAAGAGTTTGATGACTAGATATAATCCCTTTAAGGACCACTCGTCCGGCTGCTTTAGATCCAGGGAACATTTACTGGCATGTACTCCAGCCAATTCTTTCTCAATTTGACGCTGAATCCTGAAACAGGTGTTAGACTCCTGATGGCATATTCGCAGAGCCTGAAGTTGGACACTTCAGCCATTTGGCTGTTGCCAAATTGACAGCCAATACACTTCCAGTGGGGATTGGGGCAGGAAATCACACCCAACTCCTACTTTTCCACCGGTTTCATCGCTACAGTATTTTATACACTTAGAAAATGAATAATTTGCTATGGTTGTAATTCTTAATACTCTCAAAGCTAATTGCTCTATCGCCAATTTCTGTCACACCTCCCCCCCCCCGCCACACCCCACCCCGCGCCCACCCCTCTCCCCCCAGTAGAATGAACCCGGGAGGAAAGAAGGTTGCTTTGCAATGCAAAGTTCCCCCCAAAAAGTGTGCCAACATGGAGGATCAATTTACAACTTTGGGTTGCAAAGAACTTTAAACGTGCTTCGCTCTAAACTCCGTGCTCTGCCACAGATGACCAAAGCAACACATTTTGAGAAAGGTATAGTCACATTTGAGTCTTCATAGGGAGCTAAGTGTTCTCTCTGTGCCCCCTCATATAGGAAAAGCCATAAACATTATTCTTTTAAATAAAACCATAGTACACAAGAACTTTAACAATACAACTGCAGTTCAGGTCCCTGTACCAAGCTTATATTGGTAAATGTAGCAAATTTGATTGATTATAGGCCAGACAGAAGATAAATTCAACATAAATAATGTAATCTAATGGATTCAATTTGTTCATGAGTGACATTTCTTTTTTAAAAATGTACTGGTCTATTATTTAAAATCCACAAAGTCTCAATAACTCTTTACCACTTAAAAAAAGTCAATTAAATCAAGGAGCCAACATGGAGCATCATTGCAATAAAAAACTAGATCATTTCAACACCTACAGCACATTATTGGATTATTGGGTGTTGTTTTTCTGTGGCAATTCATAAATCTCTAGCATCCCATATATTAGTGTATTAGGGCCATGCCACTCAGGACACAGGGCCCCATGACTCAACAGTATTTCAGGAACTGTAGATAACCTTGTCAACTTCCATGTCTCTTGATCTGAAGTTTTAGCCCAAAATGTTAAGCGAAATATATTTTGGTCTCAAAATATCTGATACAAGTACAAATTTCCAACCAACTTCTAGGAAATATGCCTTACAGCAGAGAGCTAAAGGGAACCTGATGTTATATATGGCAAACGTACAAGGTGGACAATATACTACAGGAAGGGTGTTGTAACAAGCAGCCTTATGACGAAGGTAGGGAATGACAGAGAAAATAATAATGAGGTAGGAGATAACACCACTCGGGCTGAATTTTCAGGGTGGCAAGCACGCGGCGCCCACCATTCATAGAGTTGGCAGGGAATGCATCCCCGCCGACTCTGACAGGCCGGCTGCCATTTTACATTCAATTGAGCATTGATTGGCAGAAGGCAGGACTTCCATCTGCCCTTGGACAGAGGTCGTATCTTGGAGAGTTGTTGGCCAATCAGACTGGCCAATAGCTCTCCAGCTCCTCCAGACACAGCGCTACAGTGACCAGAAGAGGTACTGCAGTGCCATGCACTTCAGGTAAGTACCAGGGCCTTGGAAGAAGGAAGGTAGGGAAGGCCCAGGAGGGGTAGGGGTGGGGTGTTTTGGAGGGGTAGGGGTGGGGTGTTTTGGAGGGGTAGGGGTGGGGTGTTTTGGAGGGGGGGGGGGGGTGCTGTCAGGAAGGGGTGATCTTGGTGCCAACAATAGGCCAGTGGGGAGGGAGGGAGAGCCAGAGTTCCAGATCCCCGAGAGGAGGGGAGGGTGCCTCAAATCTGAAGGAGCCTTTAGATTGGAGGTGCCCCCCCCCCCCAATCCACCCCAACACCGAGGGAATGCTGTATTGTCAAAGGAACTATCTTTCAGATGAGAACAAAGCCCCTCTGCTTTCTTAGGTGTCTCCATTTTGAAGAGAAGGGAGGTTCTGCCCTAACCAATATTTTACATACATTACCACAATAACTACTCCCCAAAAGTATTTAATTGACTTAAGAGTCCAGGAAATTGAATTGTGAAACATTAAAAAAATTAATTTATCTAACTTGGCAATTAATATGGATGACTGAATTTGTTACAGGCTTTTCAATTCCCTTCATTTGAGCACTAATCCTGACCATATTACCATCCGATTTCAAAAATTTACAAATAAATGCACGTTGGGACAAATTGTTGCACGTTTAATTATACAAATGTCATTCCCGGCAAACCCAAAATCAGCAATAAAATAAAACATGAAATTATTTGTTATTTACAGCACAGAAGGAGGCCATTCGGCCCATTGTGTCTGCACCGGCTCCCAAAAGAGCTACCTAGCTATTCCTTTCCCCAGCCCTATCTCTGTAGACCTCTAGATTCATCACTTTCAAAAATTTATCCAGTTCTCTTTTGAATCCACCTGCAGAATCTGCCCCCACCACTCTCTCAGGCAACACATTCCAAACCCCAACAGTTCTGTGAGTAAAGGAGTTTCGCCTCATCTCACTCTTGCTCTCTTGCTGTCCATCTTGAAATTATGGCTCTGTTATAACCTGCCTGCTTACCATTGGCTGGGGACTAATGACAATCCCACAATCCTGTGGGAGTATGAGCTTCCCCAATGAGGGGGGCGGAGAAATCATTAGCAGATTCCCTGCATAAATAGAGCTGACCAGTTTGGAACGAGCAGAGAGAGAGGAGTGAGCAGCAAGAGAAGTTGCTGCCGCTGTGTGTATATATATATGTTATTGTAAATAAATGTTATTTTTTTGTATCCTGAAGACTCGTGCTGGATTCTTCGTGGCCTTCATAAAAGGCTCCTGGTCACTGACATACTAACTAGTGGAAACACAATGGGCGCGATTCTCCGCCCCCCACTCCGGGTGGGAGAATAGCGGGAGGGCCTCCTGACATTTTTCATGCCCTCCCGCTATTCTCCCCCCCCCCCCCCCCATGCCCGACCCACGTCACAAATCGCCGCTCGCCGTTTTTTACGGTGAGCGGATATTCTCCGAGGCAAATGGTCCGAGCGGCCGGGCCTTCATGCCTGTTTCAACACGGCAACAAACACACCTGCTCGCTGCCGTTGTGAAACGGGCGCCAGATGCCCGTTTGGGGCATCTGGGGGCCCGATTGGCACGGCAGTACCACGGCCGATCACGGTGCCCACCGATCACAGTAACGGACACACTCTTTTCCCTCCGCCGGCCCGCAAGATCAAGCCACCACGTCTTGCGCGGCGGCTGAGGGAAAAGACGGCAACTGCGCATGCGGGGGTTGGCGTTGTCCAACCTGCGCATGCGCGGCCGACGTCATCCGCCGCATCAGCCGGCATGACGCTTGACGTGCGGCCTTGACGACCATCGTCAAGGCCGCGCCACCGTGACGCACGGGGCCGCGCTCCTAGCCCCGCCCGGATGGAAGAATCGGCCCCGGAAGTGGGCGTGAAGGCTGCCGTGGGTCACGGCCTGTCCCACGGCAGCCTTTACGATCTCGCCCAATATCTTTCTTTACCCTGTGAAAATTGTTCAGAATTTTGAACACCTCAATAAGGTCACCTCTTAATCTTCTCTGCTGCAAGGAGAACAAGCCTAATTTCTCCAATCTTTCCTTGTATATAAAATTCCTCATTCCTGGTATCATCCTAGTAAATCTCCTCTGCACTCTCTCCCGGGCTTTAACATCCTTCCTTAAATAAGGTGCCCAGAACTGAACACAATTCTCCAAATGTGGTCTGACCAATGATTTGCAGAGGTGTAGCATCACTTCCTTGCTTTTGTACGTTATGCCTCTATTTATAAATCCAAGGATGCCATAACTGTTCATAGAACATAGAACAGTACAGCACAGAACAGGCCCTTCGGCCCTCGATGTTGTGCCGAGCAATGATCACCCTACTCAAACCCACGTATCCACCCTATACCCGTAACCCAAACAACCCCCCCCTTAACCTTACATTTTAAGACACTACGGGCAATTTAGCATGGCCAATCCACCTAACCCGCACATCCTTGGACTGTGGGAGGAAACCGGAGCACCCGGAGGAAACCCACGCACACACGGGGAGGACGTGCAGACTCCGCATAGACAGTGACCCAGCCGGGAACCGAACCTGGGACCCTGGAGCTGTGAAGCATTTATGCTAACCACCATGCTACCGTGCTGCCCTATAACTGTTTAACTTGCCTGGCCACCTTCAGAGAATTATGCACTTGAACCCCAAGGTCCCTCTGCTCCTGTACTCCCCTCAAAGTTGTACCATTGAGCCTGTATTGTCTCCACATGTTTCTTCTGCCAAAATGCATTATCTCACATTTCACTCCATTCAGGTTCATCTGCGAGGTGTCTGCCCATTTGGCCAACTTGTCAATGTCCCTCTGAAGTCGCTCAGCGTCAACCTCACAATTTACTATTCTCCCTAGCTCAGGGTCATCTGCAATTTACATATTTTGCCTTCAACACCCACCTCTAAATCATTTATATAAATCAGAAAAAGCAAGGGTCCCAACGGGGAGTCATGGGGAACATCAGTTTCAGCTTGTCTCCAGTCTGAGAATGGTCCATCTATATCCACCCTCTGTGTCCTATTTCTTAGCCAACTTCTAACCCATGCTGCTCAGGACCAATCAATCCCAAACATTTTAAATTTGCTAACCAATCTCCATGTGGCACGGTATCAGATGCTTTCTGAAAGTCCAGACATACAACATCCATGGCACTACCCTCATCCATTGCCCCTGTCACCTCATCAAAGAACTCAATTAAATTTGTCAGACATGGCCTGCCCTTGACAAAGCCATGTTGAATGTCTAGTATTAACTTTTTTTTTTGAAGTATATATTTATCTCATCCCATATGATGGTCTTCATCCGTTTTCCCACTATTTATGTCAAGCTGACAGGTTTGTAGTTTCCTGAGTTATCCTTTGCCTCTTTCTTAAACAACAGCGTCACATTTGTCGTCCCCCGTGACTAACCCTGTGCTCAGAGAGGCATGGAAAATTTCTGTCAACGGTTCCGCAATATGGTCCCTTACCTTTCTCAGCAATCTAGGATGCACCCCATCCGGGCCTGGCGACTTCTCTACCTGGAGCGCTGCCAGACTTTTTAGTACCTTTTCTTTATCTATCACTATACTGCTCATAGAACATAGCACATAGAACACTACAGCGCAGTACGGGCCCTTCGGCCCTCGAAGTTGCGCCGACCTGTGAAACCATCTGAAGCCTATCTGACCTACACTATTCCATTTTCACCCATATGTCTATCCAGTGACCACTTAAATGCCCTTAAAGTTGGCGAGTCTACTACTGTTGCAGGCAGGGCGTTCCACACCCCGACTACTCTCTGAGTAAAGAAACTGCCTCTGATATCTGTCCTATATCTATCACCCCTCAATTTAAAGCTATGTCCCCTCGTGTTGGTCATCACCATCCGAGGAAAAAGACTCTCACTGTCCACCCTATCTAACCCTCTGACTATCTTATATGTCTCTATTAAGTCACCTCTCAGCCTTCTCCTCTCTAACGAAAACAACCTCAATTCCCTGAGCCTTTCCTCGTAAGACCTTCCCTCCATACCAGGCAACATCCTAGTAAATCTCCTCTGAACCCTTTCCAAAGCTTCCACATCCTTCCTATAATGTGGTGACCAGAACTGCACGCAGTACTCCAGGTGCGGCCGCACCAGAGTTATGTACAGCTGCAGCATGACCTTGTGGTTCCGAAACTCAATGCCCCTGCTTATAAAGGCTAGCACACCATATGCCTTCTTAACAGCCCTATTAACCTGGGTGGCAACTTTCAGGGATTTATGTACCTGGATGCCGAGATCTCTCTGTTCATCTACACTACCAAGAATCTTGCCATTAGCCCAGTACTCTGCATTCCTGTTACTCCTTCCAAAGTGAACCACCTCACACTTTTCCGCATTAAACTCCATCTGCCACCTCTCAGCCCAGCTCTGCAGCTTATCTATGTCTCTCTGTATCCTATAACATCCTTCAGCACTATCCACAACTCCACCGACCTTCGTGTCATCTGCAAATTTACTAACCCATCCTTCTACACCCTCTTCCAGGTCATTTATAAAAATGACAAACAGCAGTGGCCCCAAAACAGATCCTTGCGGTACACCACTAGTAACTGAACTCCAGGATGAACATTTGCCATCAACCACCACCCTCTGTCTTCTTTCAGCTAGCCAATTACTGATCCAAACCGCTAAATCACCTTCAATTCCATACTTCCTTATTTTCTGTAATAGCCTACCGTGGGGAACCTTATCAAACGCCTTACTGAAATCCATATACACCACATCAACAGCTTTACCCTGATCCACCTGTTTGGTCACCTTCTCAAAAAACTCAATAAGGTTTGTGAGGCATGACCTACCCTTCACAAAACCGTGTTGACTATCGCTAATCAACTTGTTCTTTTCAAGATGATTATAAACCCTATCTCTTATAACCTTTTCCAACATTTTACCCACAACCGAAGTAAGGCTCACAGGTCTATAATTACCAGGGTTGTCTCTACTCCCCTTCTTGAACAAGGGGACAACATTTGCTATCCTCCAGTCTTCCGGCACTATTCCTGTCGACAAAGACGACATAAAGATCAAGGACAAAGGCTCTGCAATCTCCTCCCTGGCTTCCCAGAGAATCCTAGGATAAATCCCATCTGGCCCAGGGGACTTATCTATTTTGACATTTTCCAAAATTGCTAACACCTCCTCCTTTTGAACCTCAATTCCATCTAGCCTGGTCGACTGAACCTGAGTGTTCTCCTCGACAACATTGTCTTTCTCCAGTGTAAACACTGACGAAAAATATCCATTTAACGCTTCCCCTATCTCCTCTGATTCCACACACAACTTTCCACTACTATCCTTGATTGGCCCTAATCTTACTCTAGTCATTCTTTTGTTCCTGATATACCTATAGAAAGCCTTAGGGTTTTCCTTGATCCTATCCGCCAACGACTTTTCGTGTCCTCTCCTCGCTCTTCTTAACTCTCCCTTTAGGTCCTTCCTGGCTAACTTGTAACTCTCAAGTGCCCTAACTGAGCCTTCATGTCTCATCCTAACATAAGCCTTCTTCTTCCTCTTGACAAGTGCTTCAACTTCCTTAGTAAACCACGGTTCCCTTGCTCGACAACTTCCTCCCTGCCTGACAGGTACATACTTATCAAGGACACGCAGTAGCTGTTCCTTGAAAAAGCTCCACATTTCGATTGTACCCATCCCCTGCAGTTTCCTTCCCCATCCTATACATCCTAAATCTTGCCGAATAGCATCATAATTGCCTTTCCCCCAGCTATAATTCTTGCCTTGAGGTATATACCTATCCCTGCCCATTACTAAAGTAAACATAACCGAGTTGTGATCACTATCACCAAAGTGCTCACCTACATCTAAATCTAACACCTGGCCCGGTTCATTACCCAGTACCAAATCCAATGTGGCCTCGCCCCTTGTTGGCCTGTCTACATACTGTGTCAGAAAACCCTCCTGCACACACTGCACAAAAACTGACCCATCTATAGTACTCGAACTATAGTATTTCCAGTCAATATTTGGAAAGTTAAAGTCCCCCACAACAACTACCCTGTTACTCTCGCTCCTGTCGAGAATCATCTTTGCAATCCTTTCCTCTACATCTCTGGAACTATTCGGAGGTCTATAGACAACTCCCAACAGGGTGACCTCTCCTCTACTGTTCCTAACCTCGGCCCATACTACCTCAGTAGACGAGTCCTCAAGCGTCCTTTCTACCGCCGTAATACTTTCCTTGATTAACAATGCCACACCCCCCCCTCTTTTACCATCTTCTCTGTTCTTACAGAAACATCTAAATCCTGGAACCTGCAACAACCATTCCTGTCCCTGCTCTACCCATGTCTCCGAAATCGCCACAACATCGAGATCCCAGGTACCAACCCATGCCGCAAGCTCACCCACCTTATTCCGGATGCTCCTGGCGTTGAAGTAGACACACTTCAAACCAGCGTCCTGCTTGCCGGTGCCCTCTTTCGAACTTTTAACCCTATCCCTGACCTCACTACTCTCAATATCCTGTACACTGGGACTACAATTTAGGTTCCCATCCCCCTGCTGAATTAGTTTAAACCCCCCCGAAGAGCACTAGCAAATCTCCCCCCCAGGATATTGGTACCCCTCTGGTTCAGGTGAAGACCATCCTGTTTGTAGAGGTCCCACCTACCCCAGAATGAGCCCCAATTATCCAGGAAACCAAAACCCTCCCTCCTGCACCATCCCTGTAGCCACGTGTTCAACTCCTCTCTCTCCTTATTTCTCACTTCACTAGCACGTGGCATGGGTAACAACCCAGAGATAACAACTCTGTTTGTTCTAGCTCTCAGCTTCCACCCTAGCTCCCTGAATTTCTGTCTCAAATCCCCATCTCTCTTCCTAACTATGTCGTTGGTACCTATGTGGACCACGACTTGGGGCTGCTCCCCCTCCCCCTTAAGGATCCCAAAAACACGATCAGAGACATCACGAACCCTGGCACCTGGGAGGCAACACACCAACCGTGAGTCTCTTTCGGAGCGGCTGCAGGACATTCTAGGGGGGGAGGGTGAACAGCCAGCTGTCGTGGTGCACATAGGCACCAACGATATAGGTAAAAAACAGGATGAGGTCCTACAAGCGGAATTCAGGGAGTTAGGAGTTAAACTAAAAAGTAGGACCTCAAAGGTAATAATCTCAGGATTGCTACCAGTGCCACGAGCTAGTCAGAGTAGGAATGTCAGGATAGATAGGATGAATGCGTGGCTCGAGAGATGGTGCAAGAGGGAGGGATTCAAATTCCTGGGGCATTGGGACCGGTTCTGGGGGAGCTGGGACCAGTACAAACCGGACGGTCTGCACTTGGGCAGGACTGGAACCGATGTCCTAGGGGGGGTGTTTTCTAGAGCTGTTGGGGAGGGTTTAAACTAATGTGGCAGGGGGATGGGAACCAATGCTGGAAGTTGGAAGGTAGTAAAACAGGGACAGAAACAAAAGGAAGTAAGGGGAAAAGTGCAAGGCAGAGAAGACATAGTCAGAAATCCATAAGAGCGACAGTACAAGGTACAGTGACTGAGGGGAGCACAGTGAATAGGCCCAGTAATAACAAAAGGAATAAAACTGGAGATGTTAAGATTCAAAACAGAGGTAAAAAAACCAACATAAGTGTACTTTACCTGAATGCTCGTAGTATTCGGAATAAAGTAAATGAGTTGGTGGCACAAATCATCGTGAAGGACTATGATTTAGTGGCCATTACGGAAACATGGTTAAAGGATGGTCACGACTGGGAGTTAAATATCCGAGGGTATCAAACTATTCGGAAGGACAGAGTGGATGGTAAGGGAGGTGGTGTTGCTCTGTTATTTAAGGATGACATCCGGGCAATAGTAAGGGATGACATCGGTGCTATGGAGGATAAGGTTGAATCCATTTGGGTGGAAATCAGGAATAGTAAGGCGAAAAAGTCACTGATAGGAGTAGTCTATCGGCCACCAAATAGTAACGAGATGGTGGGGCAGGCAATAAACAAAGAAATAACTGATGCATGTAGAAATGGTACAGCAGTTATCATGGGGGATTTTAATCTACATGTCGATTGGTTTAACCAGGTCGGTCAAGGCAACCGTGAGGAGGAGTTTATAGAATGTATCCGCGATAGTTTCCTAGAACAGTATGTAATGGAACCTACGAGGGAACAAGCGGTCCTAGATCTTGTCCTGTGTAATGAGACAGGATTGATTCATGATCTCATAGTTAGGGATCCTCTCGGAAGGAGCGATCACAATATGGTGGAATTTAAAATACAGATGGAGGGTGAGAAAGTAAAATCAAATACTAGTGTTTTGTGTTTAAACAAAGGAGATTACAAGGGGATGAGAGAAGAACTAGCTAAGGTAGACTGGGAGCTAAGACTTTATGGTGGAACAGTTGAGGAACAGTGGAGAACCTTCCGAGCGATTTTTCACAGTGCTCAGCAAAGGTTTATACCAACAAAAAGGAAGGACGGAAGAAAGAGGGAAAATCGACCGTGGATATCTAAGGAAATAAGGGAGAGTATCAAATTGAAGGAAAAAGCATATAAAGTGGCAAAGATTGCTGGGAGATTAGAGGACTGGGAAATCTTTAGGGGGCAACAGAAAGCTACTAAAAAAGCTATAAAGAAGAGTAAAATAGAGTATGAGAGTAAACTTGCTCAGAATATAAAAACAGACAGTAAAAGTTTTTACAAATATATAAGACAAAAAAGAGTGGCTAAGGTAAATATTGGTCCTTTAGAGGATGAGAAGGGAGTTTTAATAATGGGAAATGAGGAAATGGCTGAGGAACTGAACAGGTTTTTTGGGTCGGTCTTCACAGTGGAAGACACAAATAACATGCCAGTGACTGATAGAAATGAGGCTATGACAGGTGAGGACCTTGAGACGATTGTTATCACTAAGGAGGGAGTGATGGGCAAGCTAATGGGACTAAAGGTAGACAAGTCTCCTGGCCCTGATGGAATGCATCCCAGAGTGCTAAAAGAGATGGCTAGGGAAATTGCAGATGCACTGGTGATAATTTACCGAAATTCACTAGACTCTGGGGTGGTCCCGGTGGATTGGAAATTAGCAAACGTGACGCCACTGTTTAAAAAAGGAGGTAGGCAGAAAGCAGGAAATTATAGGCCAGTGAGTTTAACTTCGGTAATAGGGAAGATGCTGGAATCTATCATCAAGGAAGAAATTGCGAGGCATCTGGATAGAAATTGTCCCATTGGGCAGACGCAGCATGGGTTCGTAAAAGGCAGGTCGTGCCTAACTAATTTAGTGGAATTTTTTGAGGACATTACCAGTGCAGTAGATAACGGGGAGCCGATGGATGTGGTATATCTGGATTTCCAGAAAGCCTTTGACAAGGTGCCACACAAAAGGTTGCTGCATAAGATAAAGATGCATGGCATTAAGGGTAAAGTAGTAGCATGGATAGAGGATTGGTTAATTAATAGAAAGCAAAGAGTTGGGATAAATGGGTGTTTCTCTGGTTGACAATCAGTAGCTAGTGGTGTTCCTCAGGGATCCGTGTTGGGCCCACAATTGTTCACAATTTACATTGATGATTTGGAGTTGGGGACCAAGGGCAATGTGTCCAAGTTTGCAGATGACACTAAGATGAGTGGTAAAGCGAAAAGTGCAGAGGATACTGGAAGTCTGCAGAGGGATTTGGATAGGTTAAGTGAATGGGCTCGGGTCTGGCAGATGGAATACAATGTTGACAAATGTGAGGTTATCCATTTTGGTAGGAATAACAGCAAACGGGATTATTATTTAAACGATAAAATATTAAAGCATGCCGCTGTTCAGAGAGACTTGGGTGTGCTAGTGCATGAGTCACAGAAGGTTGGTTTACAAGTGCAACAGGTGATTAAGAAGGCAAATGGAATTTTGTCCTTCATTGCTAGAGGGATGGAGTTTAAGACTAGGGAGGTTATGTTGCAATTGTATAAGGTGTTAGTGCGGTCACACCTGGAGTATTGTGTTCAGTTTTGGTCTCCTTACTTGAGAAAGGACGTACTGGCGCTGGAGGGTGTGCAGAGGAGATTCACTAGGTTAATCCCAGAGCTGAAGGGGTTGGATTATGAGGAGAGGTTGAGTAGACTGGGACTGTACTCGTTGGAATTTAGAAGGATGAGGGGGGATCTTATAGAAACATTTAAAATTATGAAGGGAATAGATAGGATAGATGCGGGCAGGTTGTTTCCACTGGCGGGTGACAGCAGAACTAGGGGGCATAGCCTCAAAATAAGGGGAAGTAGATTTAGAACTGAGTTTAGGAGGAACTTCTTCACCCAAAGGGTTGTGAATCTATGGAATTCCTTGCCCAGTGAAGCAGTTGAGGCTCCTTCATTACATGTTTTTAAGGTAAAGATAGATAGTTTTTTGAAGAATAAAGGGATTAAGGGTTATGGTGTTCGGGCCGGAAAGTGGAGCTGAGTCCACAAAAGATCAGCCATGATCTCATTGAATGGCGGAGCAGGCTCGAGGGGCCAGATGGCCTACTCCTGCTCCTAGTTCTTATGTTCTTATGTTCTTATGTTCCCACATAACCTCCTGTCTGTTCCTCTAACTATGGAGTCCCCAATGACAAGTGCTCTGTTCCTCTTCTCCCTTCCCTTCTGAGCAACAGGGACAGACTCTGTGCCAGAGACCTGTGCCCTATTGCTTACCCCGGTAAGTCATCCCCCGCAACAGTATCCAAAACGGTATACTTGTTATAGAGGGGAACGACCACATGGGATCCCTGCACTGCCTGCCGGTTCCCTCTCGTTCCCCTGACTGTAACCCATCTACCTTCTTCTTTTACCTGAGGTGTGACTACCTCCCTATAACTCCTCTCAATAACCTCCTCCGCCTCCCGAATGATCCGAAGTTCATCCAGCTCCAGCTCCAGGTCCCTAACGCGGTTCTCGAGGAGCTGGAGTTGGGTGCACTTCCCGCAGATGTAGTCAGAAGGGACACTAGAGGTGACTCTTTCCTCCCACATTCGGCAGGAGGAACATTCAACTGCCCTAGACTCCATTCCCACTGAACTAACTTCCCAACTACTGAAAAATAAAAATAAAAAACTTGTTAGTTTAGCAATCCAACAGACAGAACTCAGTTGCTCAACACCCACATTTTCAACTGGGCCATTGTCATCATCTTCTAATTTGGTAAAGACAGAAGCAAAGTACTCATTTAGTACCACTGCCATACCCTCTGCTTCAGTAAGCAGTTTACCCTGCTTGTTCCTTATGGGCCCTACTCTATCCTTCACTCATCATATATCATTAATATGCTGGAAGAACATTTTGCTATTTGTTTTAACACAGCCTGTAATCCTTTCCTCATGCTTCCGGATTGAAATGTCTACAAAATCAGCAACTGAACAGTTCCCTAGGTGAATGTTCCCATCTTGTATTTTCATAGTTCATTTTCATTACTGGCTGTTAGAAATATCCTGTTTTAAAAAAAAACTAATTATTCTCCTCCTTTTTCACATTTTCTCCCAAATATACACCCAACAATAAACAATAATCAGTAACGAATGTAATGTCAATCCCCATATCAATTACAATGATCCCATCCTCCCACCAAACCCCCAAGCATTAGCCCGCATATTAACATAAACAAATGACAATGAGGAATCAGGAATCACCCGTAGTCGCCATTAACACATACAGTCCCCCTCCCCCCAACCCTCCCAACCCCCCTTATGTTCGATGTGATCCAATTCTCGAAAGTGCATAATGAATAACGCCCATGAATTGTAGAATCCCTCCATCCTTCCCCTCAGTTCAAATTTGACCTTTTCAAGCGTCAGGAATTCCAGCAGGTCCCCCGCCACGCCAGGCCACAGGGTGGAGAGGTTGATCTCCACCCTAACAGTATCCGCTTTTGGGCGATCAACGAGGCGAAGGCTGCAACATCTGCCTCCGCACCCGTTTCCAACCCCGACTGATCCGACACCCTGAATATGGCCTCCTGAGGGCCCGGGTCCAGTTTCACTTTAGAGATTACCCTATACACCTCCTTCCAGTAATCCTCCAGCTTTGTATAGAACCAAAACATTTGAACATGGTTTATGGGGCCCTCCCGCAACGTTCACATACATCGTCTACCTCCTCAAAGAGCCGGCATATTCTCGCCCTTGTAAGGTGCGCTCTGTACACCACCTTCAGCTGTATCAGCCCCAACCTCGCACACGAGGTGGAGGCGTTCACCCTCCGGAGCACCTCACACCAGAACCCCTCCTCCATACCCTCTCCCAACTCTTCCTCCCACTTTGCCTTGATCCCTTCTAGCGACACCTTCTCCTCCTCCAAAATAGCGGCGTAAACCGCCGATACTTCCCCATCCTCCAGCAATGTGGAAGCCGGCTCCACCGGGAAGGTCTGTATCTCCTTTTCGGCAAAGTCTCAAACCTGCATGTACCTAAATATTTTCCCCCTTCTGAAACCTGCATGTATCTAAATATTTCCCCCCTTCTCAAACCTGCATGTATCTAAATATTTCCCCCCTTCTCAAACCTGCATGTATCTAAATATTTCCCCCTGCTCCAACCTGCATGTATCGAAATATTTCCCCCCTGCTCCAGCCCATACTTCGCTCCCAGCTCCTTCAATCTCGCAAAATGACCCCCGAGAAACAAATCTTTTAATGAAGGAGAAAGCTATCACAGAATTGTCATGGCACAGAAGGAGGCCATTCAGCCCATCATGTCTGCATCCACTCTCCAAAAGAGCATCATCACTTAGTGCCATTCCCCTCACTTTTGCCTGTATCCCTACACATTGTTTCTATTCAAATAATCATCCGCTACCCTCTTGAATGCCTCGATTGAACCTACCTCCACCACAATTCCAGGCAGTGCATTGCAGACCCAAACCACTCGTTGTGTGAGAACATTTTTTCTCACATTACAGAGCATTACCCTGGGTCCCTGGCTTTCTGGTACAGTGCCCAATACCACCAATACACCACCACCTACCCATAAGATAAGATATAGGAGCAGAATTAGACCATTTGGCACATCACGTCTGCTCCACCATTCGATCATGTTTCTCATCCCCATTCTTCTGCCTTCTCCCATAACCCCTGATTCTCTTATTAATCAAGAATCTATCCATCTCTGTCTTAAAGACACTCAGTGACTTGCCTCCACAGCCTTCTGCAGTAATGAATTCCATAAAATCACCACCTTCTGGCTGAAGACATTCCTCCTCATCTTAGTTTTAAAGAATTGTCCCTTCAATCTGAGGCAGTGCTCTCAGGTTTTAGTCTGTCCTACAAGTGGAAACATCCTCTCCTTGTCTAGGCTATCTAGACCTCTCAGTATTCTGTAAGTTTCAATGAGATCCCCCCTCATCCTTCTAAACTCCATCGAGCGCAGTCCCAGAGTCCTCAACCGCCCCTCATATGTCAAGCCCTTCATTCCCAGGATCATTCTTGTGAACCTCCTCTGGACCCTTTCCAAGGCCAGCACATCCTTCCTTAGATGCGGGGCCCAAAACTGCTCACAATATTCCAAATGGGGTCTGACCAGAGCCTTATACAGCCTCAGCAGTGCATCCCTGCTCTTGTATTCTAGCCCTTTTTAAAATGGATACGAAAATTGCATTTGCCTTCCAAACTGTGAACTGAATCTTTGATTTGATTTGATTTATTGCCACGTGTACCGAGGTACAGTGAAAGGTATTATTCTAGGGAGCATGGTGGCACAGTGGTTAGCACTGCTGCCTCATGGCAGCGAGGACCCAGGTTCGATCTCGGCCACGGGTCACTTGTGTGGAGTTTGCACATTCTCCCATGTCTTTGTGGGTCTCCACCCACAACCCAAAAAGATGTGGGTGGCAAGGTGGCACAGTGGTTAGCACTGCTGCCTCGCAGCTCCAGGGACCCAGGTTCAATTCTGGCCTCAGATGAATGTCTGTGTGGAGTTTGCACTTCCTCCCCATATCTGCATGGGTTTCCTCCGGGTGCTCCGGTTTCCTCCCACAGTCCAAAGATGTGCAGGTTAGGTGGATTGGCCAGGCTAAATTGCCCCTTAATTGGAAAAAAAACAGAATTGGGTCCTCTTAAAAAAAACTTTTAAAAAAGAAAAGTATTGCTCTGCATACAGTCCAGATATACTGTTAACTTTGCAGGTTGACCTTAAGAGAATCCTGAACCAAGATTCCTAAGTCCCTTTGTGCTTCAGATTTCTGAAGCCTTTACCCATTTAGAAAATAGTCTTTGCCTTTATTCTTCCTACCAAAGTGCACAACCCCACAATGAACTTGACGTGGACCAACCATTTATTCAACTAATGATTTCCTTTCCCTTATTTGAAAAAAAAGTGTTGCCATACCATAGTAAAGAGTGATGATGTGGCGATGCCAGCGTTGGACTGGGGTGAGCACAGTAAAAAGTCTTACAACACCAGGTTAAAGTCTAACAGGTTTGCTTCAAATCACTAGCTTTCGGAGCACTGCTCCTTCCTCAGGTGAATGAAGAGGCAGGTTCCAGAAATATATACATAAACAAAGTCAAAGATGCGAGACGATACTTTGACTGCGAGCATTTGCAGGTAATTAAGTCTTTACAGATCCAGAGATAGGGGTAACCCCAGGTTAAAGAGGTGTGAATTGTCTCAAGCCAGGGCAGTTGATAGGATTTTGCAAGCCCAGGCCAGATGTTGGGGGATGAATGCAATGCGACATGAATCCAAAGTCCCTGTTGAGGTCGTACTCATGTATTCGGAACTTGGCTATAAGTTTCTGCTCGGCAATTCTACGTTGTCGCGCATCCTGAAGGCCGCCTTGGAGAACACTTACCTGAAGATCAGAGACTGAATGCCCTTGACTTCTGAAGTGTTTCCCGACTGGAAGGGAACATTCCTGCCTGGTGATTGTCACGCGATGTCTGTTCATCCATTGTCGCAGCGTCTGCATGGTCTCGCCAATGTAACACGCTTCGGGACATCCTTTCCTGCAGCGTATGAGGTAGACAACGTTGGCCGAGTCGCACAAATATGCACCGCGTACATGGTGGGTGGTGTTCTCACGTGTAATGGTGGTACCCATGTCGATGATCTGGCACGTGTTGCAGAGATTGCCATGGCAGGGTTGTGTGGTGTCGTGGCCGTTGTTCTGAAGGCTGGGTAGTTTGCTACAAACAATGGTTTGTTTGACGTTGTGCAGTTGTTTGAAGGTAAATAGTGGGGGGGTGCGGATGACCTTGGCAAGATGTTCATCTTCATCGATGACGTGTTAAAGGCTGCGAAGAAGATGTTGTAGTTTCTCCGCTCCGGGGAAGTACTGGACGACTAAGGGTACTCTGTCAGTTGTGTCCCGTGTATGTCTTCTGAGGAGGTCAGTGTGGTTTTTTGCTGTGGCGCATTGGAACTGTCGATCGATGAGT